>NC_135783.1:111180821-111498633 GCF_051106095.1 Pogona vitticeps | reverse complement strand
GGAGCATTGATCCTTCTATGAAGGATCCTGCATCTAACAGAACAGAATATGAATAGAAAAGCTGTTCCTTCCATTGTCTCATTTCAGCTTCTGCATTCTAGAGCAGTGGTTCCTAATCTTGGATAACACACATGTTCTTGGATTGCAATTTCCAGAAGCCTTCTCCATCAACTGGGCTGGCTGAGGTTTCTGGGGGTTGCAGTCTCAGAACACCTGAATTACCCAAGGTTGAGAACCACTATTCTAGAGTAACTCCCCAACAAAGAGGGATCACAACTAGAGGTGGGCACAAACTGCGAGTTCAGAAATTTGTGCCAGTTCATCCTTCAGACAAATTTTGGCGCTTCTCAGCCCCACCTCCTTTGGGTGCTGCTTCTGACTTGGTGCCCATTGAAAGAAGTGGGGCTAGAAAGCACCAAACACCTATTAGTCAAAAGGACAAACCAGCACAAACCAATTAACTAGGCAGTTCGTGCCCATCTCTAGTTACAACGTTTGGGGAACACTAAGCTACTGGTAGAAAAACCAAGTAAGGAGAGGCATGCTGCCTCTGCTTCTTATAATACTAGGACTTGGATTTACCCCAATAAATGAAAGGAACCATTCATTAAAAAAGACAAGAGGACATAATTCTTCACACAGTGCATAGTTAACCTATGGGATCCACTATCTCAGGTGATGGTCACCCAAAAGGATGGCTTTAAAGGAGGATTAAACACACTGATGCAAGAGAAAGCTCTCAAAGGCTACTAGACATGATGGCTCTAGGCTACTTCATGGTATATTTTTAGAGATATTTACAGTGGTGCCTCGCTAGACAGTTACCCCGCATGACAGTTTTTTCACTAGACATTGACTTTTTGCGATCGCTATAGCGATTTGCAAAACAGTGATTCCTATGGGGGAATTTTGCTGGACAATGTTTGGTCCCTGCTTCGCAAACCGATTTTCACTACAACGATTTTGACAGCTTCCTCCGCGCTCGCAAAACAGGTGTTTTTGGAACGTAAGCTTCACAAGATAGCGATTTAAACAGCTGATCAGCGGTTCGCAAAGCAGCTTTCCTATGGCCGATCTTCGCCAGACAACGACGATTCTTCCCCATTGGAACGCATTAAACAGGTTTCAATGCATTCCAATGGGGAAATGCTTTTTGCTAGACAATGATTTCGGTAAACAGCGATTTCAGTGGAACGGATTATCATCGTCTAGCGAGGCACCACTGTATTAGAAATGAATTTACAGTCTGGTGCCTCTAGGCAGGATAAGGTAAGGGATATAAATTTACACCTGTGCATCACCCTGACAGCAGCTCCACTACTTCCAGAAGGCCCAGTGGCAGACTAAGTCAGTATGACACAGTTCCATATACTGCCAAACGCATCTGATTTAATAGTTTTGATGTTCAAGTCAACACAGTTCCCCCAGAACCAAGTCAAACATTTAAAGATATAGTAAGATGCCATTTACTAACTCCTTTGTCCAAAGAGCAGGCATTGTGCCATGTGGGGCGGGGGGGGAGGTGTGTTGTGGCATTCAGGACTGATGACCATATATATGATCTTGCTTCTCAAGATGTTGTCAGTTTTCTTAGGAAGATCCACACGGTTCAGAATCAGGATATGAGTGTTTTTTCCAGAGACAATGAACTGCTGAAGAGACATTTTGCAAAAGCTTTCCTTCGTGTCATGTGCTCAGAACCACACTATGCTTTAAACAATAATCCCCAAATAGAAGAGAGAATTCCTTGAGTGCTCATGGTGGTTGCTTGTCACAGCAGACATTTTTCTTCCCTCCTACAATTTGCAAATTAGCTTCCTTTGTTTTGTGATTGATCTTCAGCATGAAAGCATGTTCGTTCTTTGTAAGGCAGATTTCTCAAACACGAAAGACTGCTTAAATTACATCTCTTGAACACTAATTTGATTTCTGCTATAATGATGGGTTATTTTTAGTATATAGTTTGGCTCCATGTTTTCTCTGGAAAGTAATCTCTGAATCCTTTTGTTTGATCCTCACACTGTGTTTTTTCCTGCAATGGTCAAACAGTCTTGCTGGAATCCTTACATACAATCCTAGAACTTCCCACCGTAACTAAGTCCCACAGGAGCAATTGAATGTCCAGGATCATCAGCAAGATTTAGGCACAGCCACTGGCGCCTAGTTTTGAAATTGCAACCCATCTGTTACAGCATATTAAGATACTGGATGAGGGAATAATGTGATACAGTATCAATTTTAGAAACTCTGCAGTACGTTTTTGACTGGTGGGAAAATCACAGCACAGCTTCTTGGAAAACGTTTACACTAGGCACTGACAGTTTACAACCGCTTAATATATTGGAACATTCCATAGATACGGCTCCATTTTGGAAGGCACAGTCTAAGACAGTTGCCTGATTAGGCCATTCTCCATGTTCATCTCTTATAACAATTACAATATAACTCAACCATGCATATAACAGTCCGGTTCAAAAATTTTCTTTGCCAGTGTGTGTTCAGTATGGTGTAATTTATCTTTTCAACTGTGGCATTCCATTTTCCTCCTTTTGTGGCCATGGCCACATCAATCAATATCTCCAAACAACGACAGCTCCTACACGAAACTCATTATGCCAAATATGCTTGTAGTTAATTGTATTTCCTGAACAAGCCCATTAATCACAGCTCCCGTTGTTTTGTTTGGCTTGCCATTTATGGCTGGTTTTATTAAAATTTTAAAAATTGGGGTGGCTTAGAGTAAAGAAAATTAATATAGCAAACATAAACAGCACAGTTTAAAACTGCATGGCCACAGTAAAAGGGCAGCCATTAGTAATTAAAGATTTTACTTACTATTATCATCACTCTGTTATATAAAATGTCTGGAGTCTTTGGTTTTCTTCACTGGCATTTTAAATATATGTTTCACATAAAAAGGATAATAGGATTGTATTTGTGAAGAATACAGGTTAATTAAAAATGAGAAGCCACCAAGCTGGTCACAACTATGGAGGACTTATCTTACAAATAAATACAGTGGTGCCTTGCTTCACGGGCGCCCCGTTTAACAATGAAATCGCATAGCGATGAAGATTTTGCGATCGCAAAAGTGATCGCATTGCAATGTTTCCTATGGGGGGAAATCGCTTTGCGATGATTGGTACCCTGTTTCGCTTACCAATCATCACAAAGCGATGATTTTTTAACAGCTGTTTGGCGGTTCCAAAATGGCCGCCGGGTAAACAAAATGGCCGCCTGCTGTGTTTTCGCGCCGATTCCTCACTTACCGGGCAGCAAAAATGGCGGCCGTATGGAGGATTTTCACTTTAAGGTGAGTTTTAAGCCCACAGGAACGCATTGAAGGGGTTTCAGTGCATTCCTATGGGCTTTTTAAAATCGCATAGTGATGAAATCACTTTGCAGCGATTATCGTCGCTATGCGAGGCACCACTGTATAAGGAGCCTTCTTGTCTTTTGGTTAGAATGGAGATTGGGGAGTCTGTAGGCTCTCCAGATGTTTTAGAGAAGAGCTCCCACCATTCCTTATTATTGGCCATGCCTATTGCCACTTCTTTGGAGCTTAGATCCAAAACATCTGGAGAGCCAAAGTTTCTTGACTGTCAATTGTTGTAGAACCAAGTGCAAGGAAAGCTGTAGAGTTTGAAGAAGGCTATAGGCAGAAGCAACCAACATGAATTTGACCCAACTCCGGGAGGCAGTGGAAGATAGGAGGGGCCTGGCGTGCTCCGGTCCATGGGGTCACAAAGAGTCGGAAACGACTAAACAACGACGACAATAGGCAGGAAAAGTAATGACTACAAACTTTATGCAAGCTAGGTTTCCCAAATTATCGCCTTGAAATTGATAGGAATTTCTCAAAACAGTTCGAGGAGCAGAGTGATTCATGGTGTTCAAGATAGAACAGGATCTGAAGTCTAACTCGATTGTCATCTGTCACCTTTTCATCACACCATCTTTGAAATTCATGTGGATTTTAGGCAGTGGATACAATCCCAAATTTGGAACTGTGATCATGGGAACTGTGGTTTCAGTTGCTTCCAGTGGTGCTTAATTGTATGATTAATCTGATAAATTATACTGTCTTCTAAGCAACATCATCATCCTGGTGGGCGTCCTTGATTTTTATGCAATTCTTGTAAAGCACAATCCTCCATATTGCTTACGGGAAAGAAAATACCACTGTGCTCAATGGTGTGTATGACTTCAGCCTTAGTATATGTGGGATCCAAATGATGCGCTGATTTGACAGTTCAAATAACTGTGATGTGTTTGGGAATTTAGAGAAACGGAAGAGCAATTTATACATGCTGAAACAAATGGGCCAAATGCTTAAAGTGTTTTAATTTTATAAAAAGTCTAAATATACTGACAGACAAATAGCACAAGTACGTTGCCATATATAAAGCAGGGATGGAATCCACAGAGGGGCTTTTATGCCAGGTGTTGTTTTTTCTCTTGAATGGTGGCCTTACTCTTTGCTGTTACTTTCACAATCCAGGGGATGCCCACCCTCATTTGTCATCATTAGTCATACCAACTGTGATTGCCATGGTTTGGCTTTTACTTTGCAAAGTGGAGTTAAACCAGCAAGAGAAAGCATCGTGCATGAATCTGCTTTGAAATCACACATTTGGGTCCCTCATTGCATCTTGTTTGGTCTTCCCCAATAAGTGGGAGCTGCAGTTGGACATGATGCAAGTTGGTAGGTCTTTCCTCCTCTTTCACTCTGCCTGCTCCGAGTGAAATGTCTCCAAGTGAAACATCTTGTGGGTCCAATGAGTGAAACCCAGATCATGCCCTCCCCTGTCCCCACTCCAAGCTGCATTTTAAAATCTTTTATTAAACAGATACAGTATATGTTTGTATAAATGACATCCATGGCTTCAATTTGGTCTTACAGCGAACATCACTTTCCCAACATGCATGTACCAAAGATGGATAACATCACTTTCAGGAGGACCATTTTCACATGTATCCAATAGGATTCCTGCAGTATGAAGGAGTGTCCACTGGCTCAAGCCAGCATACCTCTGCTCACACACTGCTAATGTATCTCCTGTTCAATTAAGTGAGAGAGGAAAATTTTACCCACAGGTTTAGCCATACAGATATTGTGGCACAGAAAAATGGATGGTAGAAATCGGGGTAAAGGAGGAGAGAGGTAAGGGTTTTTAGACAATATCTGGTAAGTTTGAAACAGTAGCATGAGCCCAAAATGCACAAAGATGCTCAGTGTACATTAGGGGGAAACCAGCATGTTGTGTAGAGGTGTCTTGTAATGTCAGTTGTAACAAAAGGGGATCACATATGGTAGGAGATGTGATAAAAAGAAAACTCAACTAGATGTGGATTTCCACAGTGAGAGATGGGGTTGTATCACTCCTACCCACCATTGGTGAAGCATGTTGTAGCCTGTAGAGTGGCACTTTAATATCCAAAAATTCAGAGAGTCTTTGCATTTATTGCACCCAGATTTCATGAAGATGTGGGCAGAAACCAACAAAGGACTTTTTTTTTAACCTTGTGGATGATAGGAACTTGCATCATGAATCAAAACTTCTAGGACTGCTAGCTTCTCACAACATACTTCATAAGCCAGACATCCCCATAAAAACATGACTAACAAGACTATATGGTGATTTTTAGCATTTTCCTATTTTGTATTGTTCTAAACTGTTGGCAAAACATGACAGCAATAGCAAAGAGGTCCTAGCTAGAATGTTAGGAAAAAAATGACCCCCCCCCAAAAAAACCCACAAAGCCCCAATTATTACTTGATTTGTCCAGTTGTGCAGGGAATACGTGGTCTCTGTAAAGGATAAGATCAAACAGAAATGAAAAAGAGAAACAAGCAACATTTATGCCAAGGTTTCCTACAGACACAGAGACTGATTTTTTAATAACAACCTCGGGCAACTTATTTCTTGAACAAGGTCCCTGGAACACCAGCACAAGCCAATGTATGTTTACAAAAAAGTAAATCCACTGGTGCTTACTCCCTGCTAAGTGGGCAAAGTGTGCTAAGACCACAATCCTAGACTTCTTTACTAGAGCTAGGGAAAGTTACTTTTTCGGACTAAAGTGTGCAGAATCCTTTGTCCCTTGTCCAGCATAGCAATATCTGTATGGACTAGGAAAAGGCAATTCTGGGAAATACAGTCCAAAAAAGGGAACTGTTCCATTCTCAGGTTTTTTTTATATAATATTGTGTTGTCTTCAGTGGGAACCTACTCCTTTCTCATGTAAATGTGTGTGACATTGGCTGAAATCCTGTTCATTTTTGCATAACATAACGTTATGCCTATAGGTGTGAGTTGGGTGCTACACCCAGGGTGCCAGCATTGTAGAGTTTGATTGTGGAATCAGCCACACTGTTAACATTTTGACTGTTGTGTGACACCCATGTGGAAGAGCTTTGTGAATAGCACTTCCTCCCTGCCATGTAGGATTTCAGCCATCGTATTTCCCATAGGGTGAGACATTTCAACACCATATTTTGCAAGTTCATTCTTTTGTATGTATGGAAAGAACATTGGAGATATAAAGACTGAGCTCCAAAGAGCTAGACAACTCATTTCAAGTGCTCAAAGGGGACATGAGCCAGTCTTTCTCAAGCAGCAGCCTTCACGTCATGCTAAGGCTGAAAGGAATTTCAGATTGTTGGATATGGCAGAAGGACCTATTTTTCCAGAAAGCAATAAAGAATCCAACTGATCATGCCTGGGGCTACGTTTCTATGGGGAATTGGGGTGTATGCATAAGTCCATTGGTACTTATACAGGTGTGTATGTATTTGACACTAATCCAGAAAAAGTGTCTACACTCAAAACAATATACTCGGGTAGCTTCCCATATATACATCTTACCAAATTTTGAATATGTGAGCATGTATTAACCTCAGGGTGAGATATGCATGTATTTGTGTATACTGTACCTGTGTATGTAACACAGAGAGGGAGAGAGAAGGGTTTATCTGAGGAAACACCTTTTATGTACCAGAGTACCAGAAAAAAATGGACCACTGTTGCTGAGTTGGTTTTCATATCTTTTTATGCTTCGTATCCAAAGCATAAAAGATGCTTTTGTAGATGCTCACAATTTTCTTCCCCGCATTGAACCAAACATGGAATGTGGCACTTATCCTCCTACACTGAGCACGATATCTTCAAAGTTAAACATAATTCTTTTAGAATCACAATTTCTCTGTATCTTATGTCACTGTATCTTAGTCAAACTGTCAAAAAAATAAAAAAAAACGAGTTCCCCCATGTTATGGAAAAAATTACTTCCAAAAAGAGTATTGACTTGATCATTCCTAATGAACAGGTGGGCAGGAGGTGGCGGTGATTAAGAGAAACATTGAGTGTCCAGAGATACTACTTGCTAGCATGTCAGAAGGTTGTAGATCAATATTTCCCAAACTTCAGTCACACCGGTGTTCTTGTGTGGAACTCCCAGGAACCCCAGTCAGTGCAGCTAGTGCTCAAGGTTTCTGGAAGTTGCAATCGAAGAAGACCTGGTTGTCGTAGAGCCATGGTTCCCAACCTTGGATCCCCAGATGTTCTTGGACCGCAGCTCTCAGAAATCTTCACCACTAGCTGTGCTGGCCAGGATTTCTGGGAGTAGTGGTCCAAGAACATCTGGGGACCCAAGGTTGGAAACCACTGCTATAGATGGATAATCCATGGCACGTAAGTCAGTGTAACATGGCACATCACGTGTCATGAAGAAGGAAGGAGAGTGAATTCATAGCAACCATTAAGGAAGTCTGTGTCCACCTAGATTATTTCTGAGCCCTTCAATGGTATGTTGTAAAATCTCTTATAATAAGACAGTGTTAAATACTGGAAGGTGAAAAGGGTGAAAGGGTTACAATAGTACCATGACATTCCAAAGAATAATGCCATGACATTCTAAAGCAAAGAGTAAATGTGTGTAGGCATCCTTCAGTCTCGAAAGACTATGGTATCGTGCTCTGTATGGAGGACTTGGAACAGCGTCTAGTGTGGCTGAGGAGGCCAATTCGAGAGTGACAATCCCTTCCACACTGGAGACAAATCCAATCTGTCCCCTGTCCAGCTCCCTGGTTTTGCTTCCTTTGTGACTTCCTCTTTGCCTCAGCCTGCTGGACAAGGGTCTCTTCAAATTGGGAGAGGCCGTGATGCACTGCCTGCCTCCAGGCTGAACGATCAGATGTCAGAGTTTCCCATCTGTTGAGGTCTATTCCTAAGGCCTTCAGATCCCGCTTGCAGATATCCTTGTATCGCAGCTGTGGTCTCCCTCTGGGGCGATTTCCCTGCACTAATTCTCCATATAGGAGATCCTTTGTAATCCGACCATCAGCCATTCTCACAACGTGCCCAAGCCAGCGTAGACGTCGCTGTTTCAGTAATGTATGCATGCTGAAAATTCCAGCTCGTTCTAGGACTACTCTATTTGGAACTCTGTCCTGCCAGGTGATACCAAAAATCCGTCGTAGGCAACGCATATGGAAGGTGTTCAGCTTCCTCTCCTGCCGGGCACAAAGGGTCCAGGACTCGCTGCAGTACAGGAGTGTGCTCAGGACACAGGCTCTATAGACCTGGATCTTGGTATGTGTTGTCAGTTTCTTATTGAGCCATACTCTCTTTGTGAGTCTAGAGAACATGGTGGCTGCTTTCCCAATGCGTTTATCCAGCTCGACATCTAGAGAGAGGGTGTCAGAGATGGTTGAGCCAAGGTACACAAAGTCGTGAACAACCTCCAATTCTTGTGTGGAGATGGTAATAGAGGGAGGTGAGTCCACACCCTGGCCCATGACTTGTGTTTTCTTCAGGCTGATTGTTAGTCCAAAGTCTTGGCAGGCCTTGCTGAAACGGTTCATGAGTTGTTGGAGGTCTTCAGCAGAGTGGGCAACAATGGCTGCATCGTCTGCAAAGAGGAAGTCCCTCATGCATTTCAGCTGGACTTTGGTCTTTGCTCTCAATCTAGAGAGATTAAAGAGATTTCCATCTGATCTACTCCGGAGATAGACACCTTCTGTTGCAGTTCCAAAGGCATGCTTCAGCATGACAGCAAAAAAGATCCCAAAAAGTGTTGGTGCGAGGACACAGCCCTGTTTCACTCCGCTTCGGATGTCAAAGGGATCTGATGTTGAGCCGTCAAAAACTACAGTGCCTTTCATTCCATCGTGGAAGGACCTGATGATGTTAAGGAGACGAGGTGGACATCCAATCTTGGGAAGTATTTTGAAAAGGCCATCCCTGCTAACCAAGTCAAATGCTTTTGTAAGGTCTATGAAGGCCACTAAGAGTGGCTGTTGTTGTTCCCTGCATTTCTCCTGCAACTGTCGGAGGGAGAATACCATGTCAGTGGTGGATCTATTTGCTCGAAATCCACACTGTGATTCCGGATAGACTCTGTCTGCAAGCACCTGGAGCCTCTTCAGCACAACACGGGCAAGCAGCTTCCCTACAACGCTAAGAAGAGAGATACCACGGTAGTTATTGCAGTCACCCCTGTCACCTTTGTTCTTGTACAACGTGACAATGTTTGCATCCTTCATGTCCTGTGGTACTCCACCTTCCCTCCAGCAGAGACAAAAGATTTCATACAGTTCGGTGATGATGATCTCCTTACCGCATTTCAGCACTTCAACAGGGATGTTGTCCCTTCCAGGTGCCTTGCCAGAGGTGAGGGAGTCCAAGGCCGCATTTATTTCTGCTAGGGTTGGTTCGCTGTCCAGCTCTTCCAAGACAGGCAGGCACTCAATGTTATTTAATGCTTCTTCGGTTACTACATTCTTTCTGGAATATAGCTCGGAGTAGTGCTGCACCCAGCGTTCCATCTGCTGTGCTCGGTCCTGGATGATCACACCTGTAGTAGACTTCAAGGGAGCAGATTTCTTCTGTAATGGACCTAAGGCCTGCTTGATACCATCATACATTCCTTTGATGTTACCTGTGTCCGCTGCTATCTGTATCTGAGAGGAAAGCTGAAGCCAGTAGTCATTGGAGCATCTCCTGGCAGCCTGTTGGACTTGGCTACGAGCGGCTCGAAGAGCTTGCAGGTTGTACTCGCTAGGACAGGCTTTGTATGCTGCTAGAGCTCTTCTCTTATCCTCAATGGCTGGCATTAACTCCTCCGAGTGGGCTTCGAACCAGTCAGCCATCTTTCTGGTCTTCTTGCCGAAGGTGGACAAGGCGGTGTTGTAGACAGTGTTCTTGAAGTGTTCCCATCGTTCAGGTGCATTTACATTAGCTGGACCTGGAAGGGTTTCCTCGAGTGCTTGGGCAAATTCCTTCACTTTTCTTTGATCGCGAGTCTTGTTGATGTCAATACGTGGTCTTCCTTCCTTTTTCATGTGATACAATTTCTTTGTTCGCAGTTTTACTCTACTACACACCAGGGAGTGATCAGTATCGCAATCAGCACTCTGGTAGCTGCGTGTGATTGTAACACTAGCAAGGCTAGAACGTCTAGTGAGGATCAGATCGAGCTGATGCCAATGCTTGGATCTTGGATGTCTCCAGGAAACTCTGTGTTGCAGCTTCGTATTAAAGAATGTGTTGCTGACACAGAGACCATAGTAACAGCAAAACTCCAGTAAGCGTTGGCCATTTTCGTTCATCTTTCCAATGCCAAAACGGCCTAGACAAGTGGGCCAAGAATTGTGATCAGCACCAACTCTAGCATTAAAGTCTCCAAGAATGAACAGTGACTCTCTTTCAGGGACTTTTTTGATAGTAGCTGCCAGGTCGTCGTAGAATTTGTCTTTCACTTCTGGAGTGGATGACAGTGTTGGTGCATATGCACTAATGAGGGTTACTGGTCCTGCTGATGAGTGGAGCTGCAGAGACAGGATTCTTTCACTCCCCACAGTGGGTGGAACAATGCATCTCAGGAGAGTGTTTCTGACTGCAAAGCCAACACCATATTCCCTGGTCTCATTCGATGGTTTTCCCTGCCAGAAGAATGAGAAGTTTTTTTCTTTGACAGATCCCGAGTCTGGCAGTCTTGTCTCTTGCAGGGCAACAATGTCCATCTGCAGTCTACTCAGTTCCATGTCAATGACAGCTGTCTTGCGCACATCGTCTATTTCTTGCAGGTCGTTAGGAAAGCCGTAGTCAGGAAAGCCAGGGGTCATTGTCCGTACATTCCAGGTGCCCAGCTTTAGGGCAGAAGTTTTCTTATGATTGTTGCATGGTGCACGGTTGTCGATCTGCTTGTCGGGTTTCACCCTAAACCCCACGCACCCCGTGAGGTTAACAGACCGTGGCGAGGTAGCACCTTACTGGCTGGGGGCTGCCCAGCTTAAGGCGGGCGGTATCTACCTAGTGAGGTGCAATGACCTCTCCCACCGTCAGAAGTAGCCCCTGGCGTCCTGCTCTACGCCAATTGAGCAGAGACTTATAACCGGTAACTGCTACTTCCCGTGTCATCATGACCATAACCTTGCTTTACAGTCATCATGACCATAACCTTGCTTTAAAGACTATTAATCTTTCTAGTTTAATATTATTAACCAGTATCTTAGCCTGTTTACTTAAATAATCTGCAACAACTGAATCAGGATGAGTATACTGTATTTGACTGGATGAGTTTCATGGAATGTTGGAACAAACATAATTTACAATTTTTATCAATGCCACTAAAATCCATGCAGAATGTTTTCTCTCCATCTTACAAATTAAACATCCAAAAGGTATTTTTGCAGGGTTCTGTAAGGGAAGGGCCATTTTTTTTTATTTCTTTGGTAGTTTGTATTTCTCTTGAAAATGAAAATATTACAATATTCCAGTGACCTAATTGGTTTTTTCTGTATATGTTTTACATCGTAGTCTTTGTTTTATAATGAAGAAAATTCAGTATAGACCTTATTCACATTAATTCACAAGAACGGTTCATTAAATATAATGGGACTGACTCATGAAAGCAAATTTAGTGTCAGTCTTCCTTTGCAGTAACTCGTGTCACTCCTTACCCTCCCTCCCCACCACAGACATGGTTCTTAGCTGCTTCGGACACAACAGAATGCTTCAGTCAAACATAATGAGAACAAATAAAATTAAAGCAGGAAAGCAAGAAGACTGGAAATGTTTGCTTCTCCTTGAAATATTCAAGGAATGGTATACCCAGATGCTGCCTGTCTGTTCCACTGAAGAGTATATTTGGGTCTCTGCAGTACCTCTGATACTGGGGCAAAGTGAAACTAGACTTTAGACATGACACCTGGGAAGCGTAACCTTGAAACATTCACACCTAAACCAGACATATTTACAGATGAGATAGAATTACAATGCAACCCTTCTTCCTTGCCCAGCCACCTTTTGATCTAGCAGATGGGCCCACCATTGGAATGCTGGCAGGAGGAAACCAGAGAGGATTGTTGAAACATTCACAGCGATTCACAGCATGGGAGCTGGAGAGTGAAGGCCATATATCAGGGCCCAGGAAAGTAACACATAAATATACCAATAGATAAGGAAAATAGATACTCTTGCCCCTAGACTTTCAGGCGCATCTTGGGCATAGGACAAGGAAAAGATGGGGGCACTTACCCAATGAGGGACTGGATCCAAACTTGGGGTACAAGTGACCAATAAAATGTAGCATTTTATGACTTTTTATATCATTATACAACATTGGTACACTGTATTTCTGGGGTCTCCTCTGCTTTTTAGAGAAGTCCCAACTGACCTTTTCTTTGATGCTATTCAAATAAAATTGGGCCTTTGGTTCAGCTGGCTGCATCTGTGCCTGATTCCTTGCCAGAGAACTTAGAATCCAAAAGTGGGCAGTAACACCTCCAGCAACGAGCAGCTCATTGTGGAATTGCCAGATTTCCAGTGGCATAGAATTTATCTCTTGGCTATCCATTTCCAAAGAAAGGCCTTTTGCAAGTTAGAAAGTGCTCAGTCTCTTAGAAAGTAGTCAAACATAGCATCCACAAGTGAGACCTCATGCAGGACATCATTCCATAGTGCCTAATTAGATACATTCAAATAAACCTGTCTAATTGGGGGTGGGGTGATGTATTGCCTTATAGCTGCTTAATATGTGTAGTGTGCTGTATTTCTAGCACATCTTCTAAATTGTCTTTTTTACTCTGTGTGCATCTAATAATGTCCTTCCTTCCTTCCTTCCTTCCTTCCTTCCTTCCTTCCTTCCTTCCTTCCTTCCTTCCTTCCTTCCTTCCTTCCTTCCTTCCTTCCTTCCTTCCTTCCTTCCTTCCTTCCTTCCTTCCTTCCTTCCTTCCTTCCTTCTCTGTTTAATTCATTTAATCCCTTATTTTCTTATTCCCTTATTTGAGTATTTACAAATGTTTAAAATGTATGTGTTTGTCATCCTCTCCCCCTCAAAAAAATCACAATATATAATGGTAAAATGATCAGTGGAGTGAAATTGAGAAATGTTCACATTTACGTTTGAAGATGCACAGGCAAAAAGAAACATTTCAATCCAGTGCTGGGGGGGAAATACAGTGCTGGTTCCAAGTGTACCTCTGCAGGGTGCTATCCTAAGATGACATTTATAATAATATTTTCCATTTTTCCATTTTCCATTATATTTTTATAGTACTGTTCTTATTTTTAACCATGCATGGGTCGCACTGAGACCTTTTGATTCTAGGCTGTCAGAGAAGCACCATAAATAATCACATAAAATGGTGAAGTTGGAGTGCCACCATAAAGAAGGGACTTCCTTTGGTATGTGATAATGTAGCGTTCTTATAGAAGCATGGAGGAAGGTATCTTCCAATGATTTTAATGTAAAAGCAGATTGTTAGTGGAGGCACTTTGTATGTAGTCATGCCACCCTTCAACTTGAACCATTTCTCCCAAAGGAGAATAACAGAATATTCCTTCCACCACAGAATAACGAGGCAAGGCGCAGGTGATGGGTTAAACTAGGGCCACGCTTTATTGAACATATCAGTAACTCTTTAGAACCAGGGGCCTGTGGTAGTGCAGAATCAGGTTTTGTACCAACGGTCTCACGAGATCCTTCCCCAACCTTAAATGGGTGAGTCCCACGCCCCGGGTAACAGCACGCTTTTAGCATCTCGCGTTACCCCACGGGGAAAGGCAAAGAAGGCCCGCTATGGTGACTCACACCAGAGGGCCTGCCATTCTGTTTGAGAATGAGACTAGACCATGCTTGAAATGTTGGGTATGTTGAAAAGTGTGCTGGGAAGCCAAGAGAGGATGTGGTGAAGTGGAGGACTACTGAGGTGCTACACACACTTCTCCTGATCTTTTTTGTGAAGACGGAGGGCATAGAAATCATAGAAACATAACTGGGCTGCACGCAACAAAATTGCCTCTGGAAATTTCTGTTTCATAAACAGAATGGCAAAAGGCCCTATTAAGTCATCATTGTCCATTATGGGAGCTGTCAAGTGATCCCGCAACTTAACCACTCTTTCCAGCTGTGAGTCTGCTTATGTAACTGGAGGACTGGGGTTGTAGCATATGGAATATTTTCCAGAAAGCAAGATACTGCTATTCTCCACGCAAATCACTTGTGACAGCTATCCCCTGGACTCCCAAAGTGTGGGCAGTTCCACCTATCTACTTGGACATCTCTTAAAACCAGGAGTCACACTAAGAACCAGCCTCCTGGCTTGTATCTCTTTGTGAGTCACCAGTTGCTACAGTTTGGTAGTATTCTTGCTCATTTGGGGGAGGACTCCAGTCTGGCATGTTTTCAAAATCAGACATTCATGGCACACAACTGGGATGGAGTCCCTTGGCAGGTGGAACCTCAGCATTCTTTTATTCCCCAAAGGCAGGAATTTCCAAAAAAACCCTCTTCCCTTTATTGCCTACACAGAGTCAGCCAATGAGATCACGAAGCAACCGCATGTCAGGTGCCAAGTTGAAATAGCTTGAAAAAGTGGGCATTTGGAACCATGGAAATATGTAGAAACTCAGTCTAGGCATGATGACATGTAATCCTGTGCTTTTTTTAGTTTTTCAAAGATTGGTTTCCTTTTATTTTTTTTCTCATTGTGATATAGATTTTGATATCCTTTAAAAAGGAACAATTTTTCCTTCTTTCTATGTTTGGGTTTTTCATATAACTCACACCCACTCTGAGTCACATTAGATACTTAGATACCACTCCAGCAACTATCACTGGTAGAAGGGCCAAATTACCCTCTTTAGGAATCCAGCAAGCGCCCATCATTCCTGCCACTCTGGACAAAATCCAGCAACACACTGACATGGTGCTGGGGAATGCCACTTTGCTAGTATATCCCATTTAAAATAAGATGTATGAGAAGACCACATTATGTTTCCAGGTAGATTTGTGTTCCTAAGAAGCATCTGGATGCATTCTTTTTGTTCTAAAACATGGTATATACTTCTTGCCTGCTATGTCTACTGTCAGAAATAAAAGCAGGGCCGTGCTACAAGTCACCCACATTTTAAAACCCCTACAGGAAAAGACGAAGACCAAATATGAGATGGACCGACTCCCTAAACGAAGTCACAAACTTCCCTTTAAAAGAGTTGAGTAGGGCAGTTCAGGACAGGGCACTTTGGAGACACCTCATTCATAGGGTCACCGTAGGTCAGAGGGGACTTGATGTCACATAGCAACAACAAAACAAGAAGAAGAAGGTAGCAGTGGTGAGGGTTGTAAAAATGGGGAGGGGCTGTACAAAACTGCATGTTCTTCTCCTTTCCCTCTGTCACCCATCTCAATGGCAGCCAAATGGCATTGAGGATATGGAATGAGTTGAAATCCTAGGGTTAGAAAAATGACCAAGTAGAACAGAAGGAGGGAGGGAGTGCATATCCTCCAGGATGTGACACCTGGCTGCTGTTCTCAGTAGCATGAGTTTAGAGAGGGCCCATAGAGGCCGAACATGTAGATCATGCGCAAATGATTGGTAAATCCTTCATTTTCCAAAAGAGGAAAAAAAAACCTAAAATATTTATAACTGTGTAATACAGTTTGAGTTGTATTAGAGAATTTATTTACTCAGTTTATATCTTGCTTTTCCTAAAAAGGTCAAGGTGGATAACAAAGAGGAAATGTGCAATTATACTAAATGTAATACAAAAATGTGAACGTTCTCTAAAACAGCAACAAATATCAATACTGTACAATCAGCACACAGCAAAGACAAGAATTAAAAGGGAGCAAGAAACATGGGGATAGTGGTTACTGGGAATGCTGCATCCACCTCTCTTGGTTTGCTGTGTCTGGTGCCATCATGTGGACCTTGATCCCTAGCAGTAAGGGGGGGGGGCCTGTGGGGTAGACTTTTAAGCCTCCAGGGGAAGGAGGGGAAAAGGAAACCTCTAATTCATCTTACAGTGCCTTTAAAAGGAAAGAAAAGAAAACACCCTATTTTGATGGCTTAATATTTCAAAATCTTGAAAAACCTGTATTAATCATAGGTTAATCTGCATGTGTTCAATAAAAAACGTAATCCTTCCCTAGTGACCTCATCTTGGCAAATACAAATTGCCGGTAATGCTTTGTTCCTCATTAGAGCAGTAGAGAAAGATCAGTTGTCAAAAATGTTTGCAGATTCTGGAAATCATCTATCAATTTTTTTTAAGTCTGACAAGTCTGACTTTATTCTAAACAATGTTCTCTGTCAAACTGTGGTGATGATGGTGTTGCTGGCATTTTTCGCCAGATACCTACCAGCACAAAATTCCTGAGACTGAGTGGGTTTTGTACCCAAGGATATGTAAAGCTAAACGGTCAAAACTTCTGGCCTCTCTCCTTCTCTCTGTTTAATAACAATAACAAAAGATGGATTGTGGCAAAATAAACAAAACACCAGGATTAAGTTATTACAAAGTAAAGAAAGAGGACCAGGGGGTGATGTAGTGGATAATGTCAGACTAGGAATGGTTCAGATCCCCATTTGGCCATGGAAAATCCTCGGGGAGCAGGCTGTCAGTGCTAAACCTTGAACATCTCACATTCTTTGAAAATGTTATTATTATTTCAGTTTAAACTTGTTCAATGCATTTTGGCCTGAATTGATGGCTTTCCTCAGAGGCTGTACAAATCAGGCATAGGACAACAGCAAAGTAAAGAAATGTAAACCCTGTTGTAAAGAGCAAGTGCCAATTTGATGGTCTTGACACATGGACATTTCATGATCCTTGATCATCACAACTCTTTCTTCACATATATAACACTCACTAAGAAAAGACGGTCAATATAAGCAGAAGATCAGTACAAAACATTCAAAGGAGCAATTCTTCAGTGTAACAGTAGGCCTGGCAAAAAGGAGTGAAGAACATCTTACTAGTTTGGACATTACTTTCAAGACCAAATCTGAACACATTGCCCCTTGTCCCTAGCTCTTAAATGGCACTCTATACATATGGATTATAGATAGTCATGGAAAATAAGTCTATTGTCAGTGGCTACTAATCAAGATGACTATGCAGAACAGCTAAGTCCAGGACACTATTTTGGTGAATACCACTTGATGGGGCAAGAGAAGAGGAAGGCTACTATTTTGATACTGCTTGCCAGAAACACTTACTCCTTCTGATGTGATTTTGGTGTGACTCAGCAAGGTCATCATGTTCTTCTTACTGTTAGACATTCCCTTGGAGGAAGTCCTTCTCAGGTGAAACAAACAAACAAACAAACAAACTTAGAACTGTAGAGCTGGAAGGGACCTATGGATCATCAAGTCCAGCCCCTCCCAGGGAGACACAGAGGGGAATAATCACTAGGTGTCTGTTTATTACAGCCAGTATCCTATTGCTGATCCCAAAGGAGTAGATCCATTGAATTAATTGCTGAACAATAAGTGAATACACGTAGATATTCCATTGAGTCAATGTGTATATCCTAGTGGGGACTAGAAACAAAATACTGGCCTCATCCAGTATCCCATTTAGAGCATGAGGGTTTTCAATACAGCTTCAGGCGTAAAAAGAGCAAAAAGAAGTAACCATTTCCTTGCCCCAGCAGACCTCTTTGGCATAATCAACCATGCAACCAGTTGCAACATCAGCAAGACGTGTAAAGGGGATACTCTCAGAGTAAGGTGAATAATAATCTATATAATAATAATAATAATATTGGAACTGCAGAGCTGGGAGGTACCTAACGGATCATCAAATTCAGCCTCTGTTAAGGAGGCACAGTGGGGAATTGAACTCCCAACCTCTAAACCATGGAGCTATTCAGCAGTTGGAATGCTTGAATGGTCACCCTTCCTCAAACACATAATGCCACTTAGACACTGCCCTATGTCTTTCTTTAATGTGTCTCAAAGGTTATTGAACCAATTACAGAAGAGACATTTGTGTCATTTATCCTGATAAGTGTTCCTTTTAATAGTGCTGGCAGTCCTAGAAAGAGAACTCCACACTATTAAACAATTCTCTCTGTAAAATTTTGAGAAGAGGTTGCTGTTTTTCCATCCTGAGATACTGAGTACAGGCAATCTGACAAGAAAAGTTCATTTTGCTAAGGTTTAAATTAATGAAAAAGGATTTCACTGAGACCCAAATCTTGTAAGAAAACCAGACAATCTGACAGAATAATATAAAACTCCCGCAGGAGCTGAGTTAAGAATAGTGGAATAGTTACTCTCCACACCCTGCAAAGCTCTGGAAGAGGAAAAGAAAAGAGGGGCATGTTTTTAATTGGAACAAAGAAGGTAAATAAGACTGCACAGACCCATAAAGGGAGCTTTTCTGACACTTCACTAAAGCTCAAAAT
The DNA here is from genome assembly GCF_051106095.1 of Pogona vitticeps. Taxonomy (NCBI): domain Eukaryota; kingdom Metazoa; phylum Chordata; class Lepidosauria; order Squamata; family Agamidae; genus Pogona; species Pogona vitticeps. The sequence continues at coordinate 111,479,931 of NC_135783.1, read as the reverse complement.
CACCTTAATCCCATTTGTGATATCAGGCTTTAAAAGCTCAACCTGATTTATCAGCTAACAAGAAAATCACTCAACATGCTCTGGATTTTTTTTAGCAAAGTTCTTTTTAAAAATCCATTCTATTATTTTAACAAGTAAAGTGCATTTAGCTTACTGTTTCCTCATCTGTTTTCCAATACCCCAAGGAGTGATGATGATGATCTACTTTCATGCTATGTAACATATTGGAAAGCTCATTTGGTCTTGTGTGAATGTTTGGCATCATCCCAGGTAATATGCAGTGACTTCAGGTCTTGCTCCAGTGTTCCTTGCCATGTTATTCGAGGGTGTCCTTATTGTTGTTTAGTGCCGGTGTGTGTGTGTGTGTGTGTGTGTGTGTGTGTGTGTGTGTGTGTGTGTGTGTGTGTGTGTGTGTGTGTGTGTGTGTGTGTGTGTGTGTGTGTGTGTGTGTGTGTGTGTGTGTGTGTGTGTGTGTGTGTGTGTGTGTGTGTGTGTCCCCAACTGATTGCTACCTTCAGGATCTGGCTGTTCTCCATAAGAAAAATATGGCCAGTCAGTTGGAGTCTTCTACATGCAACAATGTTACGAAGTTTACACAAGCTGCAAGCTGCTTCTTTGAAGCACCTCCTTGTTGGTAATGTGATTGAAATATCGGATATTTAAGATTCGGCAGAGATACCTTTGCTGCAAGACACCAATCCTCTTGCTGATACTTGCTGATGCCTTCCAAAGTCCCTGGCATAAATGGCTGTTGGGATCACGATAGGAGGCAAACAGATGGAACTTACTAGTAGAGATTTTCCTAGCCATGTGGGCTAAGGAAAGGAACCATGTTTTCTAATTTTTTTTTCTCTTTCTGTATCAACCTGAGACCTGCTGAATACCTATGCATAAGACTTGCTCACCCTCCTTGCAATGAGTTCAACCATTTGAACAGAAGGTCTTTTCCCAGAGCCTGTTCCACATGTTTCAATTTCCCTTGATCAGGAAGGATGAAGAGGGCCGAGGCACCACCCTTGTAAGGAAGCTCCATCACTTCGCAGGACAGATCTGCATCATGGGAATGCACAGGGAAGCCACTGAAATCCACAAGCACCAGCAGAACTTCAACAAAAAAAGGGAAAGTTTGAAACTCAACAAAACTTGGCTCCAAGTTCTCAAAAATACAGTGTGCCAAAGGTCAACAAACTCTACCCAGCCACAAGGACCATGGATCACTACACACAAAAGACCAGCTAATGACGCCCATCAACCACAGTGACAGATAATCTCTCCTTCTTATCACAACAATACACCCACAACAAGACACACTAATCACCCATCTACAGAAAAAGACAAAAGCCCATCTCACAGCCATAAATACTCCACTCCGAAGCCAACTACACCAGAGCACAGAGTGCTGTCCTCTGAAGATGCCGGCCACAGAGACTGGCGAAACATATGGATAGTTTAGCAGGTTTGGCTGCAGAGCCAGGAGTTGGGAACTTGATTCCCCACTCTGCTTTATCTGAGAAGTGCCACCCTGTTTTGCATGGCCCCAGACTGTCCCCCCCAAAGAAGAGTACCTCTGTGTACTCTATACCTAGGAAACCCTAGAAAGAGTAACTATATGTCAGAATCAACTAGATGGTGCATCACTATTCATTAAAGTATGTGGCTCCACATAGACCCTCAGATGCCGCCCTGATAGATTTTTTAAAGCATTAAAATTATTTTCCTACACCTGCAGGCTTCCAGGAGTGTCTGTTTTAGCATGTGGGAATTCCAGACACCCTCACACAGCCCTCTAAACTGCAAAAAAAAAAAATTAACAATTGAAGTGAATATTTCTGGTAATTTTCATTTAAAAAAAAATAAATCTCCTCTGTTTTTAGCACTCCCAGGAATGTTGCAGACTGTTGCACTCTTCTGGAGGTGCTGGGGAACTCCTGAACTATCTGAACTCCAGTTGTACTCAATGTATTCATGAGGCAATTAAATATTAGTGGAAAGACTGGGGAAATGGGTTGAGTAATTCCATTTCTAAGGCAGATTGCTCCAACTTGGAACTCTTGAATTAGAAGCCCCCTCTGCGCCAGCTAATGTGGCCAATTGTGAGGAATCATGAGAGTTAACTTCCAAAAAATCAGGAGGATGTCTGTGAAAAGATGTCTGGTCCAAACCACATGTGAAAGTCAGTTCTTTTGCTACCAAGTCCACTGTCCTTAGGGTATCATCAGTTTATCTGTATTGGTTCCATTGATGTATCTTTAAACCATTTAATTTCAATTGGAATTGCTCTTAATGTTTGTGGTGAAGTCGATCTATGATGCATTCTTGAAGGCTTTCATGGCCGGAATCCGATGGTTGTTGTAGATTTTTCGGGCTGTTTGGCTGTGTTCTGGACACAGCGCCAAACAGCCCCCCCAAAAAACTACAACAACCATCTATCTGTGATGTTCAGCTCATGTGAAGAAACCATATATATGTGAGGAACAGTAGACTGTGGGAAGCCAACTAAAGTTCTACCAGTGGTCTTGTATTAGGCAATACTGAGAAAAGGTTTCACACAAAGTTCTACCTACAGTATGTGATCAAATCATCCCCAAAACCTATCCATTGAAGCTGAATCAGCCTCAATAACCTTGATGGATAACCTTAAACAAGAACAGCAAGGTGTGTCTGGCTGAAAATAGAGTACTGTACTACTGCATGTGGCAAGTAACCTGGAATTGGGGAGTAATAAATAGACAGGTGTCCACAGGTATTTTAGGTTACTTCCTTCCTTCTTCTTCCTCTATGGTCACTTCGTTCTTCCAGCTATAAAGAAACAACAGCATGTTGCTTCTTTATAGGGACTCCATATCCATGTGTTTCAGTGGTCCTATTTATGCCTGCAGAGCCATTTTGACCTTAGGCATTTTGCTACAGAGCAATATTTTGTCTCTGCTGCTAACTGATGTTCATATGAAGCTATTGGAAGTGATCCTGAGGGGTAAGGTTGTCCCATTACTTGGTTGGCAAGGTTTTACCCAGAATCTAGGGATGCTGTCTAGTATGCTTTTGGACCTTCAGATAGCCCAACAGGGATGTTGGCAAGTCTTTGTCTTTGGTACCCAAGTCTGAATCATTAGTACCAAGTCCAAAGTCCTAAGGCCTGAGTCCAAATCCCTATTAAAAAATAAGCTTTTTCCCCGAGAAAAAAGGGAGGGTGGGTGGGTTCAAAGTCACATGTCAAGTCCGAATCATTGGGGGAAAAAACCTAGTCAAGTCCAACTTGAGTCACCAGTGCAAGTGCAATCTAAGTCCAACTTGACAGAAAGTCCCGTGACTCAAGTCCCCATCCCTCTACCCCAGTTTCAACTTCTGTATTGCCTCAAGTTTTGAAATAATGTTTTTTAAAAAAACTGGATAGCTCAGTGGTTTAGCTATGGTTGGGAGTTTGATTCCTCACTGAACCTCCCTGACAGGGGCTGGACTGTGATCCATAGGGTCTCTTCCAGATCTTCAGTCCTAAGATTATTAGTTCTTAACCTTTTCTTTACCACAGAGCCCCTTTAAATATTCAGCCACAATCCATTCTGAGGCTTAGCCAAAATGTATTTGTCATGTTCCCACCTGCCCCTTGGTTATTTCACCAAACAAAGGCACAAGCAACGTGTCATTCAGCTACCACTAGTTGATTATTTCAGCTTTATTTACTATTAATGACAGAGGTCCAGGCGACTTATCATTTAAGAACCCAATAGAAATTGTTTATTGTTACAGGTGATAACAGTCCAGTTAATATCATTAACTCTCCACTAAAACAACCTTCTCTCTTCACTCTCAACCAACCTGCTCTAACTCTCTCCCTCCCTCCTTCTCTTCACTCCCACCTAACTCCACCTAACTGACTGACTCCAACTCTTTCTTCCCATGGCTTCTGTCAGCGCAATAGCAAGAAATGCCACGTGCTGTCTCTCAGCCACTCAGTGTCATTCACTTGCGTGTTCTCACCATGTGCAGAAATATCGAACGGTTATTTGCTATCAAACGATTATTTTCATAACTGATTTGTACTTTTTTGTTGGTTTTAATGGAGGCAGTAGGTTACAAAAGCCAAGTATTACACAAACAAGAAAGGAAAATTAATGTTTTTTTCTACTGTACATTTCCTTTCTTCCTTTCTTCCTTTCTTCCTTTCTTCCTTCCTTCCTTCCTTCCTTCCTTCCTTCCTTCCTTCCTTCCTTCCTTCCTTCCTTCCTTCCTTCCTTCCTTCCTTCCTTCCTTCCTTCCTTCCTTCCTTCCTTCCTTCCTTCCTTCCTTCCTTCCTTCCTATTTTAACTGAAAAGATCATGACATTTCTTTAAGCCTTCATGGGCCCTTGGGGGTTCATGGACTACAAATTAAGAACCTATGGTCTAAGATTATATTACCTTGCGTATAACTTTTTAACCCAACTGAGACCTTTCTTTTGTTTCTATGTTCCATCATGTAACACATTGATTTGAAATCTTTTGGCCTATCAGTCATGTTTGATGAATGGCTACATAGGTTCAGAACCAGTCCACCCTGCTCAATGTGTTTTTTTTCTCACTTGTTTCTCAACAACTTCTTCTCCATCTTTCTTCCATAGCTAAAGTCACAGTGCTCATAGCAGGAATCTCCCTAGGCTTACCACTCTGGCTTTCTAACGAATATCAAATTGTAGCTGGTAGGTTGTACAGAAACAGCTTTGTCATGAGCACACACAACATCAGGCCATGTAGCAGTTTCCAAGATACTGAAACGCATGCAAGACAGCTCATAGCAAGTTATCAGTAGAAGGGGAACTTTTCATTTGAGATTTGATTGAGGAAGTCATAACTCTCTGAACAGATTACAATTTGCATATGGAAAGTTTGCACATCCCTAACTTTCAGCCACAGACATAGAAAACATGCAAAATACTTCCTTCATGATCTATGGAGTGCTGGGATGATACATCCAGCATGTTTTATTTTTTATTTGATTTATATACTGCCCATCTGGCAGCCAGGGCCGCCATGTTATTTCAGTGGTGAACATGGACAAATAAGAAGGCAAGGTGCTGGTCAGCACAGATTATAATCAAGTACAATTGTTGCTATGGAAGCCCCACCTAAAGAAACCAGAGATTGTGCAATGGTCTTGCTTGGTGGATTACATTCCAAGTGTGCTAGAGCAATGTTAGCAATTAATCATGGACTCAAGAGCAAAACTATTATAAACTAATGGGGATGGGGAAACACTCAACAGCTGGAAGACAGATGAGATAAAGCAGGCAAAAGCAAAGTTTAGATTTTGTTGTTGCTGTTGGGTAACCTCAGTCATAAAAGAATGTGAAATAGTGTGTACTGATTCTAAGTATCACAGTAGTGGCAAAACTTAACTTCCTCGAAGAGCAAGAGAGGTTTATCCTTCACACACTATACATTGCCTCAGGTATTAAGTTACTAACAGCTAAGCTCTTTACTTTTGGAAGTGATTTATTAAGGAATGGGATAAATATAGTGAAGCAGTTCTTTTTTTGAAAGCAGCTTTCCTGCTTTGGAGTAGAGATCACTGCAGCCTGTAACTGAAAGAGAGCTTTGTTCAAACGGATCCTGTGTAGTTCCAGAGACATAAATCGCTCAAAGAAGGTTGCTGGAAGTGAACAGGTGGCATTTTTATGCATCGTTGGTTTGCAACATCAGTGAAAGGAACTGCTGTGTTGTGTGCATTCATCAGTATTGGATCAGCCAAAGAGACGCTTGTCTGTGGTCAAATAAGGTCTCCAGGAATCAACTATACAGTTCAAACATGATTCTCAGTTACCTACCTTCCCACGTTATCATCATTTTTATTCCTCAGCTAAAGAGTGGCATGCAGAAGAGAATCAACATGTCCGATAACACAAATGTTCATTTCACCATGTATCATGAGGAATATTTATAAGGCTGTGTGTGTACCTGTGCATCTGTATGTTGCGTACATACATACACATATTTTATGTTAGAAAAAAAGGCACTTTTATACAATAGATACAGCTTTGTCCCTGGGTTCTTCTAACTCTTACTACCAAAAAAATGCCATGTCAGATCTTTGAACCACACCCACACACATATATACACACATGGAAGATGCAGCGTGGTACAGTCACCTTGAACTGGTGTTTTGTTTTGTTTTGTTTGGAAAGTGTAGAAAAGCCTACACCATCTAAATTATCTGGGGGTTGCCAGGAATCCATTGCCTGCTGAGAAAAAAATGGAAGTAGATGAAGTTAACCAGCCAGTCATCTAGCCACACAGTCAAAGTCGCAGCACAGCCAAAGTTGTTTAAGGGCCAGACTATAGGTTACAGAGGGCCTGTCATTAGAAGCTGAAATCTAGTGTTTTTCCAGGGGTGAGGTTCAGACACACTTTCATGACTGATTCATCATACATGCCAAGAAAGCCTGTGCTTACCAGTCTTAAAACAAGGCAAGATGATTTGAACAGTACAAGATTCTGTGGTGACAGTCAGATATTTTAATCCCTTATGGAATTCCTATGGATGGAATGTGCAGTTTGGACCTCCCTTTTGTGTGAACACACAAATTGACTTCAGTTTTAAATTATCTCAGAATGATTCCTTCTGGCAGTTGCCCAGGACAGGTGACAAAACTATGAATGTTCCAACCGCATGGTGAATGTAGCCATAAGTATTAAGAATCAACTGGCTCTGAAAAAGAAGAGATCTGGTACAAAGGCATGCACAGTTTGAAATGTATGAATAGTCTCCCGGCTTCACTGTGGTTAAGAGTGTGCTGCCTGTACTGAGCATGCTTGACCCAGAGTGGTCGAGGATATAAATCAAATCAAATCAAATCAAATCAAATCAAATCAAATCAATCAATCAATCAATCAATCAATCAATCAATCAATCAATCAATCAATCAATCAATCAATCAATCAAAAAGGACTCTGACTGGAGGGATGGGAGTGAATCATGATTGTGATGCACAATATTATGTTTAGCTACCCTCAGTCACAGATATTTAAAAAAAGATTTAAAAAATCTGCAGATAGAGCCAGACTTGACCTCCCCTCTCCACTTACACACAGACAGATATTTAAACAAATGGATCGTCTGTTTAGATTGTCTTTAAAATAGGAAATAATTGTTCATACTGCAATGTATCAGAAGCAAAATTCATACATTTTGATTGCCAACAAGAGGCCATTCTTTTCCAGATATAAACTGAGATGCCAAAGTTCTTTGACCCCCTTTGCAGATGACTGGGATCTAATTTTGCCATTCTTTCCAGTGGGAGATTCCAATGAACCACAGCACGTCCGGCCAGATGGAAGAGAGCCTAAAGGAAAGGATTATCTTTCCACCCACTTTTCTTACTGAATAATAGGACAGTAAGAGTTGTATGGAAGGGGCATGAATACTTGTTGCTACTCTTGGAGAGAAGTTGTCTGTCAAGTGGAACATCCCTTCACTTTCCTTCGGAGGGAAGTTTACTTCCTTAAGGGTCAAATGATGAGCAGCATTTATATCACAACATGTAAGGAAGTAATCAATTAAGCTTGCTAAAAGTTAGTGGCATTAAACTTATAGATAAAGGTAAAGGTTCCCCTTGACATTTAGTCAAGCTATGTCCAACTCCAGGGTGCAGTGCTCATCCCCGTTTCCAAGCCATAGCGCCAGCGTTTGTCTGAAGACAGTTTCCGTGGTCACGTGACCAATGTGACTAGACACAGAACGCTGTTACCTTCCCATAAATAGGTGGTACCTATTTATCTACTTGCGTTTTTGCATGCTTTCGAACTGCTAGGTTGGCAGGAGCTGGGACAAGTGACAGGAGCTCATTCCATTGTGTGGATTCAATCTTACAACTGCTGGTCTTCTGACTTTGCAGCACAGAGGCTTCTGTGGTTTAACCCACAGCGCCATCATGTCCCTTTTATTTATTAATTTTTTTATTTATTAAACTCATACATAAACTCTATTCAAGAGTCCATTGAAAGTGTTGTTCCTATGCCTTGATCACAGGGAAAGGAGCCTAGCCTTTCTTCCAGCCATCCTAGATTTGCATATGGAAAGCTAAATCTGAAGATAAGTTGCTTCTCATGGAGGATCACCACACAGTCAGGAGGCCCTGATTGCTGGAAGTTTCCAGTTGTGTGGAGAACTCCCATGGAAAGAGGTGACCTCCACATTTACAGCTGCCTGAACCATCTATCTGCAACAACAAGAGCAACAAGATGGTGGCTGCTCGGAATTCTATGAGTGGCTTTCTTGCTTCATCTCTCACTCCTAGGCCAGGTTTTTCAACACAGCTTAATTCTGTTTTATTTCCTACTTTTGCATTCCAGTCACCTACAGTTATCAGCATCTTCTTTTGGTGTTCAATCAGTTCAGACAAGCTATCCATAGACACATAAAACTTTAATACTAAAAACTAGAATTACAATGAATTATTGCAATATTAAAAAGCAGTTAAACCACTAACCTATTAGAAATAGTACATACCTACTCAGAGGCTGGACCTACTGAGTTCAATGGGACTAATTCTGAGGTGTAGAATTGAAGCCTAAGTCCAGTTTAAGACGAGTTTAAGAATGCTATGTTTTAGGATACCTCTGAATAGTAATCCAAAAATGCTGTCTCTTCTATGAACTCCCCCAAAACCACTCTTACTCTGGCCTCTCATAAGGTGGAATCATTTTGTCTCTTACTTTCTTTCCATTTCTTATTGTCAACATTTTCCTTTCTAGTTTTCCTTTGCAATCATGTCTCTGTTTCTTATTTTCTCTTCTATAAGTTCTTATGAAGGAGAAGTGTTTACCCTCCAGCACCAGGAAATGGAGTGTTACTGGCTGATTTCAATAGCAAGGACCATTGCTTCAAAACTTGAGATGGACACTTTTAAAAACTGATTAAAGGGGGGAAAGGACAGTCAGTTAAACTGCAACCTCAGTCTTTCAGTACTCAATATTTTGCTGTGGAATTTTAGTTTTTCTACTTGATTAACTACCACTGAAAACTGAGATTCCTCAGGTTAAAGTATTATTTTCAAAAGAGACTGTTTAAAAGAAGGTACTACCCTTCCCATGTCACTCAGAAGAATCTTACTCTTCTCCTTTCCTTTCCTTTCCTGACTTCATACATGTTGATGGAAAGGAAGCATCTTGAGAAGTTATGAATTCCAACACAAGGCTCAATGTATCAGCAGAAAAATCTATTGGACATTCATGGCTTCTGTGTTAACAGACCATCATATACAGTAATATCAAATAGGGTTAGAAAGATACCAGAATTGTGCTGGAGGAATTGTGGGCATAAAGGAACATTAGAGCAAATGTGGAACTGTGGATAGCTTAGCAAAAAAAAAAAAAAAAGTGGGGGGAAGCAGGGATCAAAGCAATCTCCCAGCGGCTGGGGGATCCCTTTGATCCCTTCCATCCTCTTTTATGTTGTGCAGGCATAGAAAGAGGAGGAAAGGTGAACCAAGCCATCCCCCAGCCCCAGGGGTGGGATGCCCTTCAGGCAGGCTTTAGCAAGACGCCTGAAGGGGAAAATCCCTCTCTTCTTATGCCCCTGAGGAACAGCTGATCTGTGCAGGCATAAGCAGATACGGAACGAACAAATTAATATTTGTTGTTGTTTAGTCGTTAAGTCATGTCCGACTCTTCGTGACCCCCATGGACCAGAGCACACCAGGCCCTCTTGTCTTCCACTGCCTCCCGAGAATGAACATAAAAGGGTTATATTCATTGCTTCATATTCATTGGATTCTCTGGACCACAAGAATACAAAGCAACGAATATCTGACAAATCAGGGATATTTAACAAATATCCTGATTCATTTTTATATTCGTCCCCATGTCTAGTGTGGATAGCTTGTCTGAAGATAGAAGCATTCTGGTATGAAGTCACCAATCGGTTAGAAAAAGTACTGTTTTCATTATTTACTGGAAGAAATGAAAATGTATCCAATTAAAACTTAGTGGCAATTCTTATAGGACCAGTGCAAAACGAAATTGCCCAGTGCTGGAAATATCCTCAAGATCTTTCCTTGCAAAGATTCCTGAATAGCATATGGGTAGTTGCACTGATGGAAATACTGACCAATCAGGTTAGACTATACAGAGGAGAAATAAAGGAATGTCATGAAGATACGGCACCCACTTTAATCTCCAATACAGAAAAAAAAACATAAAAGAGACAAAGTAGGAAATTGGCTGGGCTGTTGGTTAGTTTAAGTTTTGTATGTTAGATATAATAAGTGAATAAGGAGCCATGGAAGAGATAGAGGGAGAGAGAGAACATTAATACTGTACATACAGCATGCGAATGTACAAGAATCTATAAATAACACAATTGTTGTGATTGTATTATAATTCATATGGTTTTGTTATGTTATTTTTAATGGATTATCAATTTAAAACAATATCAAATAGGGATATCCATGAGCCCATTGGCATGGTCAGAATAACTTTGTAAGAGTGATTTATTATATGACCTCCCTCTGATGAATCCATCCCATTGTCTTTAATCAAAAGCACCATATACCATTTTTGTAAGAAAACCCATCCCAAGAGGTGGCAAATTATCTATTCAGCACAGAGTTCATACAGGGGCTCAGGAAGCTGCCTTATATGCTGACAGACTGCTCCACGAGCCAATCCTTTTAAATCTGATTGGCTGCTCTCTCCATTTTTGGCGGCGGGGGGGGGGAGGTTTTCCTTGCCATACCTGGAGATCCATGGTCTTCCTCACTCGGCCAAGGATTTATCAAGCCCAGACCTGTGTAGTTTCCACAATTAGAAGAGATTGGTGCCTTCAGAATGCTTTGGTGGGGTGGTTGTCACTGGGCTCTAAAAATACAGAGTAAGAGGAACTTTAAAATCTCACACTGGAAAAAGATCCTCCCACCAAATTTGCTCATCTCAGCTGCTAAAACAAGTTGATTTCTTTCTCCTGCTCTTGCCCTGATGGTTTGACCTATACCTTTGAACCGCATCCAGTCTTGGCAGTCATTGTCATAACAGGCATGAGATAATGCTCACTTCTAGTTCCTTTGCCTCCTCTTGCTCTGATTAGTTATCAGAATAAAAGCCAGTTAAGACTTTTTTTGGTGGGTGCAGGGCTCTGGGGAAGAGAATATGTGCATCCCCCCCTTTTTTTTCTTTCTGGCAGAGCCATTTAGAATTTATGAGTCAGACCACTGAGGGATCAATAAAAGCACACTTATCTTGCCAATTATTTTAAATGAACACTAATCTTCGTGTTTGAGACTTCCTGCCTAGGCAGAGGAGGAAGAGATTCCCTAGCAGCAGCAGCAGAAAAGCCCACTGGATTTTGAAGGCGGGAAGTTAATTCCAACGAGAAGACATAATAAAGCTGTGCTCTTCTGAACTTTTCAATAACTGCACCAGGCCATCCTCCTAAGGTCATTTCCAAATGCAATGCATAATGAATAACATGCTGAGCTTGTTGTATGTTGTACTATAGACGTCAATGATGTCTTTTTATATTAACCCCAGTTAAAAGTTGCTCATTGGTTTATCTTTTTTCTCCCCCACCCCAGTTTGAAGTTAAAAATAAATCACTGAACTGAAATCCCTTTGTTCAGCCCTCCCTTGCACATGTGCATACAGGCGTGCACACAAACACATTTCTATAGCATTCAAGCCTACTTATTTCTGTTCTGGCACATTGTACACAGTGTGTAGGGGTAAATTTGGAAGTGCAGGCTCTTACCATGGCAATCTTGATAAATGCAGTTGATTTGAACCAGGTGAACAAATGATGAGCGGGCCGTTTATAAAGTTAATGGCTCTTGATTGCCCATTCAAGATCAATGTGCCTTCAAACACTTTCCATTACAGCAGGGATAGCTTGCTATGTAGTCTTCATTAGAATCCTTTTCTCTCCCGACTATTGTGAAGATTGTACCTAAGCTCAGAAGGAAGGGAGAAGCTTAAGGGGAAGGCAGATGATGTTACAGTTCCTGCTACTCTGAATGTTTCAGGCCTTGATCCTGCAAACCTTGGTTCCACTAGACCACTGCTTATATGTTCATCTCTGCTACCTCTAACCAATTGGGTTTAGAAACAGCACAGCATTAAGCTTTGAAGAAATCTTGCTATCTTGCTCATTCACATCGAGACAGCCTAATCTGACATGGCAAATTCCTAATCAGGAATTTTTTAACCTCTGCCAGATTTCTCACCTCAAGCATGAGAAGAAGAAAACGAATTGCTTTGTACAAGGTGGTTGTGGTGTATTAATTCTCTCAACTTAGCATATCAAGAAGGGCCTCATACTACTCTCAGTCACTGCCCCAGTTCGGTCTTACTTCAGTCTACTGGCTGGTCTGTTCCAATCAGCATATGTTTCTAAAGTTGTTACTGTGATATACCTCTGTGAAGACTTCATGATATATGTATTCATCTGGGAACAAGAACAGGGTCCCTGTGAGTCCCTGCTGAGAATCCTGGATTCAGCTTCCTGAAACTTTGTGGATGCCATAACTGCGTGTCAGTCATATTATGTGGAATAAATCTACCAGAGGGTATATACTAAAGGATTTAACCTTGGGGGCTCCCGCAGATGGGAAAGTTACAGAAGCAGAAAGGTCAATACATTATGGTGCTTACCAGTTAGTTCACCAAAGAAAGAGAAACAGGGCTGTAAAGTTTTAAAAATTGCCACTTAGCATCATAGGTCTAGTGAACTGGATGCTTTATTTTGGAAATAATCTTTCAGTTCACAGAGAAAAAAAAAAGTCAGCTGCTCTTTATTAGGGTGGCATGCAAATCATTGACACATTTAAAGAGAGTCTTTCTGTCAAGGGTAAATTAAATCCTTCTCCATTCCATCCTGCTATAGACATGCTGCACAATGGGGGTGAGTGGTGGGTTTATTTGTCCTCACAGACTGGAGAGATTAAACAACTATGAATAAAATGGTCATGGTTTAGCTGACGGGGAATAAAAAAACAAATAAATAACATTCAGAAACAAATCCCATCTTGAGGAATGGTGCTGCTGGCCTGGGTACTTCTCAAATGATCCAACTCATCCACATGGGAAGAGAGACTCAATTATTCTTGCAGTGATGTGCACCCCCAATGATACAGGAAAAAAAAAATTTTAACTGCAGCCACGCTGTTAAAAAGGAACATTTGTCTTGGACCTAGATATCTGACGGCAAACGTTTGTTTACAACTGTGTGTTCACTTCATCTATTCTCCTGGCAGCTCCTCTCCATGGGGCACCCTAATCATACAGCACGGGTAATGTTTGGTTGCTTAAAAACAAAGGGAGGAGTGACACACATTTTGGTTTATCTCCTCTGTTATATAAATTGGCCAACTAGCAACCCATGAGTCCAAAAAGATGTTTTATTATTTAGGCCAGTGGGATTTATTCAGCAAGTGTTTACTCTTGAAGAGGAAAATACTATGCTCAGGATTCAACCTTTTTTGGATCTGCACTGGAGCAAAACTAGGCAGTGATATAGAGATGGGAAATCTCCTTTTTCTTTGAAATGGGCAAGGAAGAATTAGGACATGTGGAAATTGCATTGGTTCATAGTGACTTATTCAGCAACTCAGATTTTCCCAAAGAAATTATTTATATGAAACCTCATCACTTTCAAGAAATCAATTCCCTTTTCCAGAAGTCATATGAACGTGCCTGTATTATATCACTAGATTCTTGGCTTTCATTCAATGCAGATGATTATTTGATTTTTTTTAAAAAAGTAAAATGATCTGGAAATAATCTCCCTAATATTAAGGCATATCTACCAAGCACATAGCTAGGTGTGTTTAAGATGCTGATGGATTGCGGTTGGAGTGGGGGGCTGCCCCTCACAAATTTAGAGTGAGGTGTCTCCCCACCCTATCTCGTTCTGGTCCTTGAGCTATCTATAGCTTAAGACTTGTTGATCTGCAAAAAAAAAAAAAAAAACCCTCAAAGACTCATCTACTATGTCTACATGCGGAAGCGGTGTTGTGTGAAATGTAAATGTGGAGGGCTTGACTGGTCTCAGTGTGTTATGAAAAGGGCCAAAAAAGGGCGGGGGGGGGGGAAGAGAAGAAAGGTAACAGTGTGTGATCCAAAAAACAGCCTAGGATTGAAACTCATTTTTCTGGAAGGCACCTACCTTTGCACAAACAGGGCAGTTGTTCAAGGATGCCACTGACATTTCAGTGGCATTTTCATAGGAGAATGTTCACCTTCATATTGTTCTCTGCTCTCTTCTAGAGAAGTACAGGCAGCCTTCTCAGAATAGAATTTGCTGATCCACTTTCTGTAGGTCCAGGCAAACGCACCAGTTGATTCCAGTCCTGCAAGAAGATGGCGGGAACACTTAATGGGCTTATTTGCTTTCAAGTGTGATAAGTTTTTTTTTTAAAAAAAAAAAATGTAAAATTATTACTAACATGGGTAACGGCTCAATTTTTTAAAAAAAAGAACCTCAAAAAGCAGTCCTGATGTTGAGATTTTTTTCATCAACACATAATGAAATGTAGAACATAAAGCTGAAAATAAAAAGTGTTTTTCTGTCTTTGATTAAGCGATTCTATGGAGTTTGATCAAAGTGATTGAGCTATTACAAGTGCAGCCATTTCCTTCTCTGTGGAATGGAGGTCCAAGTGCAACAACTTGCCATCGGCCCAAATCACCCTTCTTGCAGGGCTAAAGCACCAAGTTAGAAAGCTAAACATAGCAGCTGCCAAACACAAACCAAATTAGTCAGTTTCTGAGAACCAATCTAGCTGCATTTGGGAACATCAAGATAGCAATCAATTCAAAAGGTTGGAAGGCCTTGACATTAGCTCATTGCCGTCAGATCTTCATCAGTCCCTAACTGCATTCTTAGTTGACTCACATCTGGAATGTACTTCATGCTTTACGTAGAGTTAAACCTAACCTACGTTCCTGATCTTTGGCTAAGGCAGCTTAAAGATTTATGAGAAGAAACTGTTCCATATTTAACCCCGTGTCCCATTGATTCTTCAAAGTATACTCCATTGGGAGCAAGGTGAAAATTTTGTAACACAGAGTAATCTAATGGAGACCAAATTTTGTATCTGGCAACAGTATTTCTTTGTGATCTTTAATGCAGAAAAGGTGAGAGAGGCCTGCTGCAGTGTAATCAATGACAGGCATTAAGTTTTAAAACTCATGATAGAGGGAAAGGGTGCATGTTGCAGCTGTACCGTTTTCTTCAGCTTACTCCTAGCAAACGGTACGTTACTCACCTTTCAGACCCAATTCATTCTTAGCAATCCCTCAAAAATATACTAGGCAAGGCAGGATCATTCACCAAGAGGTTATTCAGGCTGAAGTTGGCCCATCCAACATTGCTCTTCTCTATCAAGTTTGATTTCAGATGTTTTATTACAGAATTGATTTGAATGTTAATAATTGTAATTTTTATGTATACAGATAAAAGAAAAAGCTAAAACGGTGCCGACAAAGAAGGAATTTATTGAGAAGATTTTGGAATTAGCGGAAATGGATATTTTGACAGATATACTAAATGACAGACGGGATAATAATAAATGGGAACCTCTTTATACCTGGATGAAATCTACACCAATTTAAGTAGAATAGATTAGATTAAAATTATGTTACAGAATATAAGACAAGATTAAATGAATGGAACATATTGTAATAAATCACTCTGGCTGCAACTCTGAATGTGTGATCAGAAAATGATAAAGGATCTCATCTGCTTGTTCTGGAATGAGTTGCTTCACTGGTATCAATCTCCTTTAAAGAAATCTTTCTCTGTGTGTATAGGAATCATTCCAGCCCAGCGTCAAAACAGAGTAGACCTACTGCTGGGCAAAAAGGCCCGGCTTGGACATGGATCAGGGTTGGGCTGGTTTGTGATCTCTTGTACAGTACATCATCTGGAATTGCCGGAAAATAGCTTGCACTCAATCATGCCACAAGCAGACCAAATTGCAAGCCTGTCTGATGGCACCCGCAGTTGTTGTGAGGATAAAAAGGAGTGGAAGAGAGTCGCGGCGCTAAGCTCACTGGAGGAAGACGGGAATTTATATACGAATGAAAATAAGTAAATAAACCAGGCCATAATGTAAAAGTGCCAATTTACATTACATGCAAAACCCTGTAATAGAAGCTGCCTAACATTATCCCCCACTTTTTTTAAACAGGAAAGGAGATGAAGCAATGGAAACTGGAGAAGCTGCCCAACCTTTTCAAAACCTGGCAGATCTCCACAGATCTTGGAAAAATCTATGTTTTGGACTACAACTCCCAAAGTCTTCCCGTCAGAAACTTGCCCAAACCTTTTTACAAATTGCCTCCTTCCTCCCTCGTCCCTAATAACTTCCATCATGCAGGGTTCATTCTAGTTATGGATTTATCTTTTCCACAACATTTCCACTCCCACCTGGCTGTAAAGTTCTCTCCCCTATTGAAAATTAAAGGCTGTCAGACTATCTCTATTCAAATCTTTGTGTGATTACTAGTTTGATCCAAGGCTCCAGATAAATCATTCCCTTGGTTAAATAACCAGGAAGCATTAACATGGTACTTGGAAACAGTCACATTACTTTTCATTCTATCCAGAAGGTCTCTTAGCATACCATAGGACCTTGATTTCCTTTATCCTTATTTCTTGAATTTATGCATCAGCAAAAACAACCCTGTACTATATCCCAGCAAGCATGGCAAATCTCCAACATTACCATGTTCAGAGAACTACTCAATTCAATGGAAATATTGTCATGTTTCAGAAATCCCTCTGATCCCACGTTATTTACTGAGTAACCATCATTCGACTGTCTTTCTGAAGATGAAGCTGTCCAAGAGAGAAGTCTGCATTCTGGTGCATTAGAAGTGACACTGACCTGGCACATAAAATACTGGCTGTATATCCTTGGAGAAATGGGAGGGGGGATGTCTATTTATTCCTCTTTCTTTGAGCCAGGACTATTAACTCGGATATGCAGTTAATTAACTTGGATCTTTGTTCAACTTAATAGTTTTGGGCAACAAGGCTTACACTATCCATCTGCCCCTTTTTGCAGCCAGAGCTGTATCTGTCCCCTGTAATCATCAAAAGACCGTTCCTATGCAGTAATCTCTTAAATCTTATTTATATACCATCTGATATGCAAATAATCCCATTAAAATACTGTGTTGTGTTTACTCATAATCAATTCCTAGCACAGATTGTTAATACTCTACCATCACTATTCAATTTATTTAAAAAACCCTCCAGTTTATGAATGTGGGACATCCTCATTCCTTATCCACAATTCAAAACCCCAGAAAATGGTCTAAAATTGCTGCACAACATGATGCCCGAGTTGCCAGCAGAAAAAAGGATGGCCAGTTTTACTTAGCAAAGGGCACCCTGAATATTGACAGCATTAATGGCAGCAATCAAGACGGTCTACCAGGTACAGTGGGGTCTTGACTTAAGAACGGCTCGAGTTAAGAACATTTTGACTTAAGAACCACTCTCATAGGAAAATATTGACTTGACTTACATACTTAGATTTGAGTTAAGAACTGAAAAAAACCACGTGGGAGGCAGGGAAAGTGCAAAATTTGAACTTTCAGTTAACTGTTGGCCAGTGAAAAGGGTGCCTGTCTGCTTCCTCACTCCTCCCAGCGTTTAGAGAGTGGATTGGGAAACAGTCTTCGGACTGCCTGGTACTGCCTGGACTGTATTTTCCCTGCCTTCCCTGAACCCTTCTTGACCTAAGAAAAAAAAGAAACAAAATATCCCCCTCTAGTGGTCGAAGGCGGAATAGCAGCTTCCCATTAGTTTCTATGGAGGGAAAAGAGCAGATACAGATCAAATGGTTTTCAATGCATTCCTATGGGAAATGCAGATTTGACCTGAGAACTTTTTGACTTGAGAACCGCCTTCCAATACGGATTAAGTTCTCAAGTCAAGACCCCACTGTACTGTCATCTGCTCACTACCATTCAAAAATGCTACCAAAGAGTATCCATTTTTTATCGGTTAACCAGTTCTTATAAAGTAATTGTCAGTGCTGTTTTTTGACATGTTACCTAGGTATGTATTGTTTGGCTAAGGAATGTGCTGTTTTTGTTTCAATCATCACATGGGCCTAGAGGGGGGGAGCCTGGTGCCTTGATTTTGTGATTTTCCTGGAAACTGTGCCCATTCCTCTTGGAGGCTTCGGGGAAGAAAGCCGGGTAGGCCTCCATGAATATTTTGCTAAGGAATGTGCTGTTTTTGTTTCAATCATCACATGGGCCTAGAGGGGGGGAGCCTGGTGCCTTGATTTTGTGATTTTCCTGGAAACTGTGCCCATTCCTCTTGGAGGCTTCGGGGAAGAAAGCCGGGTAGGCCTCCATGAATATTTTGCTAAGGAATGTGCTGTTTTTGTTTCAATCATCACATGGGCCTAGAGGGGGGGAGCCTGGTGCCTTGATTTTGTGATTTTCCTGGAAACTGTGCCCATTCCTCTTGGAGGCTTCGGGGAAGAAAGCCGGGTAGGCCTCCATGAATATTTTGCTAAGGAATGTGCTGTTTTTGTTTCAATCATCACATGGGCCTAGAGGGGGGGAGCCTGGTGCCTTGATTTTGTGATTTTCCTGGAAACTGTGCCCATTCCTCTTGGAGGCTTCGGGGAAGAAAGCCGGGTAGGCCTCCATGAATATTTTGCTAAGGAATGTGCTGTTTTTGTTTCAATCATCACATGGGCCTAGAGGGGGGGAGCCTGGTGCCTTGATTTTGTGATTTTCCTGGAAACTGTGCCCATTCCTCTTGGAGGCTTCGGGGAAGAAAGCCGGGTAGGCCTCCATGAATATTTTGCTAAGGAATGTGCTGTTTTTGTTTCAATCATCACATGGGCCTAGAGGGGGGGAGCCTGGTGCCTTGATTTTGTGATTTTCCTGGAAACTGTGCCCATTCCTCTTGGAGGCTTCGGGGAAGAAAGCCGGGTAGGCCTCCATGAATATTTTGCTAAGGAATGTGCTGTTTTTGTTTCAATCATCACATGGGCCTAGAGGGGGGGAGCCTGGTGCCTTGATTTTGTGATTTTCCTGGACCGCGCGCCTAACGGCGCGCGAAATTCTCAAATCCTAATATGGTAAATATGAGTGGCCTGAGGGAGGGCAGAGTTCTTACCTTTAATGGTGTATGAGCAAGAGAGCATGTTTAATGGCGCATGAAACTCTCTAATCCTATTTCTTACCCTAACCTGAGAAATTAGAGAGCCAATCAACATTGCATACTTCCACACTATTAGAGAGCAGGCCGGGTAGGTGGGGCTCGTCAGCCATGGAAGGCAGCCCATCTAGGAGAAGGAAAACTCCGACTTTAAACCTCCACTGCCTTGTGGCTATATCCACTTATGGAAAGGGCTTCAGGAGATAACCTCGAGGAAAAATCCGGAGCCGGAGTCCCGGAGGCACTCTGTGTCATTCTGCCAACTCCTGCGACGTTGCTGGAGCCAGTTGTATTGGCTCTTGCCTTTCCACTGGACCATTTCAGCGACGTGGAGAGGGGGGATTTTCTGCTTGGGTAACAGCCTATCCTCCATATTATTTTACCCAGGCTTCGTGCTCTGGAGAGGACACTCCAGCTTCGCATACAGCGTCGAAACAACACGGGAAGTAGCAGTTACCGGTTATAAGTCTTTGCTCAATTGGCGTAGAGCAGGACGCCAGGGGCTACTTCTGACGGTGGGAGAGGTCATTGCACCTCACTAGGTAGATACCGCCCGCCTTAAGCTGGGCAGCCCCCAGCCAGTAAGGTGCTACCTCGCCACGGTCTGTTAACTTCACGGGGTGCGTGGGGTTTAGGGTCAAACCCGACAAGCAGATCGATAACCGTGCACCATGCAACAATCGTAAGAAAACTTCTGCCCTAAAGCTGGGCACCTGGAATGTACGGACAATGACCCCTGGCTTCCATGACTACGGCTTTCCTAACGACCTGCAAGAAATAGACGATGTGCGCAAGACAGCTGTCATTGACATGGAACTGAGTAGACTGCAGATGGACATTGTTGCCCTCCAAGAGACAAGACTGCCAGACTCGGGATCTGTCAAAGAAAAAGACTTCTCATTCTTCTGGCAGGGAAAACCATCGAATGAGACCAGGGAATATGGTGTTGGCTTTGCAGTCAGAAATACTCTTCTGAGATACATTGTTCCACCTACTGTGGGGAGTGAAAGAATCCTGTCTCTGCAGCTCCACTCATCAGCAGGACCAGTAACCCTCATTAGTGCATATGCACCAACACTGTCATCCACTCCAGAAGTGAAAGACAAATTCTATGATGATCTGGCAGCTACCATCAAAAAAGTCCCTGAAAGAGAGGCACTGTTCATTCTTGGAGACTTTAACGCTAGAGTTGGGGCTGATCACAACTCCTGGCCCACTTGTCTAGGCCGTTTTGGCATCGGAAAGATGAATGAAAATGGCCAGCGCTTGCTGGAGTTTTGCTGCTATTATGGTCTTTGTGTCAGCAACACATTCTTTAACACGAAGCTGCAACACAGAGTTTCCTGGAGACATCCAAGATCAAAGCATTGGCATCAGCTCGATCTAATCCTCACTAGACGTTCCAGCCTTCCTAGTATTACGATCACACGCAGTTACCAGAGTGCTGATTGTGATACTGATCATTCCCTGGTAGGTAGTAGAGTAAAACTGCGAACAAAGAGAGTATATCACACGAAAAAGGAAGGAAGACCACGTATTGACATCAGCAAGACTTGCGATCAAAGAAAAGTGAGGGATTTTGCCCAAGCACTTGAGGAAGCCCTTCCAGGTCCGGCTAATGCAAATGCACCTGAACGATGGGAACACTTCAAGAACACTGTCTATAACACCGCCTTATCCACCTTTGGCAAGAAGACCAAAAAGATGGCTGACTGGTTCGAAGCCCATTCAGAGGAGTTAATGCCAGCCATCGAGGATAAGAGAAGAGCTCTAGCAGCATACAAAGCCTGTCCTAGCAAGTACAACCTGCAAGCTCTTCGAGCTGCTCGCGGCCAAGTGCAACAGGCAGCCAGGAGATGCTCCAACGATTATTGGCTCCAGCTCTGCTCTCAGATACAGTTAGCAGCGGACACAGGTAACATCAAAGGAATGTATGACGGTATCAAGCAAGCCTTAGGTCCAATACAGAAGAAATCTGCTCCCTTGAAGTCTGCTACAGGTGTGCTCATCCAGGACCGAGTACAGCAGATGGAACGCTGGGCACAGCACTACTCCGAGCTATATTCCAGAGAGAATGTAGTAACCGAAGAAGCATTAAATAACATTGAGTGCCTGCCTGTCTTGGAAGAGCTAGACAGCGAACCAACCCTAGCAGAAATAAATGCGGCCTTGGATTCCCTCGCCTCCGGCAAGGCACCTGGAAGGGACAACATCCCTGTTGAAGTGCTGAAATGCTGTAAGGAGATCATCACCACCGAACTGTATGAAGTCTTTCGTCTCTGCTGGAGGGAAGGTGGAGTACCACAGGACATGAAGGATGCAAACATTGTCACATTGTACAAGAACAAAGGAGACAGGGGCGACTGCAATAACTACCGTGGCATCTCTCTTCTTAGCGTGGTAGGGAAGCTGCTTGCCCGCGTTGTGCTGAAGAGGCTCCAGGTGCTTGCAGACAGAGTCTATCCAGAATCACAGTGTGGATTTCGAGCCAATAGATCCACCACTGACATGGTATTCTCCCTCCGACAGCTGCAGGAGAAATGCAGGGAACAACAACAGCCACTCCTTGTGGCCTTCATAGACCTTACAAAAGCATTTGATCTGGTTAGCAGGGACGGCCTTTTTAAAATACTTCCCAAGATTGGTTGTCCACCTCATCTCCTCAACATCATCAGATCTTTCCATCAGGGAATGAAAGGCACTGTAGTTTTCGACGGCTCAACATCAGACCCCTTTGACATTCGAAGCGGAGTGAAACAGGGCTGTGTCCTCGCACCAACACTTTTTGGGATATTTTTTGCTGTCATGCTGAAGCATGCCTTTGGAACTGCAACCGAGGGCGTCTATCTCCGGACTAGATCAGACGGAAAGCTCTTTAATCTTTCTAGATTGAGAGCAAAGACCAAAGTACAACTGAAATGCATGCGGGACTTCCTCTTCGCAGATGATGCAGCCATTGTTGCCCACTCTACCGAAGACCTCCAACAACTCATGAATCGTTTCAGCAAGGCCTGCCAAGACTTTGGACTAACAATCAGCCTGAAGAAAACACAAGTCATGGGCCAGGGGGTGGACTCACCTCCTTCTATTACCATCTCCACAAAAGAATTGGAAGTTGTTCATGACTTTGTGTACCTCGGCTCAACCATCTCTGACACCCTCTCTCTAGATGTCGAGTTGGATAAACGCATTGGCAAAGCAGCCACCATGTTCTCTAGACTCACAAAGAGAGTATGGCTCAATAAGAAGCTGACGACACGTACGAAGATCCAGGTCTATAGAGCATGTGTCCTAAGCACACTCCTGTACTGCAGTGAGTCCTGGACCCTTTGTGCACGGCAGGAGAGGAAGCTGAACACCTTCCATATGCGTTGCCTCCGACGGATTCTTGGTATCACCTGGCAGGACAAAGTTCCAAACAGTGTAGTCCTAGAACGAGCTGGAATTTTCAGCATGAATACACTACTGAAGCAGCGACGTCTACGTTGGCTGGGGCACGTCGTGAGAATGACTGATGGTCGGATTCCAAAGGATCTCCTGTATGGAGAATTAGTGCAGGGAAAGCGCCCCAGAGGGAGACCACAACTGCGATACAAGGACATCTGCAAGCGAGATCTGAAGGCCTTAGGAATAGACCTCAACAGATGGGAAAACCTGACATCTGAGCGTTCAGCCTGGAGGCAGGCACTGCATCACGGCCTCTCCCAATTCGAAGAGACTCTTGCCCAGCAGGCCGAGGCAAAGAGGAAGTCACAAAAGCAGCAAAAGCAGGGAGCCAGACAGGGGACAGATTGGATTTGTCTTCAGTGTGGAAGGGACTGTCACTCTCGAATTGGCCTTCTCAGCCACACTAGACGCTGTTCCAAATTCTCCATACAGAGCACATTACCATAGTCTCTCGAGACTGAAGGATGCCTATGATGATTGTTTGGCAGCACAAAATAATAAAAATACCTAGAAAAATGTGTCCTTCAGACTAACTGTGTGCACTGGAAGATACTAAATTCTTAATCCCCGATGAATTTACATGAATTTGGAGCACTTCTGCCCCGTGCAACACGATGCATAGCACTCCCAGCTACTTGTATTCAGAAAGAAGACTCAACCATATTCCTTTAGAGCTGATGTACTTTTCTGCAAAAAAAGGGGGAGCAGAAGACATCCAGATTTTGAAAGAAGCCTTTAAAAAGGTATGGATATTTGTTGCAAAACATTTTAAATCACTCTCAAGGGTGTGCAGTGTAAGTCTTTCTTTGCAAAATTATGCCTACTGGAGATTTACATGAATCTTTGGGAAGGAACTGAAATGGCTTAAATTAAGGCATCTGATGGAGTGTGCCATATGGACAGAATAAATTATGTTCAGTCAGGTTCAACACACACACACACACACACACACACACACACAGACACACACACACACACACACACACACACACACACCATCATTCTATAGTTTCTGATTTGCTGCTCTACATCAACCAGAATGGAGCAAAATATATTGTCAATTATTCCCTCAGCCTCCTCCTTAATACCAGAATTGATTCATAAATTGTGATGAGCCATCACCTTGTGTTTCAAACACAGGTAGCATGCAAATTCAAAAACAAGAGCAGCAGCAAAGATCAAGTCCAGATGGTACCATGCTTCAGCAAATAAAAGTAAGCTTTCTAATGCAGATGAGAAGAAAAAGGAGAGCCTTCCATGCTCTGAATCTGAAAAATCCAAGATCTGAAATGTGAAGCCAAAGGCACCTCTCTCAATATACATCTGCTATCAGTTCAAGAGCCAGCTCATTTATGAACATTTCATCATCTGGATGATCCAGGCCTGTCCACACCAGCATATGGTATATGGCTCACTAACGGCACTGTTTGGCACAGGAAAAAAGACCTCATTCCTTTAAGAGTTGCCCCGCACCTTTCTGACACAGGACTACAGCATGCATCCTTATTGGCACAGTGTGGAGCACAGCAGGCTTAGGGGTAGGGGACATGTCCTCTGAGGTGAACAATATTTAAATCTACATAGGATGTGTGTGTGTGTGTGTGTGTGTGTGTAAATACAACACAAGCACTGAAACCCTAAAATTAAGGAAAGCAGCTGCAAGCATGTGACAGCAATGCTTAAAGGAAGGAGGGGAGGAGGTGGTGGTGTAAGTAATGATCACCTTCAACAGGACAAGAAAGGGGGCAGGCAGGGAAGAACAAGAACAAGTGACAGGCACCGAGCCAAGGTAGCGAGCCTCTTCAGGCCTCCCTGGGGCTGCAGTCCACTTTCCACTTCTGCTGATTAGCTGTGGATCACAGGGAATCAGGTGAAGAGGTGGTGAGCAGCTGAATGAGAGATGGTGAGCTTCTCTGACAATATGGCTGGCTTCCCGTCCTCCTCAACCCGCTGGGAAGCAGAGAATAGCCGTGCAATCAGCTAGAAAGCAAAAAGGACCATCAGAGAGATGCTAGGCCTCTCCAACACCGTGGCCAGCTTCCCACGAGCCTCAAGGCTCCAGTGTGGTGAAAGGACCACTTAAGAGGGAGTTCAAAATAGATGGCACTGAAGATCAGAAGGATCTTTTAAGCATGGAAGTGATTGCACCAAATTTCACAGTGTGGACAGGCTTTCAGTGACACTCATGAAATGTCAATTGCTCCTCACCCCAAAGAGGTTTCAGCAAAGCACTTGACGATCATCCACATTTCCCAAGCAATAGATACCAAAACAGCTTGTTCAAATTGGTGTTTAGCTTTACAGATTTTTTTTAACAATGCAGCCTTAACGATGGCCTCCTCAGCCACACCTAGATGCTGTTCCAAGTCCTCTGTTCCGAGCATGTTACCATAGTCTCTCGAGACTGAAGGATGCCTACACTAGGTGACCAAATGAGGGCTAAGATTTGCAAAATATCTCTTGTTATGGGAAATGGCTGGTGGGAGAGATTTAGATGAACATTATCATCATCTTAGAACGGCAGAGCTGGAAGGGACCCTATGAATCATGGAGTCCAGCATTAGATCTGGGGTGGGCAATGTGGGTGGTGCTGGGAGTTTACTTTCTCCACAGAGCACCTGAAATACTTTCAAAATGGCCAAGAAAAAAAAGAAAGAACCAGGAAGCAGCAGCAATGAGTTCAGTTCTAGTTTTAATAAGCTGGTATTGGGGGATGTTAAATAGTACAGGGGGGAAGCTGTGGCCAATTTTAAGGGTGAGTCTTCTCTTCTGAAGGCTTCCAGGAACTGCAGTTCACCATTTTTGCAGGGAAAGGTTGATTGAATGGGCTGGGATGGTGGTGGAGACACAAAAACAGACTTGGTGCATTTGGGAACAAAAACCTTGTGCTTTGCCCACACCTACAAAGGATGGCTTGGATGGTGTTGCTGAATGCAAAGGCTCACTTTGGCCCAGCTCTGCCTGGCCCCCATGTTATCCACACAGATTCCTCCATTCTCATGTTACCCGCTAAGGCTGTAGTAACTTTCAAGCCAAATTAGATGGTACTTTCTAAACACATAGAGCAATATCCGGAGTTGTTTAAAGTGAAAAGCATTGGCATGAGGCAGCAAATCTGAATGATGAATGACAGTCAAGGGGCTTGCTTTGCTCTTGTCTTTCCGACTATTTTCCATTTATAACCCCCCACCCCAGCTGCTGTCCTCCTGTATCTTTTCCCCCCATAATGGAAACGTTGTCTGGAGGATGGCCATTTTGAGTGGCAAAGCTAGAAATTAGTAGGATGTTTATATCTTACTACATATACATTTTCAATATAAGCTTTGGAACAAGAGGGGAGAGAGAAGAAAACCAATATACAACTTTGGAGCGGAAAAGCTTTACATAAATACAGGCTGCTTACTACAGCTGAGATAATTTGGACCCAGATGAGAGAAGAAAATGGCAAAGAAGAAGGGGGGGAAGGCAATTATAGGGAACTGCTATAGATCTCCTGGGAATGATTAGGAGGACGCACAGAAAGCACTTATGCATTTAAAGAAGAGTTGTAAAAACTCTGGACATTGATCACTGCAATTTCAATTACACTGACATTTACTGAAACAAAATAATAAACCATATTTCTGAGTGTACACAAGACACTTATCACACAAAAGCTTCCTGTCAAGCACAGCACATAAGCAGCTTTTTGAAAAAAGAAAAAAATCTTGGCTCCAAGATACTGTGCCATAATTGTAGCATCGTGAATGTCGTGGATGAACAGAGGCAAACTGCTAGAGAGATCCTCTGAATTGTGCAATGAGGCTGAACAGAAATCACTCATCACTTTGATAAGCACACTCATTGCCTTCAATATGCAAATGATTGCAGACCAACCTTTCCAACAGAGCCCTACCATGTTTAGGAGCATGTGGACAGTCCTGTTCTTGGATCTGTTCAAAGGATTACGTAACACAGAGTTCTTTGCTGCTTTGTTAACTCTGGGAAGCCGACAAGGAGGACCTAGTAAGAATGCCATGTTTGTCCTGAGAATCTGGTCCTTGGAACTCTATCACCCAATGGAAGCTTGGAATTATGAGAAGAGTATCTCTTTTACTCTGTGGAACCACCACATGGGGATGATCTCCCCATTAGAACCCCAAGGGAAGGTACTTCTGTCGATTGAATAAGATGTGCTTTCCCAGATCTTCCTAATTGCTACCCTGGCCAATTGCCGTGAGTGCTTTTAGTACAGTACTTTTAATCAAAGATTTCACTTTTTTCACTATTTTTTCTCCTTTCTCTTTACATTGTTTTATTACTTGATCTAATTTACATTTTCTAGTTTTTATCACTGCAATACTGTAAAAAAAATTTTAAAAAAATCAAAAGTGGGATAAAATTGCTTACATAAATAAAATATTGTATCAAAGTCAGACTTGAACCTGAATTCTTTCTTATTTTCAGTCATCTAAACTGTGGGGCTTACAACACATGGATTTGTTAAAACCAGTGGTTCCCAACCTTGGGTCCCCAGATGTTCTTGGACTAAAAACTCCCAGAAGCCTTCACCACTGGCTCTGCTCACCAGAATTACTGGGAGCTGTAGTCGAATTACATCTGGAGGTCCAAGGTTGGGAACCACTGGTTAAAACCCTCATGAATGAAAGTGCACATTGATATACACTATGTATGAATGCTTCTTTTCTGGATACCTTAATTGGTTTTTTTTCTAGAGATGGGGATATTTGTATTCGTAAATGAATATGAATGTTCCCATCCCAGCTAGACCTAATGAGTGTCTGACCCCTGGGATCGGCAGGTCTAGACAGTTAAACCAATAAATATATACATAAATCCAAGATGGCAAAAATATAGAATTTAAGATGCGGCAGGAGGGAAAGCCTGCCCAAATAACCAGGTCTTAATTTTAATCCTGAAGACACCCAGAGAAGGAGCCAGGTAGATCTCCACAGGCAAGTTGCTCCAGAGATGAGGGGCCACTGCCGAGAAGGCCTGGTTCCTCGTTCTTTCCTTCCAGACCTCCCTTGGCGTTAGGCCCCTCAGCTGCCCAGCCTGGCTGGAACGAGTGACTCTGGCAGAACTGGGTGGGAGAAGGCACTCTACCAGATATCGAGGTCCTAAACCATTTAGGGCTTTAGACGTCATTGTTAGGACTTTGAAATCAACGTGGAAGCAAATGGGCAGCCCATGCAAGGCAGCCAGAGTGGGGAAAATATGGTGGTATCTTTTAACCCCTGTAAAAGGTTTGGCTGCCGTATTCTGCACCATCTGAAGTTTCCATGTCAGTCTCAAAGGCAGCTCCACATAGAGTGCATTACAGTAGTCTAATCTCGAGACTACGAGTGTATGGACATGAGTGCCCCTACATGAAGATAGGGACACCGCTGGCAATTGGCCAAAGATGGAAGTGTGCAGAATGGACCACTGGTGCCACCTGAGAACCGGGTCCAGATGTAAACCAAAGCTGTGAACCTATTCTTGGTCGTAAGAGTCACACACACCCCAAAAAAGAGATAGAGTTTCCCAAACCACTGATGTCTGGGGCACCCACCCGAAGGGCCTTCATCTTGCCCAGGTTCAGCCTCAGTCCATTCTCCTGCATCCATTGCTGAACAGCTTCCAGGCAGTGCTCAAGGGATGAAACAGCATCCACTGTTGTTGGAAAAAAGGATATAGAGCTGAGTACCATCAGCATACTGATGCCACGAAGCCCCACATCCCCTGATGACCCATCCCAGAGGCCTCATATAGATGTTAAACAGCATTGGAAAGGTAATCGAGCCCTGCGGATCCCCACAATTGAGGCTCCACAGAGCTGAGAAACTCTCTCCAATCTGCACTCTCTGGGGACGGTCCTCCAAGAAGGAACGGAGCCAGGCAATAGCCAGGCCACCAATTCCCAACTCGGAGAGGCTCCCCAGGAGGATACTGTGGTCGACGGTATCAAAGGCAGCTGAGATATCAAGGACCAACAGAGACATTTTGCCCCGGCAGCCTCCCTCAATAGGTCATCCAGCAGGGCGACCAATGCCATTTTCGTGCCCTGGCGCGGCCTGAAGCCCGACTGAAATGGATCCAGAGCAGTGGTTTCATCCAGAAGAGCCTGCAGCTGGTCATCCACCATCCTTTCAACTACCTTGCTGAGGAAAGAAACATTGGCAACAGGACTATAATTACCAATATTGTCCACCGCCAAGCTCAGTTTCTTCCTAATGGGCCTAATGAGTGTCTCCTTGAGGTCAAGGGGAACCTTGCCCTCCTGGAGAGACCCATTAATTATTGCCGTTGCCCATTCACATGTTATAGGCCTGGCTGCTTTGATTAGCCAAGCCAGACAAGGGTCAGGGGAGGAGGTGGTGGTGCGACAGCGATCAAGCACTCTCTCCACAATGTCACAGGCTGACAGCCTCATCAGGCAAGACAGAGCGCTGGACGTCTCTGCTCGATCCACTGTTTTCAGCTCTGCTGTCTCCCTGCTTGGCTGGCTACTCAGCAACCATGTGGGAAGACTCATCCTCCCGCCCCCTGCCTGGATTGGTCAGTTGAGCAGGGAGACAGCAGAGCTCCCGGCGCAACTGGTGGGAAGAGTAGGACTTTTGTGGCACTGGGATGTGTGAGTGGATGGGACGGTCCCAGGGGCTGGACCCTCATTGGGTCCAACTGGGGTGGGGATACTCATATTCATTTACAAATGTGAATATCCCCAATCTCTGGCTTTGTCCCCTGAACAGCTTTATCTGTTGTTTACAACAAATATTTCTGTCCTGTTTTTCTGGATTTGAAAAAAAAAAATGAAAGAAAAGGATTGGGTGAGCTACATGAGACAGCTGAAAAGTTTAAGTAAAAACGTTGGCATTGAAGTCAGCAGGAGCCAGAATTAACCAGGATATAAATGACAGCTGAGCTGAACCTGACCACGTTCATATGGCCAGTTATGTCCCTGTGAAAGTATGTGCTGTGGGGAGGGTTTTCTATTCCTTTGCATTCCGTACCTTAGGAATGGAGAACAGAAGAGGGTTTTCTTCATTTCTTTGGGTCCCTTGGTATAGCCAAACAGGAGGACTCCACCACAGCCCAGACTTCCATTCCAACAGTACAATCCTACAGGAACCTGCTCAGCCCAGGTGTATAACTCTAGTCTTAAATACCTTTTTTTTTACTCTTTTGAGTTTATTTTTCTGTATAAGGGAAACACCAAGGGCTCTCCTTCAAATGCCATTAACCCCATCTCCAAAACAGATGATCAAAGTGTTTCCATTAAAACACACACACACAACACAAACAGTATTTTCTTAGCTATTACACAGTGATTATGTAATTTCCTGCAGAGTGACGACCATCCAATTCCTTTAATCCTTTAACCTTTCCCAAAATATTTTACTTCCAGCAGAAGATGGGTATCAGAGATCATAAAATATAAGTGCACAGCGCAGGGCATGCTTCAAAGTGTCTTTCCGAACTA
Source organism: Pogona vitticeps (assembly GCF_051106095.1). NCBI lineage: Eukaryota > Metazoa > Chordata > Lepidosauria > Squamata > Agamidae > Pogona > Pogona vitticeps. The sequence goes on along the minus strand of NC_135783.1, from coordinate 111,449,864 downwards.
ATGTGTGAGAAAATTTCATTTTTGTTTCAGTGGGGGGGGGACACAACCCCCTGTGTTTTATGTGTATTTATCGAGAAGGAATGAACTTAAATGGATGGAACTGAGTAGGCCTTTTTCTTTCATTAAGGCAAGAGAGAAGAATGAAACTCTGTGAAAGAAAACAAAACTGGTTTGGGCTGTAAAGTACCACAACTTTTACTGTGGTTGCTGCCCTTCTGGTAATATCTGCTAGTTCTTCTCTAGTACTCTGCTCTCAATCCCCTGCTGTTCCTTTTCTTTTCTGTTCTTTTTTTCCTGACGGAGTTTGAAAACAACATTATTTCCAGCAACGTCAACTCTGAGGACCCCAAAATAGCATGGACACTGGGAGCTGTAGTCCAAAAAAGTAACTTTCCTTAGCATTGCTTCCTGGAGGATTCCCAACTATCATCAGGCGTTAGTTTTCATCAGGCCTTGCTTTTCAAGCAGTGGAAAGGTCTGGAGGAGGACAGGGCAAAGAAAAACAAAGGACCATGAAAAAAGGACTCTCTCACTCCATCTCAGATGTCAAATTAAGGGCTAACCTCAAAGATTCATGGCCCCACTTACAGGACAATGAATGTTATGGATTGAAAAAAGGAAGAGATCACCTCGTGGATGTTGTTTTGAACTCCTTCCAGACACTGCCAGAACACAGTGAATAGGAGTGTTTGGGAATAATACCATCTTTCTCAGGCTCCATAGTCATTTCCATCGCGGACTCTTATCTTGGCTCACCCACCCAAGGAGAAACAAGAGCAGTGTGGCGGAATGGTTATAGAAGGGGACCAAGACTAGGGGCTGTCATAGGTGACTATACGTTAAACCCCATGGCCATAGATACTTTGTGGATTAAATTTCCCAGTATCCCTAAACTGTGGCAAAGGAAAGCTCCAGAAGTAACCTTTCCAGGCTTTGTAATTACCTCTAGCTTCCCTGAAGCTGAAAAAGATCAAGATGATCCCTCTGGAGGTGAAGAAACGAGCCAGTGAAACGTATCTAGAACCAGCTGGCGAGAGCTGGTCGTTTTGCATTTTCGTTTCTTATGGATGTCGGACTGGAGTTTTGCAATGTAGTTCAGAGCAACCGGTCTATGCCAAGACAGCATTTCCTGGAGGATTCCTGTTGTGAACAGTCAGAGGACAACCCAAAGCACTGAAAGGAAATTGCAGAGTGAGTCCTAAACTGAGCCCTAGACTTGAAAGCACTCACATGGAAGTGGTGCTGGTGGAGGGTGGTGTGCGGCATGGGGGCAGGGGAGGAAGGCTCACCCAAAAGGAGAACGTGTGTATCATAGAGGCAGCACTTTCCTTACAGGATTCCTGAAGGATGCACTTCTCAAAGGAGTGGAAAATGTGAAAAATCCAGTGGGGGCAGGGACGATAAATAGCACAAACAGCTAAGACAGCTGGCTGGATTCCCTTTGAACTCAGGTCATAAACAATGTCTGGGAATGGCCGGAGGCTTCCGCTGGCACAGAGTCAGTGTTCTGTGGACAGAAACCTGACGTTTCCAAGGCATGTTTTGCATGAATTAGTGGAAAGCTGGACAAACCAGACCCATAGAGTTCAGAGGAATAAATGGGAAGGCAGACGGGAGATGCCCATATTCAACTTTCAAATCTCTGGTGTCCACTAGAAAAGATCTTATGGGGTAGACCAAATGAACTGGGTTGGAGTTGCTGTTTTTTAAATCAAAGGGTGAAAAGGCAGGTAACAACAAAAGATGCTTAAAAGATCAACATACATTCCCCCGACCATGCTGGAGCAATTCTCATGGCTTGCCTCCCAGTTTGGGCGACAACTCAGAGTCTTTTTCCATTATTTTCCTTTATATACATATATACGAACCTTGAGTTGGCAGCCAATGTGCTCTTCTTATTATTTAGATCTCCTGCATGGGGGGAGGGAAGGGAATATGAAGGAATATTTTTGGGAGGGGAAGTGTTCCAATCTCCAGATTGGGGCTAACATGTTTCTTTATTGTTTGCTCTCTTTTCATTTACTTTTTCATGGCTTTGAGATCCCCAATCTTCAGCCATGAGCACATGCTCCCCTGAAATGTGCTGAGGTCTGCTAAAGGGCAAGGCAGAGATTATTGCAAGAGGCCGTCATTCTGTAGCGGCTGTATCACTCTAGTCTTTCTCAATTCTGAATAATGTCACCAGGCACAGTTCTCCACTGCTCCATGTAACATGTGAACCTTATTTTAATGAAGAAGAAAAAAAAATTCCACTGCATCGGCCTCATATACTTAAGATGAGCATAAGATACTAAAGCAAAGGTAATTTTTAAAAAACCTCTCTGATCAAGGAAGGAAGGAAGGAAGGAAGGAAGGAAGGAAGGAAGGAAGGAAGGAAGGAAGGAAGGAAGGAAGGAAGGAAGGAAGGAAGGAAGGAAGGAAGGAAGGAAGGAAGGAAGGAAGGAAGGAAGGAAGATTTTCCCTCCAGAATTAACTTCTTTGATTCTTGGATTTTTGCACATAGAGGAGTTGGCTTTGAAAAACGGAATTGTCTTGGGATCTGGTTCCTGACACATTTGGGTTAGAGAGAATTTTGAGGATTATATTTCATTCACTTTCAAGCTCTAATCAATGGTATTAGGCAAGAGTTTGGCTTTTAAATTACTAGCTTGCTATTTTTTCTGCTAAAACATTTTAATAGATGGGGCAAGGAGAAATATTATTAATTTCCTTGTTGTTTATTACACTGGTTCCGAAACTATGGGAGGAAGCATGAAAAAATCCAAGGGGACACAAGACGATGAAATTTTTGCAATCATTTTTAAAAAGTAAAACATTTTTAAATTTTTCCATTTTTGATATGACAAAAAAATATGCAATGGTTGTTGTAGGTTTTTCTAGCTGTTTGGCCATGTTCTGAAGGTTTTTCTTTCTAACATTTTGCCAGTATTTATGGCTGGCATCTTCAGAGGACAGGAGTTAGAACTATGTCCATGTTCTGGTGTAGTGTGTAGAATAGTTGAGTATCCGCAGCTGTGGGATCAGCTTTTTGTCCTTTTCAGGAGATTGGATGATTATGGTGATTGGGATAGTTTTTTGTGGGTGTATTGTTGTGATAAGGGGGAGGGGAGATGATCTGTCACTGTGACTGATAGGTGTTGTTAGCTAGTCTTTTGTGTGCAGTGATCACCAGTCCTTGTGGCTGGGTAGAGTTCATTGACCTTTTGCAGGCTGTATCTTTCAGTGCTGGGAGCAAGGCTTTGTTGAGTTTTAGGCTTTTTTCTTTTTTGTTAAAGCTCTGCTGGTGTTTGTGGATTTCAATGGCTTCCCTGTGTAGTCCAACATAATGATTGCTGGTGTTGTCCGGAACCTCTGTGTTTTGAAATAGGATTTAATGTCCAGTTTGTTTCAGGGCATGTTCAGCTCCTGCCAATTTTTCTGGTTGTTTTAGTCTACAGTGTCTTTCATGTTCTTTGATTCTGGTGTAGATGCTGTGTTTAGAGGGGTAGACGTTGTCTAGAGGGGCGGGGTAAAAATCAAATAAATAAATAAATAAATAAATAAATAAATAAATAAATAAACAAACAAACAAACAAATAAATAAATAAATAAATAAATAAATAAATAAATAAATAAATAAATAAATAAATAAATAAATAAATAAATAAATAAATAAATTTTGTGGTCCCAATATATACCTGGCCACAACTGCAAGTCATACTCCTGCAGTGGTGAGGAGATCCCTTTTGTCCTTTGCTGCATTGCAACAGGACATAACATCATTATGTTAGACTACACAGGGAAGCCACTGAAATCCACAAATACCAGCAGAGTTTTAAGAAAAAAGAAGAAAGTCTAAAACTCAACAAAGCCTGGCTCCCAGCACTGAAAAATACAGTCTGCAAAGGCTCAACAAACTCTACCCAGCCACAAGAACCAGTGATCACTGCACACAAAAGACTAGCTAAGGACACCCATCAATCACAGTGAAAGATCATCTCCCCCCTTATCACAACAATACACCCACAACAAAAAAAGCAATCCTTACTATTAGATACAGTACTTCTGGCACTATCATTCATAAGGCATTGTGCAAAATCTTTTCCATTTTAAAGGATTATCTGTGGAAAGGAAGCAAGTTGGAAGGAACACTTGGAAAATTGAAGGGAAAGGAGGAGATTATCTGGACCCCCTGGGAAATTCCATGTCTGGAGCATGGCAACAACCACAGAAACCCATTATCTAGAAGCCTCCTGGTAAATTTTCTTAATATGAACACATATGGTTTGTATAATCTCCTGCAGCTAATTGATGAAGTGCTAGAGCACATCTCAATTTGGCAGTTAGGCATGTGACCAGCCACACAACCAAGACAAACCTAAGCACCTCATCAATTAGCAGCAACCAACCACTGCAAACTCCACAAATGTTATGTAAATACCAATAGCATTTTGGCCTTTATACATTAAAGGTGACCATTTGATACACATCTACTCACTCCATAAAAATTCCTTTGAAAAGATCTGCTCTCAGTCTTATTCAAGGGCATAGCTTGCCAATGACTCATTGCTATAACCCTCCAAAGCCAGGCCAACCTTCTCTACTATTCTGCTGTCGGTGCTACATTCACGTGAATTTTTGGGAAGTGTTCAGTACACAGTGCCAAGGTTTTGTCTCTCCCTGCCAACATTTGAGGGTAATCCATGTGCAAAAGCAAAATTCATTCAGATCCTTAAGTGGCATGCATGTAGTGCACAGAAAACAATATAAGATTTTTCCCCCGTCATTTTAAAAAATAAAGGTAGTTTCCTACCACACTTCCACTGTGAGAGAACTTCATTCCCTCAACGTGCTTGCTCTGTAAACCAGTTTCACTAGATTCTACAGTACTACTGTCTTGTATATAGAAATAGCTGGGTATTTATCACCTGTTCACACTTTAGAGCAGGGGTCTCAAACATGTGGCCCAGGGGCTATTTGCGGACCGCCGGATGATAGTTTGCGACTCCTGCCTTGCCTGCCCCCCTGAAACGCCCACATATCCTCTGCTGTCAAGAGTTTTAAAAAAGCCTAATCTCTCCCCCAAGACAGCGCCTCTTGCACCCTCCATCTGGAACTGCAGCCTGCCAGCCAGACCGCTTGTCTGCCGTCTGGCAAGCTGCAGTTCTGGATGGAGGGTGCAAGAGGTGCTGTCTTGGGGAAGAGCTGGCGAGCGAGGCACACTGCCAGCTCTTTTCCCCAAGTGCCTGAGCCGCTGCCGAGCGATGCCTGAGAGCAGAGCTCGCTCCCAGCCTGTCCTCGAAGAGCGCCTCCAACAGTGCTGTCAACAGCAGCTGCTGCTGCCACCTCTTCCAGAGAAGCGGCTCTGTGGCTCTCTTTCTCTCTCGGCACCCCCAGCACCAGCCTGGCCAGTGGCCGTCTCAGCACCCAGCGGTGCTTTCTCCTCCCCCTCTTCGTCTTCCTCCTGCTTGAGCCGCCTCAGCTCTGGAGGCTGCCTGGGCTTGCCTCGCAAAGCTTGCTCCTCTGTCGTGGTGGGGGTAGCTGTTGCTGCTGAGTGCGCCTTTTTTGAGGGGGGCCCTCAGGGGAAGGTTGCCGGACCTCTGTGTGTGTGTGTGTGTGTGTTTGTGCATGCACCTGTAAGCACCTGTGGGGAGGCCGCCCTGTTCTGTTTAATTTTGCAGGAACTGGTGGGGCTTTTCTCCTTTGGCAAGGCGATTCTGTGAGGGGTTTTTTAAAATTTATTTCATGCCCTCCTCTCCCCCTGCCCGTCCAGGCTGTCGCTGTCACTCCCTCCCTTCTCTGCTTCTTTGTCCTGCTGCTGCTGCTGGTGGTAGTGAAGAAAGAGGCGGAGGGGGTCATGGCCGGTGACGAGGGCTCCTACACCCCTCCTCCTCCTCAGAGCCCCAACTGGGCTAAGGAAACTCTTGGGCGGCTTCCTCGGGCTCTTGCTCCACTTGGCGGAAAATCCGATGTGGTCCAGCCTCACCCAGACTCTGCCTCCAGTGGCCCCCAGGTAAATTGAGTTTGAGACCCCTGCTTTAGAGTAACATGCAAAGAAGTCTCTTTCTCTTGAGTGAAACAAAATATTGAGCTGCTTCCTTTTTCCTTTGACCACTTAACCCCGGCTAAGAATTGGGGGGGGGGGGACAGGTTTTGTGAGCCTAGGGACTGGTATTTTATTCTATTCTATTCTATTCTATTCTATTCTATTCTATTCTATTCTATTCTATACTATACTATACTATACTATACTATACTATACTATACTATACTATACTATACTATACTATACTATACTATACTATACTATACTATACTATACTATACCTTTGGTCTGGATGGGTGGGGTAGAAGGCCAAAAATAAATAAATAAATAAATAAATAAATAAATAAATAAATAAATAAATAAATAAATAAATAAATAAATAAATAAATAAATAAATAAATAAATAAATAAATAAATAAAATATACTTTGTCTCCTTTAGAGGGCATGTGCAGCTGCTGTAAAAAAAAGAAGAAGAGGCAGCCCTCTTCTGGTTTTGAAACATAAAGTGTGCGCGTGTTGAATGCTGCAGGGGTGTGTATGCTATATGTAAAAGATGACTCACAGCTCCTGAAGCTTCCAAAGGCAGCAATGCAGTAGGACCACCACCATCCACAGGATCAGTATCTGCTGATTCATTTTTCTGCTGCCAGAAAGTACTAAATCAAAAACTTCAGAAATACATATTTACACATATTTCCAGGATGTATTCACCACAACTGGCCACTAGAGCACACCAGAGACTATGCAATGTACAGAGTTTGATATTTACACATTTTTTTTCAGTATCTACGAAGCAGGGGCTTGGAACCAATACTCTCAGATACCACAGTCCTACTGTTTACAGATTTTTGTGGAGATGGAGTTTTTGTTCTGGTTTTGTGTTTATTTTCCCTGCCCTTGAACCAGAATCATGCTGGTCTGGGGGATTCTGAGGGCTGTAAGTCCAACCAAGTAACTTTTCAAAGCTGTGCCCAGAAGTACATGTTTGGAATGAAACATCGAGAATGATGGACTCATTTTTGGGGGGGTCTGGGTCTGAGAGTTTAGTTATACATGTAAAAGATTCAATCCATCCAGCCCATTGGGCTAACTGGAAGGGGCTTCCTATGAGTGAAGAGTCATTTGTAAAGTGATGGTTCAAAGTTATGAGTGAAGGATTAGACACTTGTGAAGACAGATTCCCCTTTCTCAGCCACCTCTTTTATTCCGATCAATTCTGATTCCTCACGTTGAATTTGGCCCTTGCATACTTGCAAAAGAATGTGGACTTGGGACATGACGCTATAAACGAACAGTTCCCTGGATTTAGTGTTTACGGCTATGAAGAACTATCCAGTATGTGTCTTTTGATATGGGGAACATTCAGGCGTTATTCTGCTGAGCCTCTCTGTATGAGGAGGAGGTTTGGGGACAGAATGAATGTTCTTCTGTGCACAAGCCAAACACAGTCTGTTTTTTCTTTTTTCTTTTCATGAGCTCAAGCTACGAACAGAAGATTTCACATCAGGAAAAGCTGATTGGATTTAATACAGCCCTGCTTTCCAATTTTCCCCATATCTTTTGTGGAGGGGGGTGGGATACATTACCTGTAAAGTTATAAGGGTTGGACTGTCATTGTTCTTCTCTTATTTATTACATTTTATTTGCCCCAGATAATTGGATCTAAACCCAGTTGCATTTTGATAAAATAAAAGGCTGTCCTCTGGCCAAACACTTGAAAGTGAATCTTTGCTCACTTTCATGTGTTATGGCATTTCTCAGCTTGCTGTGGCAACTGGAAGTCATCCAAGAGATCACCGTTAAAACTCGTTTTTATCACCAGACAGAACTGGGCTTCCTACCAGTGAAAACATCCAAAGCTTCCTTGCCAGAGTGCAGTCTGGAGGAGGAAACGGACAGCCATGAAGCAAGGGTTAGTTCTGCAAGCAATTCCCCGGAAAGACACTGGATCAGTGTCAAAACTTGGGAAAAGTTACTTGGGGACATTCTGGCTGAGGATTCTGGGAGCTGCAGTCCAAAGAGAAAGTTTTCCAAGCTCCTGAGTAGTACATGAAATGAAATTTGATTATCAACCTAAAAACTAATTCAGCATATATAACATTTAAGGGTGAATGACAATTATGAGAATAAATAAAATGCACTGGTTCTTGCCATTGTTGTTTTTTCCACAGTGATTCTACAATCAGGTTTTTGGTTTTTTTGGTAGGAGAGAGACAGAGAGACAGAGACAAACAGGCAAAATAGTACATAGGCCAGGGGTATAATTTGCAGAATAGATGTATCAGCCCACCCACTCATGATAAATCTTCACTCCAAAACCGGGGATGGGGGGTTTGAGGACAACTTCCTCACCTAAATAACTGTTGGGTGAAAGAACTACCTAGCCAAGCATCCCAAAGGCTCTGCTAGATGCTCCCCAAAAGTTCTACATGTAAAATATAAGTGATGACATTTCCTCTTGGTTCTCTTGGTCTACAATGCCAGGGTTGGCCTGGATTGTTTTGTTGACTTAGACACTTTCCCTATTCCACAAACAGAAAGAAATTGGTCTGGCAATACTTCAGCACGGCTGGTGGACAGAATAACATTATCCATCACACCTAAGGACACCAAGCAAGTTTTTGAGATGCAGAACAAGTCATATAGAACCCAAAGTTGGGTACAGTACTCCAACAAAAATGTTGTTTTGTCCACCAGGATCTTCTAAGTAAGGCAGTTGCCCAACGCGGTCTAATAGCAGAACTCCCCCTGCACAGCACAGAAGCTATTTCCAAATAACCAATCATGCAAAGCAAGACCAGAGTAGAACTTAATAGAAAAGACAATAGAAGTACAATAGGAGGACAAAAGGAGTAGGAAGAAACAACTTAGCATGAGATGTTGCTGGCTTGCAAGATTTGAGCAGAGTTGTTTACGATAGAATATTTTGGAGATTATTAACTCATATAATCATGACACCTCAGAAGCGACATGTTTGGAGAGTTTTTTTAATTATTGCCAGACAAATGTATAGTGATGGTGAAATCATTGAAATTATGGCAAGATATAGGCACCAGAGCTCTGCTAGCATTGAATAAGACCATTCCCACGTGTGTGTGTGTGGGGGGGGAGTAATGTGAAAGCTTCTGAATATTTGTTCTCTATTCTTTTAAAAATATCTTTAAAAATATTTTTGCAGCTAGACACAGAATCCCTTTCCCAGCATGAATCTCCATTTGGCCAGGAAGGAGTTAAGAAGTTCTCCTCCTGAGAATCAGCTAATGGGGTTCTGATTGATAGGGTCAAAAGATTAGATTGCTCCAAACCTGCAGTTGATTTCCACTTTGAAGACTTGTGCCAGGAGCCTGTCTCAGAAATCCTGAGAGAATGTTTATTGAAAGCACTGAGATAGGGAGAAACACAACTGCTCTGTCCTTTTGTAATGTAAAAATACTCTGAATATGCCTTACAAAGTTGTATGCTGCTTCCCTGGAGGTACTAGTAACTTTCTGGAGGACTGTCCATTATTTACTTTAAAGCAAGCCTGTTTTTTTACTCTTCAAAGAAAACCTTTCTGTTTCTGGAACTTCATTCTATTTCAATATAAGCACGACTGGTCTTTTCAATTTATTTGATATGTTTTAAATCTGAGTACTGTATGTTTAAGGTAACTCGCTTCTGCATGGAGAGGGGAAACGGTTTTACTTTTAAAAGCTCATACCACAAAAACATTTTGTCCATAGTTCACCAAATTTGGCACAGAGCAAAGGCAATAGATCTACTTTAGCTGTGCTGAATTTGGTGCCTCTCCAAAGTCTATTTTCACAATTATAATTTTTTATTTAGGCTGCTCCCATTTTTAGAACTGCATTGTAGAATGTTGATTTGCTCTGCTGCAAATGCCATCTCTGCACTCTCATGCAGTGATAGTATTACAAACCCTTATTGCATATTAGGAGGGCAAGGACAAGATTCCTCCCAGTATGGGTATAGAACCAGCATGGCCCTCTTGGTAGCATCGCAGTTTGGAGCTTCTTTCCCTCCTTCTCCCAGTTTGAAAAATTCCTCCAGAGGGTTTCTCAGAGCAGAGTTGTCAGGGTTTTAGGGTACCTGAGGAAGCTGTGGGAGAGACTGAGAGAGCGCCCCACATCCTCTGGCAAAATCAGCTTCCCTCAAGGCAATGGATGCACTGGAATCTGGCCAGGGTTTCCATCCTGTCCAGAGCCAAATCATATGTGTCCTATTGTTGCTGGATTTATTTTATTGATTTAATTTTTATGGTGGTAGGAAATTTATTCTGCTCCATGTCTGAGTTTTAATATTTAAAGATTGTCATTTTTTGGGAAATCTACCCAGGAGTCTGTGCTTCAATGGGTGATATGTAAGTGTTAGAAAACAATAAAAAATTTATAACTAACTAAGAGACGAGTTGATATACATAGTATGGAATTCCCCTGTTGCCACTGGACTTGTTTAAAGCAAACCATTTGGAATCAATGAAAAGATGGATTTTGAGGGAAGTTATGTATGTTTATGGATAAGAGAAATAAAAGTTTTGCATTGGTAAAACAGGACTGAAGTCAAATGTTGTCCAAGGTTTGTTTGTGTTTTTATGGAACACAAGCGGAAGCCAGAGTCCTGGATGATTGCATTGAGCCTATGGCTTTTCTAAAGAAGTTCCAGATTGTTGTGCGCTGCTGTTTGCCTCACAAAAGAGACTTAAAAATATTCAATGAATCACTGATGGAGAATGAAAATGTAAAACGTGCACTGACTTTTTAGGAATACAGTCACAGAGCTTTAAACAAAAACAGCTGAAAACTTCAGTCTGGAGTCTAGAAACAACCCACTTGTATTACATGTAGAGATATTTTTGAACATTTCACAGGGAGAAGTTGTGTTTTTTTGTCATTTCCCTTTTTTTTCACTTTCCTCATTCACACATGCCCATCTGCCTACCACCCACAAAGCCACAAAAATGCAAAACAAATTCATCTAGCCGTCTGTCCCCTGCCCACAGCTCCTTTTTCACACTTTTCCAAAATAACTTTCTTGGCATGATTATCTCTTCGTTTATGGCAAAAGAAAAGCATCAAGAAGTGAGGCTATTATGCAAGGCACAATCGCTACAAGTGGACAACATTTTGCATCATGCATGTATGTTCAGCTGTCACAGATATAATAACAAATTACTCTCTCTCTCTCTCTCTCTCTCTCTCTCTCTCTCTCTCTCTCTCTCTGTGTGTGTGTGTGTGTGTGTGTGTGTGTGTGTGTGTGTGTGTGTGTGTGTGTGTGTGTGTGTGTGAAGAACCATGATGATAATACATATAAAGAAGCCAGGTGGAACTTCTAAATCCCTGAAACAAGTATTTGATTTTAGAATCACTGAACATTTTAGATTCCCCTATTCAAGCTTTTATGTCTAGATCAGATGCCCCAAATCTGATGCCCTGCAAATATGTTGAACTACAATTTCCACCATCTACAGTTAGCATGGCAATGGCTGATGGGAACTGTAATCCAAAATGTCTAATAAGCACCAATCGGAGGAAGGCTTAACTTGGTTAGTTCATTCTGCAAAAAAGTAACTTTTAACACTGCTGCAACAAAAGTTTAAATGATTCATTATCATGAACTGGCAGACCAAGGCACAAGAATTCTGCTCTACAGAAATACATTTATCTTCTTCAGGAGCATGAGAGTGTTGAATTTTGTCTGTGCTGCAAAACTTGTTTCTTGCTTATTATAGCAGTAGGATCCAATTAATGTAGATTCTTGTTCGCAGCATTAGTACCATGCTGCATTTTTATTTACTGTAAAAAAAAAAAAATCAGGACTCGAATTACAAAATACTATATTTGTGTGAAGTTGTGTGAAAAATTTTATCAAGGGAGAAAATACACATCAGATACAATGAGATTAACTCAGTGAGAAAAGTGAAACTGCATGGCATAAAAGTCAAGTCAATGTAACAGTATCTATCTTCTTGACAGACCAGAATGTGATCAGTTTATGACTACCAGAGGCAGCAGGCAGCTTCTGCAATCTGAACAATGCCAGAATACCTAGATCAGTGGTTCTTAACGTGGGCGATAATGCCCCCCAGGGGGCGATTTCATTTTTCAGGGGGGCGGTAGAACGAAAAGGGGTGGCGTGGGGGCGCTAGAGCAGAAGGGGGCGGTAGGGGGGTGCTGGAGCAAGCCAAACCTGTGAAGATGGCTGCAGCCTTTTTACAGTGTGCATGAATATATATTTTCCTCCAATTTTAATTTAGTTTCAGACTTTTTGTCTTGAAATTTTTAGTTCCTGCATTTGTTTTTATGACCTTTTTATATTTCTTTTTGCGTCTTAAAATTCACTTGCAACTAAATCATTAAATGTTACTTTTTGGGGGGCATTTCATTTTCTTGGAATTTAATTTTTTTTCAGGGGTCATTGGATTTAAGTGTAATATAAATAAATAAATAAATAAATAAATAAATAAATAAATAAATAAATAAATATCATCACCGCAGGGAGGGGGGCGATGATAACTTCCTCAATGGCTCAAGGGGGCGTTTCTTTCAAAAAGGTTAAGAACCACTGACCTAGATCATGGATGAATATCTATTAGATTCATGTCTACACAAAGACAACTTCTTAGGCAGGCTAAGGGAATCCAGGCTGTCCTTTGCAAAGATGGCAGCTACAGCTTCCCTACTCTAAATTAAACTGCAGCCACCATCTTTGCAAAGGGCACCCAGTCTCACTTTTTACATGCCTTGGCTGGGAGGCCAGAAGGAGACCTTAGCAGCAGCCATTAAGGTAAGGGGGTGTCTGTGGGGCTGGGGTGGGGGCTAAGGTAGGGAGAGGAAGGGGTGGGGGTAGGCTGTGGGGTTGGGTGGCCGTGGGGGGTGGCGGCTGCCTGTCTGCCGCCGATCAGCTGATCAGAGGCTGGTAGGCAGAATGGTGTTTTGTGGGGGATTTTGTAATACGAAAGACAAATAAAAACGGGTAAATATTTGTCCCTTTGTATTCATGGGGATCTCTGGAACCCATGAATATGAAGGGATGAATATTTAACAAATTGGTTATTTTAGTCAAAAAAGCCGATCCATTTCTATATTTGTCCCCATCTCTAGTGATGAGACATGGATCTACTGTTATGATCCTGGGACAAAGGAACAGTATTTGGAGGCACAGTGGTTCCCCCAGGCCAAAGAAGTTCTGGTGCAAAGGTCAGTGCAGAAGTAAATGGCAACTGTTTTTTGGGGTAAGAAGGGAGTTCTGCTGCTGGACTACCTCCAACAGGGTTCAACCATCAATGCAAAATATTACTGTGCTTTATTGACAAAGTTGAGGCAAAACATAAAGGAAAAATGTCGAGGAAATCTTTCCAAAGGTGTCATCCTGTTGCATGACAATGCCTCGTCACACACTGCAGGTGAAACAATGGCAAAACTGACGTCCTTAAGCTTTGAAGTGATGCTCCATCCACCCTATTCTCCCTGCCTGGCTCCTTCTATCATCTTTTCCCCAAACTAAAAATAAAACACCTAAAGGGACAATGATTTGGGAATGTTCTGGAGGCAACTAATGCTGCAAATGAGTGGTTACACCAGCAGTTGGAAGAATTTTATTTGCAGGGACTTAAGAAGCTGCAGGACAGATGTCGCAAGTGTGTTGACTTCCTGGGGGAATATGTAGGATAGTGTGGCAGTTACAGCTTCCTAGCTCATTTTTTTCTGAGTAAGGCTCGTATTTTATTATACACTTCACAGTGATTATTGTGGCATCCAAACCATCCACCTGCAGTTTAAAGTAGAAACAAGTTAAAGATGCCCAAGAAAACTAGTACGCAGTATCTACCTTGAACTTATAGATGTGCAGTAAATCCTAAGTCCTGAGATGCATAAATGGAAAAGTATGACTGTATTGAAAGTCACATTAACCATTGTAATGTAACAATTAAGGTCAGATATACCCACACTGAGTTTAAGAAAAGAAGGTTTCTTGATTTAGCAGGTCAATCCAGAAGTCAGCTATATCTGAATGTATTACAAATTTTAATAATCTATGGGTGTGACTACATTGACAAATAATGTAACAGGATTGGGATGTGCTGATTTACCTTTTATTTCATTGAACGTATGAACACAAAAGGAAATGCAAATCAGCGCAGGACTCACCCTGTAGTTTTTCCCTCTGCCACTAGGACTTCTTCTTCTTTTGGATCAGATCCATTTGCATTGATTCAGATTGTTTGATCATTTGAACCAATGCAAAAAGGGGGTGTGGGTAGTTGGCTTGATGGTACGAAGGCAGGGGGAGGCAAAGATTCAGTGCAGGAGCACTGGATCTTTGCAAATAATGAGTTTCCATTATTTCTTTTAAAAAAACAGCTTGGTGCCACTGAAGTTGTGCTTTGGCACCTAAACCCCTTAAAAAAGAAATAGAGAATGAGAGGAGGAAACGAGAGGAGCAAATTGCCATGTGACCCTTGTTTACACCTTACTAGGTAGTTCCCTTATGGTACACCTCCTGCCGAGTTACAAAAGAGGTACGTTAACAAGTTGCAAACAAGGTGGTCAGTCAGAACCTGGTCACACAGTCAAAAAAACCCCGAGATATAACCTGTGTGAAAAACCATACTGAGTTTCAAGTTCACACAATTAATTCCAAAGTGTGCATTTATCTTCCTGTGACTCAGTTTATTTTCTTAGGAAGCGAGATAAAATAAATGGCCACAAGAGTGCCATTTATTTTAGCACACTGTTTTCTTAATTGACTTAGGCCCATTGGAAATCTTGCAGTCAGTTTTAAAAGGGAGCTTCTCCATGCATACTCAATCTAAGAACACAAGCTGTGAGTATATAGTTTCCCACATTGGTACATTAACAGAAGATACGCATTTCAATTACTGAGTACGAACACAGGAAGTGATTCAAAAACCATGTGATTTGAGTCAGTTAAAATTAAAACACTACATGTTGAGATTTTTTTGAGAAATGTAGACAAACCCTCAAATTCTTTCTCTCTCCCTGTGCAGCCAGTTAATGTGAGTGGACCTGGGAAACCTGAATTCCCCGGTGTGGCTTCACATCAAGAGGATTTGCACTTCCCCTGGTTTGCATTCACACTTTAACACTGTCATTCTCTCTTTTTTTATGAGAAAGAAATCATGGTACATGAAACAGTAGTAAATATAAGTAAAATGCCTGTTTTAAAATATCAAAAGAAACAGTTTTAATACATTTAGCATAAAATCAATGACGATTGCTCATAAACATTCATGAAAGTTTATAAACCTTCAAAAATGAACTTTTATTAACATTTATGACCAATGGTTGTTGTGGATTTTTGGGCTCTTTGGACGTGTTCTGAAGTTGTTCTTCCTAACATTTCGCCAGTCTCTGTGGCCGGCATCTTCAGAGGACAGGAGTAGCACTCTGTGAGTGTTCTATGAGCAACTTTCATAAAAGAAGAAACCAAAAGACCACAAAAGCAAGAAAACAGAAGTGACAGCAAGACCTATAAGCATGTTTGAATTGCTCTGCTGAGACAGTGTTTCAGAATAAGGGCATGGCGTAAACAGAAACAAAAGGTCAGCCATTTATGCCCAACAAGTCGAGTTCTTTTTCAGTTAAAAGAGAAAGAAGATAATTTATTCTTCATATAATGATATGTTTATGCTCACTGGGGTGTTTTGTTGACAATATCTGAACACTCAGACTGGAGTTATGCATTATGGGAAATAGGAAGCTGACACCATATTTAATCCTTTTCTTCCAGAGACTCACGACATTAGAGGGCCATGGGCCTTGCCAGCCAGAGAGTTGGAGAAGAAACACAGAAATTTGCCTTATCAGCCCAAAAGCTAGGGAAAGGAAAGAAAATTCCTTATGCAACTTGTTACGAAGCATTCTCTAATTCTTTTTACTATAGTGGTGTCTTGACTTACGAACTTAATTGGTTCCGGAACTCCGGTCGTAACTTGAAATGGTCAAAGTCAAAGCACCACTTCCCATAGGAATGCATTGAAATGCAATTAATCCATTCTGGTCGAAGAAAAAAGCCACACAAAAAACCCAAAAACACTGTGAGACCCATCAGAAATGCAGTTAATCCATTCTAGCTGAAGGGGGTGGGGAAGAAAACAAACCATGCAAGACCCATCGGAAATGCAAAAAAAGCAAAACAGAAAGCAAGCAAACCATGCAAGACCCATCGAAAATGCAAAAAAGCAAAGCAGAAAGCAAGCAAACCATACAAGACCCTTCAGAAATGCAAAAAAAAAAACAAAACAAAACAAAACAAAATCCCCCAAGACCCATCGGAAATGGAGGGAACCCCCCCAAAAAAACAACCCCCAAGACCCATCAGAAATGGGGGAAACCCAAAAAGCAAACAACTACCCCAAGACCCATGGGAAATGAGGGAAAAAACTCAACAAACAAACGAACCCCACAAGACCCATCACAGCACAGCAACATAACTCCCCAGCCCAAAACCACGCTGCAAAACCCACCCAGAACAGATTCTAAAAAGCAGAAAGCAGCACGCTTACCTCACCAGGCAATCCGAAGCCTTCTCCAATCGCACTCACTCTAACCGTTGGGGCGAAACAGCTACAAAGAAGCAGCCTCTTTGCCTACCAACAGTTAGCAATTTGAATTTCCAGCCTTTTCCCCCTGCCTATTTTTACTAATAAAAGAATTCTCTTTTAAGTTTCAGAGAACACATGATTCAGACCACTGTTGGTGATGTTATTCCTGCTGCAAAGGTAGAACCCTGCGAGAGGATACTGGCCAATATTTCAGAAGAAAGTAATTGCCAGTCATTACGTTAATAGCAAAAAGAGCTTTGCCATGGCCGCATCATGCTCAAAAGTAATGTTACAGATAACATTGTTACTAGTAGCTTGTTATATCCCAGGTCTGAGTCAGCCAGTTTTGTTAATCTACACTGGAGTCACTTCCTCAGAATGTGCTCTATCACTGAGCTATAAACCCTCTCCTACATAGTATCAGGATGTCAGTCCATGAAGAAAAGTCATGCTGCATTTTAGGGAAGGGGCTGTGAACAGGCAACACAGATTCTTGTGCACCCAGCAGCAGGATACATACTTGCAGTTGAGTGTGTAGGGCTATATACTGTACTTAATTTCAGTGAGATAACTAGCAATTGTTTGGAGGTAGGGCCTCAGACGTCAGAGTAGAGGGTGACCCTGAATGATATTTTTTAAAATTAATACACCTTGCTTCTGCATGCAGTAAAACAACATCATGGAAGAACTGAGAGGCAATGTGGTGTCATGAGTACAGTGATGAACAAGGACTTAGAAGATGTCCCCTGCTCAGTCATAGAAACTTATGAGCAGAGGATAGTACTGGTAAAAGTACTCTTCAAATGTCTCATATACCTTGAAAACACTATTAGAGTCATCTTAAAATGGATGCAAATTGATGGCACATAGCAACAAAATGAAAAAAAAATTGTTGCCAGCTGATGTCTCATTGATGTAATGAAGATGGAGACTGTCTTCTGGAATGCAATAATGGTATGCTCTACAGCTGCTTTTTGACCTCAGTTGTACCCTTTGCTCAATATTAGATACAACACATCACTCCTGTAATGTGCCTCAGTGATGAATTACAGAGAATCACAGAATGTTTGCATGGTGTAAAGTTCTTTACGATCGTGCTTTATACTAAGTATCTCTGTGCCACTTTTTGGAACATTCGGAAGCTTCTCAACCATTCAATGTAAGACCAGCCATCTCAAAACAACTCGACAATCAATGAAGACTTACTGCATAACCATTGTGCAGTGCATCTGATGTTCCATGTGAATGTGTGCATATATGTACTTGTGTGTGTACATGCACATAGAAGAAGAGGCTGAAAGAAAATCTACTTTTGGAACTCCGAATGGCCTATGAATCTAACTGCAGGCTCTCCTATTGACATGATGAAGGATATATTTTTAAAAGTATTTTCTCTTCTTTGGCCTCTGAAAGCTAATTAGCTCCTCATCAATTCTGAGCTGCAGTTGTCTCCTTACTGCCTGCAACTTCTGTGAAAAGTGCCACCATTAAGAAGTCATAAACAGCTGCTATATGAACATTTTACCCCTTCCTTCTGTAGCAAGGTCATATAGATACTTCACAGAGGTGAAAAAAACCTTGCCATGTGTTTCATGAGGAGTTTACACAGCTGTGTGACTTTAATGTTCTTTCACCTTCTGTAGTAAAGAAGAGAATAGTGTTGAATGAGGTCCTTACGCTAGCTTTGGTCTTCTGGGATGCTAATGAATAACACTGGCCTTCTGTCTCTCAGTTTTTCCACTCCCATTAAAACCAAGGTTATGGAATGGTTCAGCTTTCTAGATAGCTCAGTAGTTTAGGTATCTGGCTCTGGAACCACAGGCTGGGAGTTCGATTCCCCACTGTGCCGTCTGTGAGCACAGCCAGCCTGTGTGGCCTTGGGCAAGCTGCACACTCCCAGGGTGCCCTCAGAAGAAGGGAAGCGCAAACTACTTTTGAGTACTTCCTACCTAGGAAATCCTGAAGAGAGTCACACTATGAATCAGAATTGACTTGATGGCACATGATAATGATGATGATGATGATCACAAAAGCCACCACTGTTAATGTGTCACTGAAAAAATATCAACATTCTTAGAGTTACTTTTCTGGGCTATGACACCCTGAATTCTCCAGGTCGTATGCCAACTGGAGTTATAGTCCAGAAAGTAACTTCTTCCAAGTTGTGGTGCATTACCTCATTATTTCAATGGTGGGGAGGGGGTTAATGGACATTTGTGTGCTTTTTGTTCTTGCTGAAAAAGCTCCTCTGCTATGGCCCACACTACTGCATGTATGCACACATACAAACACAATATCAGAAACCAATTTGACATTCTTAATTGTTTTATTTAAATATTTCACACGATGCGAAGACTTCATGTTCTTGCTCAGTGAAATCAAAGGAAGCAGCTCAGAAGAGCTGTATCGTTGTCTTGATCATTCGCTGTGGATAAATAATCCAAGCTACAGACACAAAATGACACCCAGAGTTTAATTAAAGCCCGAGCAATGTCAGCACTTGTATTCTGTGAGGACTCCAAGGCCAAGCTGGGATCAAAAGCCTCCTGCCTTCCCAACCTCAGATGTTCCTCATTAAAAAAAATTAGATTTCTCCCCTCCAAAAAAATAAATAAAATAAAATAAATTGCTTCTGAACATTTAAGGATGCAAGTTGCATTGTGACAGCAATGTGAGAATTGTAGTTGTTATGTATTGCCAAGCCACTTCTGACTTAAAGTGACCCTAACATGGTTTCAAGGTATGTGAGATGTTCGAAGAATGGTTTACTATTGCTAAAACCCACACCCTCTCAGAGTTTTCATGGCTGAGTTGGGATTTAAACCCAGGTGTCCTAACTTCTAGTCCAACACTCTATCCATTACATCACACTAGCTTTCTAGTATATGAGTAATGAAAAGAGAGCAGGAGAGAGAGACTTCCACAGAGCTAGAGAAATTATCTCAATATTGTTCATCTGGGTGGGAGCCACAATGTGTCTTCTCAGTACATAGCCAGGGAGCAGCATCTAAAACCTGAGCCAGGCTCCGAAAAGCTCTTAATAATTTATGGTGTGAGCTCAAGCCCCACGTTTATGCATACTTGTACAACAAAGTGAGTTAGAAGAATGGACTATAAAGGCAGATGGGAAATCACATGTACAGTAGTAGTATTTTTGGTTTCAAACTGATCTGTCCCCAGTCAACTCGCTTTCTACCTGCAGGGAGTTTGTGTGTGTCCTAGAACCTATCATGAATGTTGCAATGTTGAAGAGTACCAGATTTCCACTCATCAAGCCTCCCATTCCATTTCCCACTGTCCCTTTAGAAGCCTGCGGCTAGGCCCTTGTACTGTGCAGGCAGGGCTTTTTTGCTCACACAAGGAGGCATAGTCAGAAAACACGTTTGCTGATGGTACACATGATGCAATCCCAAAGTGGGACCTAAAAGGCTGAACTATACACCTCCTAACCAATAGAATTGCAGACATCGTGCCAAAAAAAATTTAAAGGCAGGTATGAGACACATATTTCATTCCTCCCTCTGCCTGCCCTTCTATCTGTCTTTCAGAAGAGGGGAGACGGCTATGTTCTTTGATCCGTTTGCTACTATTTTAAGTCATCTGACCTTGATGCAATGTAGTCTATTTGTCAAATGAGCGTATATGGAAACTTGGTTTAGAATACTAAACTGAATTGACAACAATATTCTCTAATAATAGGTACTGCATTGCTGGTACTGCTGCCTTGATTTGATACAAAGGACACACAGTTTTTCATTTAATAAATAAATGGACAGATAAGGTAAATACAACTTCTGGTGATTGTTTGAATCCAGCATAACCAACAAACATGCACACAATATTAGATCCAGAAAGGGCATCCCATAGAGTCCAAAAATGTTTCATCCCAGATGGTTTGGCTTACCATAAACGCAGGTACCCACTGCCAAACCTGGATCGAAATCAAATCTTAATTCTGTTACTGTTGAGGTTTTGTTTTTGTTTTTGTTTACATATATGTGGAAAAAGGAAAGCAACTTTTTAGATGAGAGGGCACAGGGCTAAGAGAACATTTTAACAATGTAAAATCGTAAACACTTTCTTAAAGACCACTGGCAAGTTTAAATCAGTAATTTAGAATGGGGATGGATGGGAAATTCATTAGGTTGATTTTACAAACAAAGAAAGCACACAAATGATCAATTCTGAAATTTTGAGTAAAGTTTAGAAAAGCTAAAGACAATGACTTTTTCAAAAAAGAATACTCCAGAATGCAAAGGTTAATCTAGACAGCCATGGAAGTCAGCCTCTTTGCACTCCACCATGGTCATCTAAGTGGCTGCAATGAATTATGTATACCAGGCAGTGACCCCACTCAGAGCCCACCCTAGCACCTCTGTGGTTGAAGCGTCCAGGTAGATCTTGGGCTTTCCTGGGATATTCAGCTCGAATCTTCTCCTTTGGCACCAGCTGCTCAGTCTACCAGCACTGTATTTTATGCCTTTAAGAGGTTTGGATTGGAAGGACTTTGGGATTGAATGTCAAATCACTTAGCAGCAGCGAATTGTTCCCTCTCTCTCTCAGATTCCTTTTCCTGCCTTTCTTTATTCAGTCAGGGTTCTGAATCAGTTAGCAATGTCAATCTTTTGTAAGTGTTAGAGTTTGACCATCATAAGAGTCAGCAGTTAGAGTGAAGTGTTTATTTAGCCATTGGGTTAATTAAATAACGAAATCAACCTGTTAAGCTCATACTATGTAACAAGTAAATATTCTGATACATATGAAGATTTGTGAGTAAAATAGAAACTTTTTAAAATCCTTTCTCAACACAAAGCAAAAAGCATGCTGCTTATATAACATCGCATAGCATTTAAAGCACTCTCCGTAGTTTACAATATAATCATGCAGCTGGGTTTCCCAACTTTGGAAGGATGGAAGACTGAGTCAGCCTTGAGCCAGCCACCTGAGATTGAACCTGGGTGGTAAGCAGACTTTTGGCTGCAGTATTGCAGTTTAACCACCGTGCCACAAGGCTCATACCAGCTGTCACCTTCTCCTCTGGCACCAGCAGCTCAGTTTACTAACAGTCTCTGACTGAATTTATTGAGACTATATTGCCAGTTGTGGTAAAACTAACGACAATGAGGGTGGTATACTAACGGAGACTTGTAATTACAATAATCTGCTTGTAAGTTTCCGTCTGGATTTTTCCCCACTGTGTACTTAGAGGTCTGAAGCCAACAGTTTCCACACTCTGCCAATAGTATATACTTGTGATTTCCCCTTTCTTCAGTTCCAGTCAGTAATGCTTTTAACCATCAGATGGGACATGAAGGATCTGTGAGTGTATTCCTGTACTCCAGGGAGGCTAGAAGCTGTTTTCTCTGCCTTGCCATTTACCCTCTGATCAAACAAATGCCCTTCATCTGGTCCATTTTTGCATCTTTGTTATTCATTGCATAATTACCTAGGACTACAGCTGCAAAAATCACATAGGTAATTGTTCCTCTGTGTGTGTGTGTCTGTCTGTCTGTCTGTCTGACTGTCTGCCTGCCTGCCTGCCTGCCTGTAGGTAGGTCAGTTGGTCCAGATATCTTCTATCCATCTACCCAAAGGTAAGATTGATCTGCAGTAGCCCCAAGTTATACATCTAGAGTTACCATACAGGCTAGCGAGTTCTGAGAATTGTAATCTGAAAAACCTTTTGAAGCACTGAATTTTCCAGTAGAAAAATCAGCTCTTTCCACATGGCTTTGCAATATTGTAAAAAACAGATGATAGGTAGGTAGGCAGGCAGGCAGGCAGGCTGGCTGGCTGGTTGGTTGGTTGGTTGGTTGGTTGGTTGGTTGGTTGATTGATTGGTTGATTGGTTGATTGGTTGATTGGTTTCCTGCCTTAACCCCCAGGCAAGGATTCAACATGGCTCATGACCAGATTAAAAACAGCTACATGTAAAATTGGATACAAGCAGCTATAGATCATGTCAAACATAAATGATTACATATAGTAATACTAACACACTCCTGAGCTTTTTTAAAAAAGCTATTTAAAACCAAATCACTTTCTAGAAGTTGTAATGTTTTAATAGCTCTGTTTTTTTCAAGTTGATGGCCCAGATATACTTTAGAAGCAATCCCTAAGAGTATTTCAAAAATGGGATTTTCCTGCTCTGCTGCATTTTTATAGCTTCTTTGGCTGTTGCTCTTTCCACCCCACTCATGGAATTACAGAAATGATGAAAAAGAGTGTGTTGCCACCTCCTGTCAGATACACTGCTTTATCAGTAGAACAGAAGAACAAGGACTTCTGTGAGCACATGTCAAATCCATCCCCTACAGTTCTGAACCCTTGACACTTTCTCTCAAGTCTAACCTGTGTGGCCCCAGGCTGGTTATATGTACCAGGCCAGACCAAAAGACAAAGCCAGATAAAATTATAAGGCCTTAAGCACAGATGAGGTCAAAATGGCATGGGTCATAATTAACGTGACCATAAGCAACCATGGAAAACCCCTTTAAAAGAAGATTGGTGAAGCATTGCTGTCAGTCAACTGAAGAACAGAAAGGACAGCCTTGCTCAGGGCCAGTCTCACCATTATGCAGAGTATCCACACACATCCCAAGTGGTGCAGAGATAGCAGCCCACTCTCTGCTTATCTTAAAGAGACCCCTCAGTTATTTCCTTTGTTGGAAACCACAGCTACAGTATGTGGGCCATGCAGCCTGCCCACATTCCTTATAGTAGCCTCTCAGCTTCAGGTACAAAGGAAGGCAGTGTCTTTGCACTGATGTTGAGATAAGGTTCTACTGTCAGCCAGTCACCTTCTATACATAGAGTGACAGAAAGGCTATTTCCTTGCCTTTCACTTCACGGAGCAAGACAGGCGTCAGTGTTGCTTGGAATGAAGCATTGGTTTTCCCACTCCCTCAACCATCAACAGGCTGGGGGTGAAGAATGTCTGGCAAGACTGATCATCACGCTACAACCAGTACATTCTTCCCCCGTGTTAGCTACTTACCCAGCTATGTGTTGTTTTGTTAACTTTTTCAGGGCAAGGAGAAGGTGATGAGATTGATGGTGATGGCAGCAGTCGTGGAAGGAGAAAACAGGCAAGCAAGCAGGGTAGACCAGGGCTGATAGATCAACATTCATTTTGTTGGTTTTCATGTCTGGTCATTCAGCCATGATACTGGTAGGCATTTATTTGTTTGTTTGTTTTTTGTTTGCTTGCTTGCTTGCTTGGTTGTTTCTACCCCATCTTTCTCACAATGAATGGACTCAAGGCAGTAAAGAAAAGCTGAAAAATACATATGCTTAAAATCACAATAATTAAGATATTAATATTAAAATACTACCTAAACCTAACGAATGGGTTTAAAAGCACCAATTGAAAATGATTAAAACAAATTCTAAATCAACATGATGAAAATACACTGCATCCCATACTAAAAAAAAAAAAAAAAAAAAAAAAAAAAAACTCCAGGGCATTCACAGATGAAAGAGCAGGTTAAAAATGAAGGTTTTCACCAATGGGTGGAAGGACTGGGCCAACCAAGCCAGAAAAGTGGGAGAAATTTCCATAGACTGGGAGCAGCCACCATAAAGGTTGTCTCCCAATTCCTCACCAGTCAAGTCTGCAATGGGAAGCTGCTATGTGTCCTCCTTCTATAATACATCTGTCTTCATCCTAAAAATAATCTATATCTAAGAACAACTCTTGGCCACTTAAGTGTACCTTTGTTTGGCTTCATATGCCCATCGCTTTCCCACATGGTCTGGCTAATTTGGGGTTTTAAAAATACAGGTCCTCTGTGTAGGTCAGTCAACCATATCACAGTCTGAAAACACTGTTTTTCTTTTCCTGCCCTATTTTCAAACACAAAATTGCTGTTCTTACAAGAACATCTCAACTATTTTCATTTCATTCCATTTTTCTTTCTTTCTTTCTTTCTTTCTTTCTTTCTTTCTTTCTTTCTTTCTTTCTTTCTTTCTTTCTGTTTTCATCTGTGGTTCCATATGTGTTTGCGTCAGACAAAACAAAACAAAAAATTTAAAATAAAAAAAATGCAAACAGAAAGATACTGTTAAATTACTCCATTTACTTTAAAGCACATAATGTTTACTTTGAAACACATAAGCATGAATTCTTTCCATTTTTAATATGATCATGGAAAAATAAGAGGTT
Organism: Pogona vitticeps; assembly: GCF_051106095.1. Classification (NCBI taxonomy): domain Eukaryota; kingdom Metazoa; phylum Chordata; class Lepidosauria; order Squamata; family Agamidae; genus Pogona; species Pogona vitticeps. Next base: position 111,425,110 of record NC_135783.1, on the reverse strand, counting down.
TTAAAAAACCAGATGTCAATGTAAGTAAGACACTGTGAGGTTAAATGTATCCCACTTGTCTTGTAACAAAAAGAATACAGACAATATTATACATTATTTTCTGGATAATTAATCTACCCTGTTTCCCCGAAAATAAGACCTAACCTGAAAATAAGCCCTAATATGATTTTTCAGGATGCTCGTAATATAAGCCCTAACCTGAAAATCAGCCCTAGTGAAGTGAAACCCCGCCCTCCACCATAGTGCAGCAACCAGAAGATGATGACATGACTCTATTTGAATAAATGTAGGGTATAAAACATCCCTTGAAAATAAGCCCTAATGTGTTTTTGGAGCAAAAATTAATATAAGACCCTTTCTTATTTTCGGGGAAACATGGTATGTATCTGGAAACATGCTATTTTAATTGTGCGTGTTGGAGAGAGAAAGAGGGGGGGAGAGAGAGGGAGAGAGAGGGAGACAGACAGACAGACAGACAGACAGAGACAGGGAAGGACAGAGACAGAGAGGGAGAGGGAGGAGGAAAAGAGGGAAACAGCTATTGTACTCTTGCACATTATGTATGAATCGTTTGATGTGTTAATTGTTAATTAATCTAGAACATTTCCATGCTGATTATGAGTTGCCTCCTTTGTGGTTCAAGTCAGCAGTTCCTAAAGTATTATTGTACTAGCATTTTTGACTGACAGAACTGCTCTCTCCAACATTTCATTTCAGCTAAGGAGAAATATTTTTTATGCCATGGTTTCATTATCCCGCTAGCAGAATCCATAGAACTCAACAGAATTGGATATTTGATTACAAAGGCAGTGTTATAGACCCTTCATTCTGAGCATTGTATCTTGGCTAAATAGTGGGGGAGGTCGTTTTTGGTCCATGGGCTTATTCCTCTGCAGATAAACACATGTCTGCCATAGGTTTATAATTTGGTGTGCGGCTGTGTTTGTGCTATAAAAACAGCAGTTGTGTAATTATGGTTAGCTGACCCAACTACAGTATAATATCTTTTATGGGGGGGGGGTTAACAGAGAAGACAATTGATTCCAAATCTCTGATCAGAGATCACTTCCCTTACATTCTCAAAGGAGAAGGCATGTAGGCTATTATCTTCAATCAGATTTTCCCCAGCAGGGCAGAATCCCACTTTTATTTCTAATCTCTGATGAGGGGTAACAAACTCCCCTCCTCTGCTCATTTGACCAGTGTGGAATGTGACTGATGACAATGTGGTGATTTGCATCTTCCACCCAAATAGGAGAGAAGAACATTATCACCAGCAAGCAGCACAGATGGAGCAGGTATAACTAGGTACAGGGATCAGCGAGCCAGCCAGACAAGTCAACGGGAACACTTCAGGTCATTCTTGGCCTTCTACACTGTATGCAAGCCAAACTCGGCAAGATTTCTTGGACATGGCAATGGATTATGTTCCATAACGATATGTCTCGCACACACTGTTAAATTCCCACAGTGAGCTGCAATTTCAGTTACAAATTGATTGGCTCCTGAGATATGAAAGTTGGCTTGGATCGCTTAACACATCTTATGCAATTGTTTTTCGAAAAAGTGATAACATCCTCTACTTTTCATATGTTTTATGGCTCGTGAAGATCGGGGGTGGGGTGGGGGTTGGGAACCACATTTTTGGTTAGAATTCCAAAAAAAGCAAAATATAATTTATCACATAAATACAGTCGGAAAATTTGCCCTATTGCAATCCCACTCTTCAATGAACTCTTGGATGTTTTCAGCTCCAAGGCCATAAAAATTCCCAGGGTGAGCATATAAATGAATCCCAAATATATTATAAAATTTTCAGTTCCAATAAAACAGGGCAGGAATAGCTGAAACCATGACTAAACCAAACTTCAAACTGGCCAATATTTTTTTAACAAAATATATTCTAATTTAAGATAGAAATAAAATAGTCTAAAGCTGAAGCCTTCACTCCTTACAATTTCTGATGCTATATTTAATTGAGAAATATTTGTTTAATTTATTTTAAAGAAACCTCTTACTTTCTGGCACATCAATAATAGTAGCATGTATTATATATTTGGTGCCGCATCTGTCTAGTTCTAATCTGGGACTGGGAATACAGCATGATCTGGATGGAGCCGCATTCCTCTTGAAAGGTCAGCGTTGCAGCTTGAGATGCTTCTAAATCCACCCCTGCTCCTTGTTTCCCAAGAGGATGGTGCAGCCCAAGGTACCTGTGCCCAGTTATAGCTGGTCTGCCAGTCATCGCCATTTCTGGCAAATGCAGTTCTGACAAAGTGATCTATGCTTTAAGCATTATATTTCTATTCTATAGTACTGCAGTGTATTCCATGGGGGTCAGTCTTTGAAGAGTGTTCAGGAACTACATCTGGTGTAGATTGCTTTCTTGTATGTCTTCTATTGACCATAATTAAAACAGTCTAACTTTAGACTGGACTGGCTTCACTTGCTTTCCAGGCCCAAGCCCAAGTGGTGGTTCCTAACTATAAATCCTTAAAACGTTTGGGGACAGGATATCCAAAATTCCACCTCCGCCAACACAAACCTGCTTGTAGCTTAATCTTCTTCAGAAACCTCGGCATGTGTCCCACCAAACAAATGTGATTCACTGAATGGGGAAAGACCTTATTTAGGACAAGAGTCCAACTGTAGAATTCCTTCTCTAGATGAGATTTGCCCCATCTTTGATCTGCTTTATGCAGGCAGTGAAGATGTTTTTGTTCTGTTTGGCTTTTAATGGTTTTTAATACAGTGTCAATTGTGCTATATAAGGGGATACATGTGTTATCATTCTGGTGTGTTGTTTTACAATTCTTTCATATTAAATTTCCCTACAGTGCCTCAACTGTATGATAATCCCAAACATCATACATCACAATTTTAGTTTCAGCATTTTATACTACCTGTTCCCCATCTTGCCTTTAAACTATGCTATTATTTTTAATATTTACTTTGTTTTTAATCCACATCTCTTATGCAGAATGTGAGTACAGTAGGATACCCATGGTTAGATGATATGGTTTTATCATATTAACTCTTTGTCTAATTTATGTGAACTGCCCGGAGTAGTATTGTGGCGTTAGTGGGTGCAGTACATCAAATTGAATGAATGAATGAATGAATGAATGAATGAATGAATGAATGAATGAATGAATGAATGAATGAGTCAGTCAGTCAGTCAGTCAGTCAGTCAGTCAGTCAGTCGGTCAGTCAATCAATCAATCAATCAATCAATCAATCAATCAATCAATCAATCAATCAATCAATCATGTTTTGCTGAAAACCAGCATCTTTATTACTAAATTATTCCAGTGCCTGAGACAAAAAAGGGGGGGTTGCAAAAAGCAGTACATTTGTTAGAACAGTTTTTTCTCCTGGCTGTTTTTTATTTGTACACAATAGGCAGCTGGAGCTCATTTTCCACTGTTTAGATTAAAATGTCACAAAACCCTTTATTGCAGGCTTAATTCTGTGTGGATTCTGCAGCAAAGCAGCTTTTGATACCATCGACCATGGTATCCTCCTGGGCCATCTCTCTGAGATGAGACTTGGAGGCCCTGTTTTACAGTGGCTCCAGTCCTTCTGGAGGGGTGAACTCAGCAGGTGGTGTTGTGGGACTTCCATTCAACACACTGGCCATTGGTCTGCTTTGTCCCCTGTGCTATTTAACATGTACATGAAACCGCTGGGAGAGGTTTCCAGAGTTTTGGGGTTCAGTGTCACCAGAATGCAGATGACACCCAACTCTTTCTCTGCTTTCCATCTAAATCTGAAGAAGCTGTTTCAGCTCTAGATCAGTGCCTGCTGTCAGTAATGGACTGGATGAGAACAAATAAACCGAAAGCTAATCCAGAAAAGACAGAGGAGCTTCTGGTCAGTTGAAAGGCAGATCAAGGAATAGAGATGTAGCCTATGCTGGATGGCATTATACTCCTTCTAAAAACACAGGTGTACAGCTTGGGTGTATTCCTGGATTTGTTTCTAAACCTGGATGCTCAAGTTTCAGCGGTGGCCAGGAGTGTCTTTGCACCATTAAAACTGGTGCACCTGCTGAATCCGTTTCTTGAGCATTACATCTTGGTTGGATTACTGTATCACACTGTACGTGGGGCTGCCTCTGGAACATGTTAAGACACTTCAAAGGGTCCAAAAGGGCACAGCCAGATTGCTTTTCTTTTCTAAGTTTTTATTCATTTTTAATAGGAGTAGGGGGTTGGGGTGTGTTTACAGGGGAATAAGGAAGGGATGAGTAAGGATGGGGAAAGGGTAAAATTCCAGAGAGAGAGAGAAAGAGTATTCTTTAATCCACTTACTTAGTTATGCTAAAAAGGGAAATTGCACAAGTAAATAATATTGGATATATTGCCACAGCCAGATTGTTAACTGGGGCTGGTTACAGGGAACATATAACTCCCCTGTTACAACAGCTCCACTGGCTGCCAATCCATTTCGGGGCACAATTCAAAGTGCTGGTTTTGACCTGTGATGCCCTAAACAGCTTGGCTCCAGGCTATCTAAAGGATGACATCTCCCTCCATGAGCCTGACCAGGCATTAAGATCATCAGGGGAGGCTTTTTTTCTCAGTTCGCCCCCCCCCCCCACAGGTGCATTCAGTGGGAAGGCAGGCTAGTTCCACGTTTGCTGTCCTTCTGGAAGCAGGCAAAGACCTTTCTCTTCAGACAGACTTTTCCTTAGTGACCGGCAGCCTGAGAGGGGCTTTGTGCTCTGTTACTTTTAAATCTGTTATTTTTAGTATTGATTTTAATTACCATTTTTAATATGATACATTTAAATTATTTTGAAATATCTGTATACTTACCCTTTTTGGTTTGTATGTTGTCTTTTTAATGACGTGAGCCACCTTGAATCCTTTGAAAGAGAAAGATGGGGTAAAAATGTTTTAAACAAACAAACTCCAGGAGACTAAATGACTTACCCTGGTGCAGGATAAGTAAATATAATTTGAAATTTCACCTACTGGGACTCATTACATTTCATTACATTTCAGGCATCTTTCTAGGCCAAATCCACTGAAAGTAGTAAACATATATTTAAAAAGATAAAAACACAATATTATAATAAAATTCTAATTTAAAAAGCACAATAGAACAGTCCACTAAAAATATAACTCTCACAAAGCCGCCATTTGAACCAAGAAGGGGAATTCTGGATCTCCTTTCCTCATTAAAAGGAGGACATTGCTCGCTCTCTCTCTCTCTCTCTCTCTCACTCACTCACTCACTCACTCTGTGTGTGTGTGTGTGTGTGTGTGTGTGTGTGAGTGAGTGAGTGAGTGAGTGAGTGAGTGAGTGAGTGAGTGTGAATATTGCCCCATTGCCCCTATCCATCTTCTAGAGATTTACCCATGCACCTCTGACAGTGCATACATTTTGTCAAAGAGATTATTCCTTTAGAGGTGCATGACCTGTGCTGTCAACAGGTGCTTCCTGTTGTCAAAATCAGCAGTGCTAATAATCTGTCCAATGTGAAAAGTATCTTCCTGCCATGCATGTGGCTCTCTCGCTTCCAAGAACAAATACAGATGGCGAAGTAATGGAAATCCAAGCATATATGCTTGTGGTGAAAAAGACTGAAAAGGTTCTCAAATTTCTTTAGGCAGAACTGATAGAAAGCTAAATTTGTGCACATATGTTTAACAGAATTATGTATTTTCCTATGCATCTTCTATACATTTTCTGCACAGCTGACTAAATGGGATTGGCCTACAAAACCATTCAAATCAGGGTTTAAAATGATCTGAAACTACATACTGCACTCATTGCTAACTAGAATAAATGTATATTCATGAATATACTTTTGTTTTTAGGGATGAGCCCTTGCACAAAAATTTGGATCAGGAATACAGATTCAGAATTACAGTCCTTTGAATTCAGAAGTTCGAATTTTAAATATCTGGAATTTCTGGAAATCCAGAACTCTGTCATGGTCAATGTGAATACTATAGGCATTATTTTCCCCTTTAAAAAAACAAACAGGCAAAACATTTTTAAAGGATTTCCCCTGTGTCCTCTGACTCCTTCCCCGTGATTCTGCCAAACAAAGAGAGTCCATACCAACATTGGATGACTGTAATGGGCATACTGCTTGAACCCGGAACAGTGGGAACGCCAACAAGAAATGCCATTGGGGAAAGCAGAGGAAAGGCAGCATTGGCAGGCAGACTGGAGCAGCAGATAGCCTGCTGCTCCAGGCTGCAGCAGGCTATCTGCTGGGAACTGTGGGAAATATGCAAACAGCATGGTTGGCTGTGTGAGCACTGTCCTGGAGTAGCAGTTGGAAGAAGGTAGAAGGAAAACGTAGAAAGAGGGGGCACCAGACAGAAGCAGGGCATACTGTCACAATCCCCACGTGGCCCCTGCTTGTTTCACCAAACTAAACTAAGATCATGGCCACTGGTCCCATCACCTCCTGGGAAATTGAAGGGGAAGATATGGAGGCAGTGACAAATTTTATTTTCCTGGGCTCCATGATCACTGCAGATGGAGACAGCAGCCGCGAAATTAAAAGACGCCTGCTTCTTGGGAGGAAAGCGATGAGAAATCTTGACAGCATCTTAAAAAGCAGAGACATCACCTTGCCAACAAAAGTCCGAATAGTCAAAGCTATGGTTTTTCCTATCATGATGTATGGAAGTGAGAGCTGGATGATAAAGAAAGCAGACCGCCGAAGAATTGATGCCTTTGAATTGTGGTGCTGGAGGAGGCTCTTGAGAATCCCCTGGACTGCAAGGACAACAAACCTATCAATTCTGCAGGAAATCAACCCTGAGTGCTCACTGGAAGGACAGATCCTGAAGCTGAGGCTCCAATACTTTGGCCATCTCATGAGAAGAGAAGACTCCTTGGAAAAAACCTTGATGTTAGGAAAGTGTGACGGCAAGAGGAGAAGGGGACGACCGAGGATGAGATGGCTGGACAGTGTCTGCGAAGCAACCAACATGAATTTGACAGAACTCCGGGAGGCAGTGGAAGATAGAAGGGCCTGGCGTGTTCTGGTCCATGGGGTCACAAAGAGTCGGACATGACTAAACGACTAAACGACGACGATTTAACAATACATCAATATATCAGGAAGGGGTTTCTGTTTGGGAAAGTGTCCTTTGCTGCACTGGCTGCTCTTGCAGAATTGCATTACACACAATGACCCATGGACCGCTATCTATGGCACACACTCAGCAGTAAGAGTGGCAGCTGTTGCTTAGACAGATGTGCAAACAGGGATCTATCCACAGGCTGTGAAAAAAGGAAAGAAAGAAATCAGCACAGCAATATTGGCAGAACCTCCCCCCCCCCCCCATTACATACTGTACTTTTACCAACATATCATTGTACTGGCTGAAGGTGGTGGGGAATGCATGCCACAGAGATGGCGGCCATCTTCCTGGCTTTGATTCTGCAAAGAAACAGGGGCAGGTTATGCACACCGGCAATCCCGGCAAGGAACAACAAAGGTACAAAATAACACAACCCTCCTGGTAATGGGGAAATGTTTCACAGTTACACTGCCAGCCAGGAAAATGTGTCAATCTTGTCTCTGCATCATGTGACTGGGTAAGCAATGAACTAACTGGAGGATAACTAGAGAACATTTACCTCATGTGACCAGGGCCTAAGTTTCATTTCTGAAGAAATCATTCCAGGATGCCTGTGAAATAGGTTTCACTTTTCACTTCTTCCTGTAGCAAGCAGAAACTTAGCCTTTCGCTTTCCAATCTATAGGAGTAAATGGGACTCTGAATATTAAAAATTATTATTATAGATATTCCGAACAATCTCATTTGGATTTTGAAAAATTCAGAGCTATCTGAATATGGTTTTATTCTGTGAACTGTGAATATTTTTGGATCCTAATGCACATCTATAGCTGTTTTTATTTTGTTGTTAGTTGCAAGAAAGGGTATATACAAGCTTTTAATTAACAGATAATCCAATCACAAGAAATGTGCCAAAGGAGTGACCTTTTTTCCTGAAATTTTTGTGTATATGTATGGATTAGCCATTATGAAACTATGTTCCTCCTCATGTTTAGTTTTGGAGTTTATCATATTATGACAAACTACATACTTTGACATATATTCAGCCTGTGGAGTTGTTTGTGGAGGAAAAGGGTGTTTGTTCAAAAGAACTGTTTTTCTGGTGAAACTAGATAAGAAAAGAAATGTCCTCAGGTTTTGGTTGTCTCACTTCTTACATTTCTGCTCCAGAGAAAGTAGCCGCTGCCTACCATAATATCATTTAGGTATTTAGCAAAATTCTGTCTGTTTTTTTAGGTTATTAACTGACAGCAGTTGCTTTTTTAAAGACCATCATAATTGCAATGTTGCTTCTGTAATTTCATTTTTAATTTGATTATTGCTTTTGATTGGTAAATATAGTACCTGTTTTCCTGAAAATAAGACACTTTCCCCTGGTCTGAATAGGCTCTTTAGATGGACGACCAGAGTGGGCATGAGTGAAAATCCCACTTCTGTAGTCCTCCACCCATTGTCATAGGTTTGTTAACAGTTGTTAACGGTGGTCCTTCTGGTGGGTGTGGTCCTAACCTTCCTGGGGACAGATGAAAGGGCAGCATGATAAATAGGAGACAGATTGTATCTAAGGCCTCCAATTCTGTTGAGTGAGGGCTTTTTTATATGCACATGTATGGCCTCCCTGAACACTCTCTCAAACCCACCTATCTTCTCAGTCCAAAATGAGTACATCTTAGTCATCAAATGTGTGTCCTTTGTCCTTCAAATGAAGAAACACTGCTGATTGTCGTCCTGAGATGTTGCCCCTCCTGTGTTCTTCTGTTTCGTGGCTGTTTGATTTCTCCAATGTAGAGCTCTGAACACTCCTCTTTGCATTGGACTGCATATACTATATTGCTCCTCTTGTGTTTCGGTGTCCAGTCTTTTTGGTGGAAGAGTCTCTGCCTTAATGTGTTTCTGGGTTTGAAGTGCATGGGTATGTGGTGCTTACCAAAAAATCCTTCTGAGTTTTTCAGACGTACCCACCATGTGAGGAATGAGCAGGTTCTTTCATTGGCCCATTTTGGACATCCTTAGGGGCCTTGTGTGTGTTTAGTCGTTTAGTCGTGTCCGACTCTTCGTGACCCCATGGACCAGAGCACGCCAGGCCCTCCTGTCTTCTACTGCCTCCCGGAGTTGTGTCAGGTTCATGTTGGTTGCTTCGCAGACACTGTCCAGCCATCTCATCCTCGGTCGTCCCCTTCTCCTCTTGCCATCACACTTTCCCAACATCAGGGTCTTTTCCAGGGAGTCTTTTCTTCTCATTAGATGGCCAAAGTACTGGAGCCTCAGCTTCAGGATCTGTCCTTCCAGTGAGCACTCAGGGTTGATTTCCTTTAGAACTGATAGGTTTGTTCTCCTTGCAGTCCAGGGGATTCTCAAGAGCCTCCTCCAGCACCACAATTCAAAGGCATCAATTCTTCGGCGGTCTGCTTTCTTTATGGTCCAGCTCTCACTTCCATACATCACGACAGGAAAAACCATAGCTTTGACTATTCGGACTTTTGTTGGCAAGGTGATGTCTCTGCTTTTCAAGATGCTGTCCAGATTTGTCATCGCTTTCCTCCCAAGAAGAAGGCGCCTTTTAATTTCAGGGCTGCTGTCTCCATCTGCAGTGATCATGGAGCCCAGGAAGATAAAATTTGACACTGCCTCCATATCTTCCCCTTCTATTTCCCAGGAGGTGATGGGACCAGTGGCCATGATCTTAGTTTTTTTGATGTTGAGTTTCAGACCGTTTTTTGCACTCTCCTCTTTCACTCTCATTACAAGGTTCTTTAATTCCTCCTCACTTTCTGCCATCAGAGTGGTATCATCTGCATATCGGAGGTTGTTGATATTTCTTCCAGCAATCTTAATTCCGGCTTGGGTTTCTTCCAGTCCAGCCTTCCGCATGATGTATTCTGCATATAAGTTAAATAAGCTGGGGGACAATATACAGCCTTGCCGTACTCCTTTCCCAATTTTGAACCACTCAGTTGCTCCATGACGAGTTCTAACTGTTGCTTCCTCTCCCACATATAGGTTTCTCAGGAGACAGATAAAGTGGTCAGGCACTCCCATTTCTTTAAGTACTTGCCATAGTTTGCTGTGGTCCACACACTCAAAGGCTTTCGCATAGTCAATGAAGCAGAAGTAGATATTTTTCTGGAACTCTCTGGCTTTCTCCATAATCCAGCGCAAGTTAGCAATTTGGTCTCGAGTTCCTCTGCCTCTTCGGAATCCAGCTTGTACTTCTGGGAGTTCTCGGTCCACATACTGCTGAAGCCTACCTTGTAGGATTTTGAGCATAACCTTGCTAGCGTGTGAAATGAGTGCAATTGTACGGTAGTTGGAGCATTCTTTGGCACTGCCTTTCTTTGGGATTGGGATGTAGACTGATCTTTTCCAATCCTCTGGCCACTGTTGAGTTTTCCAAACTTGCTGGCATATTGAATGTAGCACCTTAACAGCATCATCTTTCAAGATTTTAAATAGTTCAACTGGAATGCCATCACCTCCACTGGCCTTGTTGTTAGCCAGGCTTTCTAAGGCCCACTTGACTTCTTCATGGATTGCTGCCTTGTCGTGGCGAAGGGGCTTGAGTAACTCAGAGAAACTATGGGCTATGCCGTGCAGGGACACCCAAGACGGACAGGACATAGTGGAGAGTTCCGACTAAACGCAATCCACCTGGAGTAGGAAATGGCAAGCCACTCCAGTATCTTTGCCAAGAACGCCCCATGATCAGAAACAAAAGGGGCCTCAGGGACTGTCTTCAGATGTTTGTCTTCCTTCTTCTTGGCTTCTGTGGAAATGGGGATGTTTCTTGCTCTCTGTTTTAGCATCCTGATGACCCCTAGTTTGTGTTGCAATGGGCAATGAGAGTCAAACTGCAGATATTGATCAATGTATGTAGGTTTTCTGTAGATTTCTATTCCTAAGCTGCTGTTGGGTCTTATGATGACTGCACAGTCCAGGAAAGCCAGGGGGTTATCTTTGATGTCTTCCCTGCTGAACTTAAATACAGTATTTGAGTCCACTGCATTTATGTGATCTGTGAAGGCCTGTATTTCCTGAATCTTGATCTTCACCCAGGTGTCGTCCACATACCTGAACCAATGGGTTGGAGTCATCCCCTGGAAGGTGTTTAGTGCCTTCTTTTCCATTTCCTCTATGTATAAATTGGCAACGATCGGCGGCACTAGGGAACCCTTGGCTAATGAAAAGCCCAAACTTTCCCAGAAATTCCTATAACAAAGTTCCTGAGAAAGAATTTTCCTCCTCTGTGATGTTTTACAAGGGAATAATTTAACAAAAAGTAGGGAGAGATTACTATTGCTTTGCTTTAATTTTCAGGAGGTAGCATAAGTATGTGTTGGAGATTTTTTTTTCTTTGCTTTTTGATAGTTGCAGATCTCAGTCCACTTAACTGAGTGTCTGTGCTGGGGGGAATTTGTTCCATAGTTCAGTTCATTTGAATGAGGTAGGTTCAAAATTATTCCTCCCCCTGATTTGTTTTCAGCTTTTTTTAATACACCCTCTACTGACTTATTTTTGCAGCACTTTTTCTGTCCATGTTTTTCTTTTCTTTTCTTTTTGGTTGTGTTCTAGATACCTGTGTTCCAGATGGAGCAGATGGTGCAACATCTCCAGGGAGGTATCACTTTTCACTAATTATCCCTCTAGTAAATTACTTATGCCCCAGGAAGTTGCAGGCACCTCTCTGACATTTTCACTGTAACATTGAACCACCTCTTTATAGTACCATCAATTTAGGCATTAGTCCAAAGGATAACAACACCCCAAATCTATCCAACCTGTTGTGGTTGCCCCTTTTAGAATCCAACTACCTAGTGCCTTCTTCTTCCTACTTATATTAATATCATTTAGTTGTTAAGTGAAAAGTTTGTTTGATGGAAGCTCTGTCTTTATTTTCCTCAAGTTTTGGTTTGGTGTAGCCTGTGTTGATGTGGTTGTGATACTTTTGGTTTACTGACTGCTAAATATCTTTAAAATTATACCTAAAATAAATAATGAGGATTTTAGTTAGGGAATGCAGCTAAATGGAAGGGAAAGGCAATTTATCAGGTAGTTTAACTGGAGGGGAAAACAATGCTACTATAAATAATCCTGAACAGTTTTTTACTCATACTCTGCATAAATTATTCTCCTATCCTCTAACTTTAACATTAAATCGTCCCACAGGCTCCATGCAACACTATCTCACAAAGACGCCTTTCTACTCTCTTCCCCAAGACAGACACTCTGACCAACTCTCTCTGACTACTCAAAACAAACTGAATTCTCTAAGCAGCTTAATTGCCACCTCACCTCACATTCCAAACATGTCAACCAATCAACATTTAGTCCTGAATTCAACATTCTGTCACTCAACGTCCAATCATTCCAGTACTCAAACTATGTATATATACTAATCATATCTCAGCAGCCATATCTCATACAAATCTGTTTTCACTATTTATGACTACATATATTCATAATTGTTCGGAATGAGCAGAATTTCCACAGATGGCAAATGTGACATACAAAGCAGCGATCAAGTACTAGAATGGCAAAGCTACTAACTGAAGGTACTCCTTCCTCCTTCAATAACAGTTTGTTGACTAAATTGCAGAGTTCCCAGTCGGGATGGTGGAAGGAAAGAAGAAGAGAAGGAAAGAAAATGGTGGGCTCTTTACCTGCACACTTGAGGATGAGCAGCAGTTGATGGCACTGAATTTTAACACCCATCCCAGGTCTGGGCCCTTTATTTTTTGCCATAGCCAAGTTTTTTCATTATTTGGACAAATACAAATACATGCAAATATACTTTGAAACAGCGAGATACAAATTCAATTGGACAGTTCAGAACAAACTGGTAGTGATTTGTGAGACAAATAATTCAGACCAAATTGAGGTAGATGGTATTTGCACACTCCTAGTGTGTAATATCTCCAAACTTTACCTGTAATTTCTTTTACCTGAAGGGTACTGTGTAAATGGATAATTAATAAGAAAATGTAAATATTCAGAAATTTGAGTGTGAGTAAATGAAGTTGTAATAAAAATAATACTTCTTCTGGAAGCGCTTTGTTCTACATATATAACACACAAGATTCCTTCTAAGGTCTGTGCATGTGCATGCACCTCCAACTCCCTCCGTGCAGCTTTCCTCCTCCCCCCTCCCAGCAATTGTTTTCAGCCCCTTTGGTTCCAGTTGCAATGGAACCCCTCATGCAGGGACAAAGTTGTGTGTGAAAGAGGCAGAGCCCTGCCTAATGGGGCTGAAAATTAGAGGGTGTGTTGATCACATGGTTAAATATGCTCTTTCAGCAGATGCCACTTGTATATTACTCAGTTATGCTAATGATATGGTAGACAGGCACACACAGATATGGTAGACAGGCACACACAGAAACAGAGCAGGAAGAACAATAACTACTGCAAATAACTTAATAGCAGCAAAATGGTAGTTGGCCAGGCTATCAACTAAGAGGAAAAAGCTGGACAAGGTTTGGTAGAGAGTCATTATGACTAAACTTGTAGAAGTTATTGTGATTACAAGAAAGTAGATCACAAAGAAAAAAACAAAATTTTGAGGGCCCATGGGCCACATTTGTGAAATGCCACTGTTACATGCCGTCAAGTCACCCTTGACTTATGGCAACCCTATAATTGAGCAAACTCCCCAATGTCCTGTCCTCAACTGCCCTGCTCAGCTCTTGTAAATGCAAGCCCGTAGCTTCCTTTATGGAGTTGATCCATCTAATACTTTGTCTTCCTCTTTTCCTGTGCCTTTGACTTTTCCCAGCATTACTGTCTTTTCCAGCAATTCTTACTGTTTCCTGATATGCCCTAGGTATGACAGGACTCAATCACACTTGCCCGAAGAACCCCAGTGAACATAAATTCATTTGCTCCAGCAAACGGTTTATTTCCGCCTTGCTGAGAGGGTGGTGGCTTTAAATTATACCGATGATGTATTGCTTCATTCCTTATTGTTTCAGTGTGTGTTATTTCCTTTGTGAAGGGGTTGCATTTTTGGGTGCTATGGCCACTTCATGGAGAACGCCAGCCAATCAGTGACACTGATGCCCACCTTTCTTTCCCCTGGGCAGAATAGGCATGGAGGACGTGGTGTCCTCCAAAACAGCCTTCTGCTCCACCAGGCAGGACACCATGGTGTAGGTGGAGTTCCATCTGCTTGGCAGGTCCATCAGGAGAACATGTGTCTCCTGCCCCAACTCCTCCTGCCTCTCACACAGCTGGTGCACGGCTTTCAGGCTACGGGAGAAGTGGCCACCAGTTGGCAACATTGCTCCAGGAGTGTCTGCATCTCCCAGCTGCCTGCATCCTACCTGGGATTGACATGGCTGGCCAGGCCAATGGCATAATGCACTACTAGGTGTAATTTGTGTGCCATGCACACAACTCACTCAAAATCCACTGCATTCAATGCCACCAACATGTTCCGCCCCACATCCATGATCATGTGGCTACAAATGACCTCCCCCTCTGGTGCCCACTGCTGCAGCGTGGACAGGAACTCACTGGCGATGTTCCTCCCCATTACCTGAGCCTCCATGTGCTGTGCCTGCAGCAGAATGGTCCTGTAGCCTGGGGGCAGGAAAAGGGCCTCCCCCTGCAGCCCTTTGGCCAATGCCTTGCCATTCCTCAGGTCCTCTGGCTGCCACCAATGAACTGTGAGCGAGAGGTAGCCATGCTGACCTCCACTCCACAGGTCTGCCATGAAGTGCACCTTACGCCCCTGTACCCTCGGTAGGGGGGTGTCATACTTCCACAGTGGAACCCCGAGCAGGGCAATTGTCTCAGCAACAAGACGAATGGCCGCTTCCTCTGCCTTGCCCTTCGACCACCCGCTGAGGGTCATTGCAGACCCAATGGGTACAACTTCATGGAGCATGGCCTGCCCCGTGCTCCCAGCCCCAGCAACCCCCATGGCTGCCCTTTTGGATGAAGACACCTCCTTCTGCCTCCCCACATCTCCCCGTGGAGCTGCTCTTCTCCCAGCTCAGATGGCAGCAACAAACAGTCTTCCCCAGACAGGAACTTTAGGTGGTGCCTCTCCAGATGTTGGTGGATGGGAATGGAGGACAGATGCCTGGGGTCTGACCCCCTCCAGACCACCACAAGGCAGGCATTGCAGTGTGCCAGCCATGGGTCATCGTTAGCCGCTGTTAAATGATCCCAAAAGGACCCTCTGCCCTGTTTGGCAAAACAACATCCCACTGCTTGCCCCTGACTGCTGCTGGTCTGGAAAGAAGACTGTGCGCCAGTGGTGGTGCTGACTCTGGGGACAAGCGTGGGACTCGTGAAGCCTGCCTTGCTGTTACTGATTCCAAGGACTGGGAGGTTTCTGGATCTTCTGGAACCTGTAACTCCTCAGATTCCTCCAGGAAGATGAGTGGCAGTTCTTTGGGTTCCACTGGAAGCTCTGCTTCCACCCTCCTGCAAGGTCACCAGTGGAGAAAAAGTGGTGGTGATACCTACCCTACACATCTTCACAGGCTTCTTCCCCTTGGATACCGCATGATAGACACTGCCCTTCATTTTTACCTGCCCTATATCCCTGCCTGCCAAACCACTAAACAAATAAGTGGCAGGGGAAGGAAAAACTAAGAGGGACAATAGAAAAGGTGTAATAAAATTTATTTTTAAAATGATAGTGGGGGAGAAATTGAAGGGATTTTTAATTTTCTTTTTAATGAAGGGGAAGAAGCAGGAAAACTACCCTAAATAACTCACTAGATGCCCAAAAGAAACACACTACCCACACAAAGACATAGAACATTCCCCCTAAAGATCACCCAGCCTGCCTGAACACAAGCCTCCAAAAAGAACTAATTATTTAACTAAAATGTGACCTGACTAAAAAAAAAAACCCTCCCCAATCTTCCACTATTGAATGTGATAATAAACTATAAAGAATAAATTCATTTTCAATTGAATATCCTTTCTCAGGTAGCAAGCAAACACTCAAGCACTCAGGAAATAATTTTTGGGGAAAGGGATTCCACAGTCACACACAAACTCCTCCTCCCAGAGATCACCCACCCTGCCTGAACACAAGCCCCCAAAAAGAACTAGCTTAACTGAAATACCCATATACAGCTAAAGAAATCCCTCCCCACATCCCCAGTAAAGTTCAAAATAAATGATATTATTAGGCATCCTTCAGTCTCGAGAGACTATGGTAACGTGCTCTGAATAGAAGTCTTGGAACAGCGTCTAGTGTGGCTGAGAAGGCCAATTCAAGAGTGACAATCCCTTCCAAACTGAGGACAAATACAATCTGCCCCCTGTCCAGCTCCCTGATTTTGCTGGCTTCATGACTGCCTCTTTGCCTCGGCCTGCTGGACAAGGGTCTCTTCAAATTGGGAGAGGCCGTGATGCACCACCTGCCTCCAGGCTGAATACTCAGATGTCAAGGCTTCCTATCTGTTGAGGTCCATTCCAAAGACCTTCAGATCCCGCTTACAGATATCCTTGTATCGCAGCTGTGGTCTCCCCCTGGGGCACTTTCCCTTCACTAATTTCTCCATACAGAAGATCTTTTGGAATCCAACTGTCTGCCATTCTCCTGACATCATATTAATGATATTAATAAATGATATCATGATATCATGATAAATAATATTAATGAATGAAATAAATAAATGAATTAAGGAGAAAAAAAAATAACTGTTTGCTTTACTGCACAGAAGTGAAAGCACTGCATTGCCACAACCAGTCAGCCAGCAACTGCTCTGTCTCAGCCAAAGAGTCAAGAAGAAATGGGAAATGGTTGTAGGGAAAAGGCTTATAAAGCCTCTGAAAAAGGTACACCCCCACAGCCCTGTCAACAGTGCCATTGGCTGCCTGACATGCCAATCCAGGATTTCCTGATGGGCCACAGCTTCTGGTTGGCACAGAGAGACCCAAAAAAGGGTGACGAACAGATGAATATAGATGAATCAACAAATTGACAAATAAAACTGGGTAAATATTTGTCATTTCACATTTGTCATCGTCTCCAGAAAGAACAAATACGAAGAGACAGATGACAAAATGGCGATATTTGTCAAAAATTGAAATTTGTTTTTATATTCATCCATATCTGTAGTTATGTGCATAACACAGAAATATGTTTTAGTCCTCAGCTCTATGCAGTCTGGAGTGTGGTCTCAGCACAGTGTGTTTGGAATAGAGGCCTCTATCCTGAAATGTGCAACTAATATTTACAGCCTGTTCCAGAGTTAGTAGGCAGAGTCTGATGGATAAAGCTGCTCCACCCTAATATTTTCAGAGCCATCTGGAAAAGATAGGAGAGATTTATGCTTCATTGACATAGTCATTTGGCTCATAGACCACCTAAGCCCCTCTGGAGTCCCATCAGAGCTAAAATCCTCAGGGTTAACAGGTTACGGCAGCTGTGTTTCGTACTGTTGGACTTGCAATGTTTTTAAATTTTGATTTAATTTAATGTTAAAGTTGGGTAGGCCGATTTTCAACCGCCTGACCAAAAGATGCTTCACTCTGGAGATCACACATTCTGCTGGTCTGTCTTCATGTCTTGGAATACAAGAGTTTAGAAAGCCAGAACAGCCAAAAATTCATATGACTATTACCTAATTCGGTGAAATATAGTTTAAATAAATTAAAACACAGCACATTTCTTCCCCCCCTGCAAAAAAATTGGCCCAAGATGATGTGTGTGTGGTCTTACATTTCAGTCTTATTTTATCAGCGACGTCTCACTCTTTGTACACTCTAAATAGTTGATTGTTAAATCACTTCATTTTTCCCCACAGTGCACTGATTGACACAAATCTTTGCAAGGTATGGTAGGTTTGTAAAGGTTAAAGGCTTAGTTGTCATGAGTGATTATGTCATAATTATGAGGTATTAATTTGTTGTTGGCACGTTTCTATATGCCTAGGAAGGAAGGAAGGAAGGAAGGAAGGAAGGAAGGAAGGAAGGAAGGAAGGAAGGAAGGAAGGAAGGAAGGAAGGAAGGAAGGAAGGAATGTGTGTATATATGTACTGTAGCAGAGGTATAAGAGACTGGGTTAATCTACTCTTTATTGTTAATCTATATTTCAAACTTACTGCTAGATGGCCATCTGTGCATCTGCCAGCTGGTTGGCTTATGTCTCAACTTGTTTTTTAAAAAATAGCCTGTCCCAGTTACCAGCTGGCCTCATGTGCATGTGGTAATCTGAAGGTGAAGCGATTTCATATGATTATATTGTCTTGGACAGATCATGACCAGACCAGGCTAGTTTTAGATTGGTAGATGGTGAGCCTCTGCAGGAGTATTGAACCAATTAAGATGTTCCACTCCAGGCATCTGATGGATCCCGAAAGATTCTTTAGTGTGCCTGGGGACCCTCCTACTTCTTTTGTCGGTGGCACTGTTGAAACAGATCTCTGAAATGCAAACATTGCTATGCTAGCTGATACTGTTGCTTCTAACTGCCCCTCACCACCTGTAGCACTGGAGCAGCTCCCTGATTCACCAGGGAGCTGAGAGCAATGGAATAGAAGGGGCAGCAGGTAAAGAATCATTGGGGGACAACTCAGGATATGTCAGATTGCAGACTTGTTGGAGTTCATCCAAAAACGTGTGCTGCAGAGACAAAAGGCTGCTAATAAAGCCTATATTGTTTTTAAATGTGTTTTAATATTGATTTTATTCAGGTTTCTAATGTAATACTTGTTTAATTCTTTTAAAATATTTGTATACCTACTATTTTAGCTTATATGCATTGTCTTTTTAATGATGTAAGCTGCTTTAGGTTCTTTTTAAGGAGAAAGGTGGGATAACAATATAATAAATAAATAAATAAATAAATAAATAAATAAATAAATAAATAAATAAATAAATAAATAAATAAATAAATAAATAAATGTCTCTCCTTCCATTATGTCAGCACAAAGCAGTCCAGCGATGCTTTGTTTGAATTCTGCTAGGCCTCCTTCACTAGGGCATTGGGAAAAGAGTGCCAGTCCAGTCAGTTGCTCTCTGTGAGCAGATTGCTATGTGTTCTGCAAACAAGGGCCATCAGATCCACCTTGACTTTGACTCTGATATGGGGCAGGTCATATTGAAGTACTGTAATTTGGCAATTCCTTGTCTTTCTAACTGGAATTCTTTTTAGATCTTGAAAATGCAGATGGAATGCTTGGAACGGCAAAGGCCATAATAAGAGCAATAAGGTATGAGCCCTGAGGGGATGCCACAGGTCAAAGTCCATGGACTGAGACTGCCTTGGTCATCTTAGTAGACCAGATAAAGGAAGGACAGTCTTATTAGTTCTCCTGAACCCTTTCAACTGGTGCACAGTATTGTGATCATATGACCTTTATACTGAAAGATCTGAATTGGTTGCCAGTTGCTTACCCTGCCCAATTCAAGTTGTTGGTTTTTAACCTTGAAAGCTTGGCGTCTGGCTATCTAAGGGACCACCTGTCTCATTATGAGCCTGTCTGTGCATTAAACTCTTCAGGAGAGGTCATCTTAAGAATGCCAGCAGTTTCAAAGGCCCAGAAGACAAACCAACAAGAGGGGGCCCTGCTCTCCTTTCAGAATTGCAATCAGTTTCCATTCTGACTGATTTTTAGAAGGGTGTAAAAACACATCTTTTAGACAGGCATGGGATGCTTATCCTACCATGCTGTGTTGTTTTTATATGTACACTTTGCTGATTTTAATAGTTTTAATGCATTTAGTTAATTTTATGGTGGATTTGGTGTGACGGACAGGTCAGTAACCACTCCTGTCCATTATAATAGAACCCTGATTTAACAACCAATGGTTGGACAGAAGAGGCGGAACTAAGAAAATATAAGGAGAATGGAAGACAGTTAAAGATCAGTTAGGGATGAGTTAGGGATATGAGTTAGAGTTAGGGTCTTCAGTTAATGATATCACTGGGAGAAAAGCAGTGTAGGCAGTTAGGACCAGCCTTCTGTTAAAGAATAGAGAGATAGAGAACAAGATAAGAAATGAATAAATACCTTGATTAACATGATTATACATAAGCAAATATAAATGTTATCAAAGCACAGTTGATTGAATAAATAAAATAAGACCATCCATGATTTACTTTATATGATTTACTTATAAGCACATAAATAAACATTGTTTTATTGAATAACACTGATTTAAGAGTCATATTTGATACAGTGAGGAATAAATCCTCTGGTGACAGCGGAAAGGGTTGAAAAGTAAATGTCATACCCGAAAGTGAACCTGGGTTATGTGGAAGAACAAACAGGGGAACTGGGAGTGTGTGACAGTTGGTTTCACTTGATTTTATCATTTTAATACTCAAATTTGGGTTAATTTGATTTTATTCTTTTATGAAGACTGGAAGCTGCTTTAAGTGCTATGAAATGCAGAGTACAAACATAATAAACAACTAAACAACAACAATGAAAATAAAATACTAATCAAGCTGCCTTTTAGATGAAATTGGACTGTTTATTACTCTAACCCATCTCTGCTTTTTTAATTTAATTTTTATTAGTAATTTTTAAAAGTTACAATCCTCTGATCACATAACAAAAAAGAAACAATAATTACCTATAAATACAGTTACACTTCCAATAATTTTCTTATCTATAGTATACTATTAATATTTAATCATTTATATGTATTTTACTTCTAACCCATCTCTGCTTACTCCTGACTGGCAGCAGCCCTCCTCAATATGGTTCTTTCACTGTCATCTACTGCCTGATCCTTTCAACTGGAAATGTCCAAGACTGAATCTGGGATTTTCTACATGGAGAACATTTATTTATTTATTTATTTATTTATTTATTTATTTATTTATTTATTTATTTATTTATTTATTTATTTTTTCCACCTATCTGGTCATTGTGACCACTCTAGGCGGCTTACAACATAAAAACATAACACATATAAGAAAAAAGAAGAAAAAAATTATTACACAATTAAATAATTCTGCAAGATAGGAAGCATACAAAATAAATCAACATCTGCTCTACTTTCTCCATCTAGAAAATTGAAGGTAGTGAAGCACACTAATCATTGTTCAACGTTTGTAGTAGGCTGATTCTTTTAGCCTTCTATCATCCCTGGGCAGACAGGTTGCAGTCACTTAAAAAAATGCAAAGCTTTTTGGACTAGAAAAAAACTGAAGAAGTGAAAGGAATGTACATATCAAAAGAAACGATGGTTGTACTTTACCCAACTTTGTTTTGTTTTTTAAATCCCACCTTAAAGTGATCTTGTGAACATTTCACAGAAGACAAATCTTGTAACAACTCTTGAAATGCAGCAGTTTTTCCACCTGAATTAAACCACTTTTCTAAAAAAATGGAGATATTTTCATTTACCTCATCATTTACAGACCTCTGGTATTTTATATCCCTATGTGTCAATGTCAGCAACTGTCATCCTTGATGGTTGGAAAGCGGGATCCTTTGTGACCTGTGCCTATTAATTAGTGAGTTTCTAGACTAAGTAACAACGTGGAATAAAACATGTTCTAAAACTGGGTCAGATACCTTTTTCAATTGGTTCCCTGAATTTAATTTTTGTTGCCAAGAGAAAGAAACTCTGTACAAAGCCTAAAAAACTAGAGGGTGGGAAGACAAAGTGGCATGGAATTGTTTTGGACAAGCATTACACATGACAGTTTGTGCACATGCATGAAACTGAAATGAAATCCCTAAAGAGGTTACATAAGAATTTCAAATGAAAACATTATTCTACAACATAGCAACATAATTCAAGTTTGAATAGTGGCACAGCACTTGCATGCCAGCTTTCAGTTCTAGCAGTGAAAGAAAATGATTCTTACCAGCACCCCAAAGCTAAAGAATGTACACTGCAATTATTTTGAAATGGTGCATAATTCAATAGAAAAGACAGCAAGAGTCTGGGGGACATACAGCCAAACAAAAGGCTCTTAACGTCCTTTCAATACTACAGGGAAGGGTGGGGAATGGATAGTTCCTTAGTAAATAATTATGGCTTTTATGAATTTCCTAAAGCATCTTGTCTCATTCTAGACCAACATTGAAAAACTGTAGACAACTGTATTTAAAGCTTATGGGCAGAATGCAACATTAGTCCTATTTAGAGTAGACCTGCTAAAACAAATGGGAAGTAAGTTAGCTGTGAGTAACAAATGCTCTTTCTTTTAAGCAGTTTACACAAAGTAGCACAAGCATTGGATTTATTCACAATTCATTATAATTGAGATGCTTTATCCATATTAGTTCTAGAGGAGAACATAAGGATTTTGAGTACCATAAAAGTACTAGTTCCTGGGAGAAATTCCATTCAGATCAAGAGATAGCATGAGCAGCCTTTGTTTCAGTGTGAAGCTCAGCAAAACAATTTACAAGTGGGCCATAAAATCTATGGTCCTTGCTGTTGAAAAACTGCTTAACGAATATGTGCAAAGCAGTGCCTTGGTTATTTCTTTATGCTCCAGTAGAATAATATTCAGTCAAAGTGAAGAGTGTGCTTCAAATGGTTTTAATAATCGCAGCCATCCTACAATATACTATTCGAGCTTAACCAGCGGTGCTCAGTTACCTGGATCCTAATACAGTATCACACAATCCACAGTTATGGCCTACAAGAGGAATATACATCTTTCATTATGACATCTAGCAAAGCCCAAGTGTTTCTTCAGAGACAAGATCCAAACTTAACTGTCATAAATTGAGCACCCCTGACTTTTAAAAAATAAGGTTGTAAAAAATCCTGAAGGACTGGAAAAATATTTCTTTTTGAATCCTTCCATTATAGTCAGCAGTATCACCTCCCTTTTTACAGAAACCTGTCAGCATGGCCTACTACCTATGAATGCATGCTGTGTCCTTCATACAGGTTGGACGGTCCAGCTGCATTCGCTAAGAAATGCTTCTTTTAAAAGGATTGGTCTGTTGTTTTTACAAGATGCAAGTAGGAAAGTCCTAGGCTTTTTACTACTTTTTTAAAAAAAAAAAATGTGTACATGCATTTCATGTCTCTGATTTATATATTTATCTACCTGCTGCCAGGAAGAAAATGTCACTCCCTGCACAAATAGATGTAACACTTGATCCTATTCAATAACAGTTCATAACAGAAACAAATCATCATTCTGCAGGAGCTCTGGGATGTTTTCTAAACCTTCAGAATTATTGGATTAACATATGGCAGTCAAAGCTAAAAGTCTCTGAATTGTTGCTAGGAAGCATGGATGAGTTACATGCACTCCTATTTTAATATCCCTGTCTGTAACGAATGGTAGTTTTCCCCAGGAATATATTCAGAACATGAATGTTCAAGTTAAAAATGGCTAGGTTCCCAGTTTCTTGGTGATGGAAATAATCGGCTCAAGCTACAGGAAACCAGATTTAGGCTGAATATCAAGGAAAAAAATTAAGTGTTAGAGCAGTATGACAATGGAACCAATAACCTCAGGAAGTAGCGAGTGCTTCAGTGCTGCAGGCATTCAAAAGAAAATCGGATAAGCGTATGTCTCCTTTGACTTGGATTCGTGCGTTAAGCAGGGGATTGGACTCAGTGGTCATATAGGCCCCTTCCAACTCAATTATTTTATGATTCTATGAAAAATAATACTATTCCTTAGCGGTTGGTGGCCACTGTGGTTGGTGGGGCAAAAGTCACAGTAGTTCATGTCTAGTTCATGCTAGTTCATGTCTAGCAAATGTCTCAGACATCAAGAGAGTGGCCATATTTAAGTATTTCACCTACCATCTCCAGTTCTAATGTCTACTTAACCACCGTGGAAATGAGGCTAAGAGGAAGTTCTTCAAATATGTGAAGGGTCACGGGGTCACTCAGCTTAGATTTATCCCAGATTAATAACATGTGCTGCTTTCATATATTTATCAAGTATGAGAAGAGGGCAGTCTTCAATAGACTACATTGTGGAGGGGTATCTGCTTTGACCACTTTTCCTTGCATACTAAAAGCAGAGGTGGTGGAATGTAACTGAAACACACAGAGGACAATATCTTCACATAATTTTCTCAACTTCCTATCCAAACTCCATTAATTCATTGCATGAATGAACCCTTGAACTGAAAATCACTAGCTGTAGTTCATTCCAGGTACTAGTGGTTCTTTTTATTTAGATATAATTAGTTTTAAGTAGTAAAAGCAGGACATCAAAAAAGGTTTCATTATTTTACAAACAAAAATGAAAAACAGAATGAAATACATTTCTTGCCTAAAGCACCAAATAGCAAAAAGCAATCAATTTGTTGAGACAATTTTTATATACAGTAAGCTGTAAAAATCAACCAACTAAAGAGAGAGGCAAAGAGATGTAGTGGTTAGCATTTGGGGCTATGACTCTCAGTCCTTACTGAGCCATCGCAAACTCCTGGATTGACCCTGTGGCATTCTCTCAGTCTGCCCTATATTGTGAAAATAAGAGGTTGGGGGAAGGCAACCATTGCTGTCTTGTAGTCACTGAGGGAAGACTGGGATCTAAATATAACTAATAAATAATGAATAATAGATGGCCAGCGGCTGAAACTTGGAGACACTTTTTACAACGTTTCAGCTGACAAGGTCATAAAATATAAGTCTATGTCAGAATTTTACATTAGTATGTGACCCTTGAGGGACTAAAATGTCCTGTCTTGCAGTGTGAGGGTTAAGAAATCTGGTTAGGTAGACAAGATGCACCACAAAGCAGAATGCCACATGTATATGTATCAGGTTTTTGTCCTCCGTGTCCAAGGAGGCTGAATATTTAGAGGAAGATAGGATTACAGCAAATGGAGACCTCATCTTGACATCCATATATCCAATAAACCCAGTTTAACAATTCAGATTATGTCTATTTAATGTATTTAGTTTATACATTTAGCTATTCACATTGTTGAGCTAACCTATTACATCATTTAAAAATTTTTTTTGCTAAACTGAATTGTGGAACCACTTATTTGCACAAACCAGAGAATGAGGTTTTTGAGTCCTGACCTTATTGAAATGTTTACATATTTAAGACCCACTGGCCAAAATCTTGCTTGGTATTGTAAACTGCAATAGAATAGGGTCATTAAACCAACAGAACTTGTGGAAGACTTGACTCCCTAAGTCCCCATTGCTTCAATGCGCCTACTCTAATACAATTTACAACACCAAGCTATAGGCTTTTGGTCACTGTTTTTGTGATTCATAAAATGTCTTCTAGTCTCCGTGTTATGCTATACTATTAGCTGGGATGTCTCAACTCAGTTTCAATTCTACTTTTCCATCACACTCTTTCCAATCTCCAGCATCATTCCTTCACAACAGCAGAGGATGATTCCTGTGAACTCTTCTAATTTTTCTTTGAAGCCCTAACATCCCCTTTTCCCTCTGATTTCCTCTTTTCTTATTACCCTTGGGAACCCACGATCACTGGCTGTGCTAAATAACTGGGCCTATCTATTCTATATCACATCCATATCATCTTCCCAAACTTTTTATTGTGCATATTAAAAACCATTCACTTGATTTAATTTAAAAGCCATCTGAACAACTTTATGTTGGTAATTAAAGGCATTCAGGATCTCTTCCTGGAGATGGTTTGTTGTTTTCCTTCAATTAATCAGATATTGGCCTCCCCACCCTATTTTTCACATTTCAGACTGCTTCACATTTGCTGTTTATTAATCTTGGTTTTCAACGTATTGATTCTTTTCCAGTTACTGATCTGTTTGATCCATTTGGAGATTTTCTTTAAATAAAAAGGACAGTCTCATCAGCTATCCTTTTAAAAACTGATCTTTTATACATTTATCCTTCTTAACGTGGCACAGCTCTCTTTAATTTTTGAGCTCTTCCAGTTTTATACAGTATTACTAAACTACTACTGTGTGAAGTTTATACCATGCCTAAGAGTTGAAGAGGAGAACGCAAAGCTGCAGCCTTGTACACACTAACCTGAGACTAACTGAAAATAACAATTTCACTTGCTTTATTTGATTTATACCAGAGGTGTGTAAATTATACTACGTAGTCTATGCGTAGTATAGTTCCAGACACCTCCAATTTATACCCTGCTCTTCCACACAGGAGCTGAAGGTGGCCCTCTACAAAAATGCCATCATAAGTTACAAATATTTAAAATAAAAAACAGATAAAACCTTGCTTATTCCTTGAAAGCTTCAAACTGATGCCAGCAAGATAAGAGTAAGGGGGACAATTGGACCACTAATGGAAAGGAGAGAACGGAGACTCTTCCAGACAAGAGAAAGAGTCCCACTCCTGGTTCACCTCTGTTCATTGTGAAACCTTGCAGGCCATAACTCCATTTTAAAAGCCACTTCTCATAAAAGTGCCTCTTCCCAGGAGGTGTTTCAAATACCCTGTTTAAATACATTGAAATAAATCCACTTCCTGGTGGAGGTTTGGCTTGGTGTTTAATATTAATAAAAAAATTCCTGACTACGAGGTTATGTCTGGGAAATGAAGTTACACTGGAAAGCAGCACAGCAGTGCGCTCTTGGAATGAACTATGGGCTTGATTTTACTGGGAAAAAATCCCTCTTTGGAATTGTGTTGGGCTGAAAACAACCTAATATAGATTTTAGTGTACACATGGGGCACATGCATGCGCAGACTACTGTGCCAGAGGAGTGAGGTTTTCTGCTCCTCTGCACAGGTCCATTTATTTTGAGGTACATGTGGAGTCAAATCATTGCCTGCCTGATCGTCTTTCCCCATCACCGATCCAACTGCCCCCCACCAGCTGGATCACCTCCCTGTCCTCCCAAATTGCCTCCCCACTGCCTGCCTCCCCACTTCCTGCCCAATCCCCATGTCGACCAGATCAGCCATCCTGCCTGTGACTTACCTTCCTTTTTTTTTTTTTTTTTTTTTTTTGGACATGCAGCAGCAGTGGTGGTGTGTGCAAATGTACACACTAACTCAAATTTTTGTATTTGGGATAAAGTCATGTGGATTTTAACCCAAATCCCAAAGTCTGCCAGTTTATTCCAGCAGTGGAGGTCTGCCCTAAGATCGAAAATGAATGTTTCCAAAGGGGACAAGAACGAACAGAAAACTCACATATTTTTTTTCTCGCTGTAATCAAAAGCAAGACTTATTGTATGTACTATGCATGGCAGGGGAGAAAAACCTCAATAAAATCAGTGCTGAATCAGGTACAATGTAGGAAAAAAAAAGGCTTTGTCTGGAAATCCTCTCAGTTAATGAATGGTCATATAGAATTGCACTGCAGATTCTCAGTATTCGTGCCATTTGTCCTATTGTGACTTGACTGGATTGTGCTTTTTCTTTATTTGCAAAATTCGTGGTGCCTCTGCAATTAACAAAATGCATCTTCTAGGAAAGGAGCTGCTATGTCATGTCCAGTTCCTTAAAAATTTTTAACTGTAGACTGATGGTGCCATTGCTAGACTGTTCTTAATTTTTTAGGAACATTGTCCAATTACTACATTCCCTTTCTGAAATCCAGTCCAAACCATGACTGTTGCTTTGTTTATCGTCTTCACTTGGCATACTGAACAACTGTTGTTGTTTTTTCCACCTTCCTATGTAATGTTTGAAAACAGCCAAATCTCTTCACCCATAACCTTTGTTTATCTAGCAAGGCATTTAGCTTTACCTCCAACTCCCTCCACTTCCTTTGGGTTTCTCCTTGCCAACATTTTAGAGTCTATGTTCCTTAAGGCAGGGACATGCCATCATGCACTCATGCACCTCACCATAATTTTCATCCTCATAAAACTCCACTGTAGCTGGAGTTTCAGTCTTTCAAATATTTTGGACTGCAGCTCCCATTGTTCCTCAACATTGGCCAAACTGCCTAGAACTTCTGGAGATTGAAATCCAAAATTTGTAGACCACTGACTATACAGGAAAGACCGTATTTTCTTTCTTCAGCCTTCTGTTATGGGGCTTGTTTTTTTCCACTGAAAACAGTAGTGAAACTCCTGGATCCATTGAACCCTGAACTCAAGTTGCTCTATATATAGATACTGAAGGCTTGAATTCAGCCAGGATTCAGCATACATCAACCCCAAAACTTATTTTTCAGTGCCATGGTGTCCTGGAAAGAAAGATGTATAAATAATTATAGATGTGCTCAGGCTAGTTTTCTACCTCATAATAGCCACAGTGAGCCCTCAAGAGCCAAACTACATCAGGGGTGTGGAATCCATGGTTTTCCAGATATTACTGAAGCACAGCAACCATCAACCCTCACAACTGATTGGACTACCTGGGGCTGATAGGAGAATAGGGTCACAGAGTCCTCATCCCTAGTCTAGATGTAGACTTTTTGCTACAAAATTGGGCCTCACCAAGGAACTTTTTTTCCGTTAAGCTATATTTAGTACAAACCAACTGGTGAATCAGAACCAGGATATCATGACAGCTTATGCAACTCCAGATCTAATGCCGGCTACCAAGAATGTAGGAAAAAAAACATTGTATTTTTATTTTCCATATGAGTAAGGCAGCAAACCCTTCACGGATTGCTGCCTTGTCATGGCAAATGGGCTTGCGTAACTCAGAGAAGCTATGGGCTATGCTGTGCGGGGACACCCAAGATGGACAGGTCATAGTGAAGAGTTCTGACTAAATGCGATCCACTTGGAGCAGGAACTGGCAGCTTCTCATAGCAAAATTCAAGCTTAAACTGAAGAGAGTAGGAAAAACCACTGGGCTACTCAGGTATAATCTAAACCACATCCCTTATGAATACACAGTGGAAGTGAAGAACAGATTTAAGGAACTCAATTTGGTGGACAGAGTGCCTAAAGAACTATGGATGGAGGCTTGTAACATTGTACAGGAGGCAGCAATAAAAACCATTCCAAAAAAAAGGAAATGCAAGAAAGCAAAGTGGCTGTCCAACGAGGCCTTACAAATAGAAGAGAAGAGAAGGGAAACAAAATGCAAGGGAAATAGGGAAAGTTACAGAAAATTGAATGCAGACTTCCAAAGAATAGCAAGGAGAGACAAGAGGGCCTTCTTAAATGAACAGTGCAAAGAAATAGAGGAAAATAAAAGAAATGAAGGAACCAGAGATCTGTTCAGGAAATTTGGAGATATTAATATCAATATTTGGCAGATCGCCTCCTCCCGCCCAGATCTACCCGAATCACCTGACATAGCCAGCAGGGACAGCTGAGGGAACTGACACTGAGGGAGGCCCAGAAGGAGAAAATGAGAAACCGGGCCTTCTCAGCGGTCGCCCCTCGGCTGTGGAACACACTCCCCACTGAAATTTGGCTGGCACCCTCTCTGGGTGTTTTCAAAAGCCAATTAAAAACCTGGTTATTTAAACAGGCCTTCCCCCCAGTCAACTAAGTGATTTTTTCTTTCTTTTTCTTCTGTTTTTTGAGTTTTGCCATCTTGGATAGTGTTAATTATAATACTTGCCCTATATATGTTATTTATATGCTCTTTTAATGTGTTTTAACCTATGTAAGCTGTCCCGAGTAGACGCTGTCTAGAGGGGCGGAGTAAAAATCTAATAAATAAATCAATAAATCAATAAATCAATAAATCAATCAATAAATCAATAAATCAATAAATAAGAGGAACATTTTGTGCAAAGATGGACATGATAATGGACAAAAATGGTAGGGACCTCACAGAAGCAGAAGACATCAAGAAGAGGTGGCAAGAATACACAGAGCAATTATACCAGAAAGACTTGGATATCGTGGACAACACAGATAGTGTGGTTGCTGAGCTTGAGCCAGACATCCTGGAAAGTGAAGTCAAGTGGGCCTTAGAAAGCCTGGCTAACAACAAGGCCAGTGGATGTGATGGCATTCCAGTTGAACTATTTAAAATCTTAAAAGATGATTCTGTTAAGGTGCTGCACTCAATATGCCAGCAAGTTTGGAAAACTCAGCAGTGGCCAGAGCATTGGAAAAGATCAGTCTACATCCCAATCCCAAAGAAAGGCAGTGCCAAAGAATGCTCCAACTACCGTACAATTGCACTCATTTCACACACTAGCAAGGTTATGCTCAAAATCCTGCAAGGTAGGCTTCAGCAGTATATGCACCGAAAATGCCCAGAAGTACAAGCTGGATTTTGAAGGCATAGATGAACTAGAGACCAAATTGCTAACATGCGTTGGATTAGGGAGAAATCCAGAGAGTTCCAGAAAAACATCTACTTCTGCTTCATTGACTATGCAAAAGCCTTTGACTGTGTGGACCACAGCAAACTATGGCAAGCCCTTAAAAAATGGGAGTGCCTCAACACCTTATCTATCTCCTGAGAAATCTGTACGTGGGACAGGAAGCAACAGTTAGAACTGGAACAACTGATTGGTTCAAAATTGGGAAAGGAGTATGACAAGGCTGTATCGTTTATTTAACTTATATGCAGAATACATCATGCAAATGGCCGGACTGGAGGAATCCCAAAGCGGAATTAAGACTACCGGAAGAAATATCAACAACCTCCACTGTGCAGATGATACCACTCTGATGGCACAAAGTGAGGAGGAATTAAAGAACCTCTTAATGAGGGTGAAAGAGGAGAGTGCAAAAAATGGTCTGAAGCTCAACATCAAAAAACCTAAGAGCATGGCCACTGGTCCCATCACCTCCTGGCATATAGAAGGGGAAGATATGGAGGCAGGGACAGATTTTGATTTCTTGGGCTCCATGATCACTGCAGATGGGGACAGCAGCCATGAAATTAAAATACGCGTACTTCTTGAGAGGAAAGTGATGACAAACCTTGACAGCATCTTAAAAAGCAGAGACATCACCTTGCCAACAAAGGTCTGCATAGTCAAAGCTATGGTTTTTCCAGGAGCAATGTTTGAAAGTGAGAGCTGGACCATAAACAAGGCTGACCACTGACGAATTGATGCTTTTGAATTGTGGTGCTGGAGGAGACTCTTGAGAGTCCACTGGACTGCAAGGAGAACAAACCTATCCATTCTGAAGGAAATCAACCCTGAATGCTCACTGGAAGGACAGATCCTGAAGCTGAGGCTCCAATACTTTAACCATCTCATGAGAAGAGAAGACTCCCTGGAAAAGACCCTGATGTTGGGATAGTGTGAAGGCAAGAGGAGAAAGGGATAACAGAGGACAGGGTGGCTGGACAGTGTCATTGAAGCTACCAACATGAATTTGACCCAACTCCGCGAGGCAGTAGAAGACAGGAGGGCCTGGCATGCTCTGGTCCATGAGGTCACAAAGAGTTGGAAACAACTAAATGACTGAACAACAACAGGAGTAAGTCTGTGTAGACATAATTCTTTAAGCTTCTACACAGGAAACTAAACTTAATACCTTAAGTAGACTCACCATACCAATCTATGCCCATATACTGTCACAAATGAATTTAGTTTCTCCTGTTTCTGTTCTCTGAATAACTGTTCCCTTGCCTAAAGTGTAAAGGATTAAAAATGTAAAACACATCAGGACTTACCCAAATGGATTTTAACTAATTGCATCTATCATGCAGCAATAAATGAACTTGCCCCACAATGAATTGTTTTAAATTGCTTGTTCTTATTTTTGGATGAATTTCAGAACAACAAAAACTTTTTCCATGGGCTTGAAAGAGTTCTTTTAGCTTTTTTGGCAGTTTGTTTCAATGCATATTTTAAAAGCTTTTAAAATGATTTAATTTATTTTCTTCGTTAATTTCCTTAAGCCAAAAGATTTTTCTGTTGTGAAATTTTCAGAACTGAAGGCAGAAATTACTGTAACTATGTGTTTTCATTCCAGTTAAGCTGGAGGAGAAATGGAAGTTAACAACAAGCATGGATTACGTAAAAACTGAGGGTGAGCACAATGGAGCAGCATAGTTTTCTGAGTCCCTGTCTGGCAATAGTCTAATCACCACACCATCCAGTTAAACTCTGGTGAATTTTGATGTACAATTCCCAAAGAGCCTCCTATTTTTGCACCCCATCTCTTGTTATCTGTCACTGCAGATCATTATGCGATTCTTCCAAATTATTTCACCATTTCTCTATATTGTGACCTCTTCTGATGTTTGTCAAACCAAAATATTTGTATCCTGATTCTAAAAACATCCTTCTTCAACATGTATCCTGGTTCTGCTATTAACCAAGATGAAAATATGATGGCTTCTTGATTCAGTACTGAAAAATGAGAAGCAGTGTCTGTCAGCAGAAATACACTTTAATGGGGGAAGTGACCAGACTCAAAAGTGTGACTTCAATTCAACTCGGAGGCAAAAGATTGTTACAACCTAGGGATAATTCCAACATCCTTTTCTTGCAATGTCTGCCCAACTTTTGAAATTCTGAGTACAACAGGTATCTTCCATTGTTCTGGGTTTCTGGAGATGGCACAGATGCAGAACAATGGGTGTGTGAATTTAGAGATGGGTGTGACAACCCCAGACCTACTGGAGTATGCCACCCTATACTTATGCTGCCACCAACCATTCCCTATAAGGAGTCACACAGGAATGGATTTTTAACAAACAAAAGAACAAGGTTTATTTAAATAACAAACAGGGTAAATAAAAAGATCAAGTAAATAAGATACTGTAACGTGGCAAAGTCCCAAACATATACATATAACAGTTTGGTTCCCACAGAACCCTTTAAAGTAAAGCACAGACCCTGAACCTATCAGTTCTGGCTACCTATAAAGAAACCTGAACCTATCAGGTATGTACTAACTGACACACAGTTGTACTCAGTCTGACACACAGACTCCCACTCCAACTCTACTACACTTCTCCACACAAGCTCCAAGTATATATACAGTACAGCTCCTCCCCCTGATGTCCCGCCTTCCACTCCCCATAGGATGGAACTTTCCCTCCAAACCCATGACAGACAGGTACCATCAGTGCTGTATGTAACACCTCCCCTCTTTATAAGTTGTTTTGTAGGGGAAAAGCTAAAGTGCTTTTCTCCAAAAAACAACCAGGATCAAAACACACAAAAACAGTTATACAATAACACAATACCATACTTACTCATACTTACACTCTAGGTTAAACATAACACTTATGCATTTAAACATTAACATTTACAATACATTAAGTCACCTTTATTAATACAAACCAAGCATGTTTAATAAACAGGTACATTCAACTTTTGGTCACCAAAATATACATAGTCCATGGTTTCTTCGCTGTCTTCACTCGTCGGGTCTTCTTGACAAGGCGTCAGCAACACAGCTCATTGACCCTCTGACCACCTTCACCTCAAAGTCACAATCCTGCAGGTCCAAAGCCCACCTCACAAGTTTACCATTGTGGGTTTTCATTGTCTTTAACCACTGCAGTGGTGAGTGGTCAGTGCACAGAACAAAATGTCTTCCCCAGATGTAAGGTTTGGCCTTCTGAATCGCGTATACTATGGCCAGGCACTCCTTTTCCACGGTTGCCAGATGTCTCTCACCTCTCTGGAGTCTCCCACTCAGGTAGGACACCGGATGCCGGCCACCACCCTCATCCTCCTGGCAAAGAACCGCTCCCACCCCGCTGTTAGACGCATCGGTGTAGATGATGAACTCCCGGTCGAAGTCTGGAGCACGCAGCACTGGATAATGGATGAGCGCCTCCTTCAACCTCCGGAACGCCTCCTCACAGTCGCTGGTCCACGGGATGCGGTCATCAGTCTTCTTCCGCGTCAGATCGGTCAGCGGAGTCGCCATCTCGCTAAACCTCGGGATGAACTTTCTGTAGTAGCCCACCAACCCAAGAAATGATTTGAC
Source organism: Pogona vitticeps (assembly GCF_051106095.1). Lineage (NCBI taxonomy): Eukaryota > Metazoa > Chordata > Lepidosauria > Squamata > Agamidae > Pogona > Pogona vitticeps. Next base: position 111,391,395 of record NC_135783.1, on the reverse strand, counting down.
TTTTTCCTTGGTGTTGGGTCTGGGCCAATCACGAACGGCTTCTATCTTGGCCTCTAGGGGTTTGATCACTCCTCCCCCTACTATGTGACCCAAGTATTTTATTTCTGGGCTACCCAGCTGCAGTTTGTTCTCTTTGCAGGGCCTAGGCCAAAGCACTTCCTCCCCTGGGTTAAAGTGCCTCTCCCTGGCTTTCTGCTCATACCAGGTTTTCTGTCTGACCTTCTGAGCTTGCAGGTTTTCTGCTGCTAGCTCTAGGTTTCTCTTCAGGTCAATCATTAAAGTGTCTATATATGTCACAACATCTTGTGGGTCATCCTGGGTGATCTGCTCCCAATTCTGCTTGATTAAATCAAGTGGCCCTTTCACCCTTCTCCCAAACAAAAGTTCAAACGGACTGAACCCGGTACTGGCTTGTGGCACTGATCGATAAGCAAACAAAAGGGATTGCAGCTTCTGGTCCCAATTGTTTGGATTCTCTGCCAAGTAAGCCCTAATCATGCGCATCAGAGTCCCATTGAACTTCTCCGTTAACCCATTACTTTCGGGGTGATAGGCAGTGGTTTCCTTGTGTTTAATTCCACAGATTTGCCATAACCGTTTCATGAGCTTTGATGTAAACGATGTGCCCAAATCTGTGATTATTTCTGAGGCAAATCCCATCCTGGACATATACCCCACCAAGGCATCTGCCACTGTGTTAGTTTCAATGTTAGTCAAGGGAATGGCTTCGGGGTACCTCGTGGCATGGTCCACAATGGTGAGGATGAACCGGTTCCCCCTCTTTGTGGCCTTGGGCAAAGGTCCCACAATATCCACTCCTATACATTTGAACGGGGTGTCAATCACAGGCAAGGGCACAACTTCGCTTTGGTCCTGTCACGGTTATTCCCCTGCCTCTGACACACATCACATTGTTTACAGAACTCCTTGATCTGCTTCCCTATTTCAGGCCAGTAAAAATTCTGTGTGATTCTCTGCTGTGTTTTGTTCACCCCTAAGTGCGCAGCAAACATGTCAGAGTGCCCCCTTTGTAAGATCATGGGGCGATACTTTTCAGGTACCACTAGCTGACTTCTGATCCCATCTCCCCCTTTTGAGATATTCCTCAGGGTCTCTCTATATAAAATTCCCTTTTTCTCACGAAATCTCGCTGTGGTTTCAGGTGTTAGCTGGGTGTCTGTCACCTGTTCAAAACACTTTTGGAGAGTGGCGTCTGCCTTTTGCTCTTGGCCAAATTTGCTGTCTGTGGTTAAGGTTTCCACCACAGCTTCGGAACTACCCTCATCTGCTTCCGCCTCGGGCCCTTCAGTACCCCCCTGAACTGTCCCCGTGGTAGCTTGTGAGCGTGTAATCACTAGCACCCGTTTCACATGTTCAGCCAGGTCATTTCCCACGAGCACGGCTGCTGGCAGAGTCGATGACATCGCTAGCCGCCAAACTCCCCTCCAGCCTTGAAAGCTCACAGGTACCTCAGCTACTGGCAGTGAGATCACCTGTCCCTCAATCCCTGCCACCGTCAGGCTCTCATTTGGGATTATATACTCCCTAGGAATAATGTCTGGATGGCACAGGGTCACCTGGGAACAAGTATCCCTCAGCCCCCTATACTGATGGTCAAGTATTCCTACGTCCACTCCTGCGGTCTCAAATAATTGCGAATCTGTCCTCACTAGTAAGCAGCGCTTGACCTCCACAAGAGGACCATTTTCCCCAGCCTGATCAGCAGATGTAACTGTTCCAGATTGAGTAGCCATGGCAACAGGCTCCCTCAGTGGCAAGGAGCTTTGCTCTGTCTGGACACAGAACACAGCTTTTGGCTTGGTTCCACTCAAATCATGAGGCAAATTTCCCTTTAGCTGCTTTAATTTCTCACACTCTGAGATTAGATGGCCCTTTCCTTGACAGAAATAACATTTTCTGCTGTATTTGGAGTCTTTCTCATCTGGTTTTGGTTTTCCCTCCAAAATCTGAGGTCTTTGTGGTTTCATGTCTGAGGGCTTCCCTTCAACATGGGCCCCTCCCCCTTGCTGGTTTTTCTCTGGTCCCTGAGAGTACTTGCTGTAGGTTTCTTTGGGTTTACCTATCGATTTCCCCTCAGCACCTAAGGGCTTTCTTATTTGGTAAATAAAATCTGCGATCTCTGCCGCCTCTGTCACAGATTTCGGTTTCCTCTCCCTCACCTGGAACTTCAGTTCCCCATGCAGGACTGAATAAAACTGTTCCAGCGCTATCAGGTCTTTGAGCTGCTGGAAGGTCTCTGTCCCCTCCTGAGACAGCCATTTCTCTAGCAACCTCACCAGTTGGGCCCCCACTTGGGTAAAAGTCTGCTCTGGTTTCTTTGTGAGTGACCTGAATCTTTGCCTCAGCTGTTCCGCATTTATCCCATGTCTGGCAAACACCAGTTTTTTAAACTCAGCGAAGTCTTTCAACAGTTCCACTGGCATCTCTGCATAGACTTCTGCCAGGCTGCCACTGATTAAAGATCGCATAATGGTCATCTTCTCAGTTTCCCTTACTGAGAAGTCCACAAATGCTCTTTCCACGAGGGAAAAGAACACCTCAGGGCAATCTCCCTTGTGGTACACAGGGAATTTCTTCAAGTCAGTTTTAGACAATTGGCCCACCTCAGAATCTCTATTGTTATTATTGTTCTGGTTCATCATTTCCAATTTTCTTAACTCAAACGCCATTTTCTCTCTCTCCAATTCCATTTCAAATTGTCTTTGTTTCTCCCTTTCCCTTTGCTCCATTTCAAATTGCCTTTGTTTCTCTTCCCTTTCTATTTCCCTCATCCTCAGTTCATGCTGTTGGGCTAGGCGCATTTTTCTGAGTTCTTAGGTCAGTTCCCCCGTGCTCTCATCCTGCACTGAGCCAAATTCCTCCTCAGAACCTTGGTCTACCTGTGGATCACTCACTTCACCCATTTCTGCCATTTGGCTTCGAGTCAAGGGCATAATCCCCCCCAGAACAGGCTGCCTTCAAAAGTCAAGCCTCAAAATAAAGCGATGACTTTTTTTCCTTTTGCCTCAGAAACAGCCTTCTATAGATTGTTGCTGTTCCTTCAGCACTAACTTGCAACTGTTGCCAGGCAGAATCCACCCCCTCTGCTAGGCCTCTCAGCAGACAGGCTACATCACTGTTACTTCACACAGCTTTGCCTCAGCTCTTTCCCGCCAAAACGGGTTGCCTCAGAGCTCCCTAATCTAGTCCCCAATCTGAGTGTGCACGTTCTTCCACTAGCGCACCTCCCCGTGAGGTAAGCCTAGAAGATTACCTACGCGCCCTCAGATTGTCCCTGACTAGACCCCCCCTTGCTCTGGGCACACTTGCCAAGGCTTTGCTGGACCACTGGACAACTGGATCAGTCGTATCCCACACGCTGGACACCAATCAATGTGACAACCCCAGACCTACTGGAGTATGCCACCCTATACTTATGCTGCCACCAACCATTCCCTATAAGGAGTCACACAGACCAGGAATGGATTTTTAACAAACAAAAGAACAAGGTTTATTTAAATAACAAACAGGGTAAATAAAAAGATCAAGTAAATAAGATACTGTAACGTGGCAAAGTCCCAAACATATACATATAACAGTTTGGTTCCCACAGAACCCTTTAAAGTAAAGCACAGACCCTGAACCTATCAGTTCTGGCTACCTATAAAGAAACCTGAACCTATCAGGTATGTACTAACTGACACACAGTTGTACTCAGTCTGACACACAGACTCCCACTCCAACTCTACTACACTTCTCCACACAAGCTCCAAGTATATATACAGTATAGCTCCTCCCCCTGATGTCCCGCCTTCCACTCCCCATAGGATGGAACTTTCCCTCCAAACCCATGACAGACAGGTACCATCAGTGCTGTATGTAACAATGGGCATGAATCAAAAAATGGTGATTCATTCTGATTCATGGTTTATCTAGGTTGACACATCACAATTCAATGATTTTTTTAAGCTAGTATTTGTTTTGTTGATTTGTTTGGCTATAAAGCAATCCCCCAGGCATCTAAAGTCACCAATATCACAGGGAAGCTTCCTCTGACTCTCCTCTACGGTCCCTCCAAGTTTGGTGAAGTTTGGGTTTCTCCAAGCCGGCTGCTAAAGGGCACTTTCCTGGGGAGACCCACTTTGCAAGTGTATAACTTGGATGTCTGAAACAGGGGAAGCTTCTCCAGGATTCTGGTGTCTCTGGGTGCCTGGGGGAACTTTCCTTGTGGGTCTCTATTTTAGGGTGTATAGTCTAGAGGGGCGGGGTAAAAATCCAATAAACAAGCAAATAAATAAATAAACATCTGAAATCCAATCTTCACCAAACTTGTAAAGGATAAAGAGGAGAGTCTGAGGAAGGATCCCTGCAATGTTGGTGATGCTAGGTGCCTTAGGGACCATTTTATAGCCAAAGGAATAAACAAATCAAATATTGCTAAAAATTCATTGATTTGTGATTTGTTGGGGCATTGATTCATATGAATATGAATCAATGAATTAGTGATTTTTGAATCCATTTGGTGATTAATTTTTTAATTTGTGCCCATCTCTACTTCTGATTTTTGTTTCTCCGGTTAATTTTGGTCTTGTTTCTATCCCCACGTAACTGATGTGCATACCACATTGATATGAATCTGAAAAAACAATCTTGGCATAGAGTGTTTGATATTAGTATTCCTGCTTGTTCTCTCTTTTCATTTCTCTCAAAAGCACATCACAAAGCTCAGGAATTAAGCATAACATTCACCATATTTGCATATTTGCAGTGTTTTATCAAGGTACACATACTTGTTTCCAATGGAGAGGTTAGATGCAAACAATCTGAAGAAAAAAAAAGACAAGCGACAGAATCGTACAGATCCCTGGAATTTTAATTCTAAGAGTTCTCATAATTAAACTGGAAATAAAAAGAAGTGGCAGACATGGTAGTGCTAACTTGTGGAATGATAAGTTAAGTGAACCCATCCTATAAGCATGGTGCTGATCCTATAAACTCCAGCTTTTATATTACATCTATTTACCAGCATTACTGGTTCGGACTATAATTCCTAGAAATCCATAGCCAGCATGGACACTGGCCATTGCAGTCCGAAACAGTAACACTTCCCACTCTGTTTACTGAGTTATATAAGAGATGGATTTAGCTTGGCATTCTCCTCTGAAAGCTTGGTTACTCTCTGCACTTTGGACCAACAGCTTTCTAACTTCCCTGGTATGTGAGTGGGTGTGGGTGATTGATTGAGAGACGTAGGTAAAGGAAGGTGGAGGGAGACAGAGAGAGATGGATAAGGATTGAGAGATAGTTAAGGGGTTATATTTAAGAACTCAGTAGTTCCCCCCCCCCCCAAGAAACAAGCAGTGGAGTTTAATTTTGCCTAAATGAGCTTTTGCATAGTTTAATCACACATTAAGCACCAGCCGTGGTATAGTGGATGGAGTGATGATCTAAGACAGTGGTTCTCAAACCTGAGTCCCCCAGATGTTCTTGGACTGCAACTCCCAGAAATCCTAGCCAGCACAAGTGGTGAAGCCTTCTTGGAATTGCAGTCCAAGAACATCTGGGGAGCCCAGTTTGAGAACCACTGACCTTGGACTCTGGAGAACAGGGTTCAAATCCTCCCTTGAACATGGAAATTAACTGGGGAGTAGAACTGGTAAAACCACTCCTTCAATATTTCAGTTACCTTGAAAGCCATATTAGGTCACCATTAAAACAGTTTTGACTTGACAGCACAGAACACACAAGTTGTGTTCATTTTGCTATTTTTGTGTAGGGCATTTTTAAAATCTGAAACTTTTCACGATGACTACTGTGAAGTTTTTTCTTTTTTTTAACATACCCATTTGCATGCATAAATGTCCCTAGCCTGGTTGTTTAGAGAAATGTAACCCAAAATGTCCTGAACATGATAAAGGACAAGAATGGGAGGGACCTAACAGAAGTAGAAGACATCAAGAAGAGGTGGCAAGAATACACAGAGCAATTATATCAGAAAGATTTGGATATCCCGGACAACCCAGACAATGTAGTTGCTGACCTTGAGCCAGACATCCTGGAAAGTGAAGTCAAGTGGGTCTTAGAAAGCCTGGTTAACAACAAGGCCAGTGGAGGTGATGACATTCCAGTTGAACTATTTGAAATCTTAAAAGATGATGCTGTGAAGGTGCTACATTCAATATGCCAACAAGTTTGGAAAACTCAGCAGTGGCCAGAGGACTGGAACAGATCAGTCTACATCCCAATCCCCAAGAAGGGCAGTGCCAAAGAATGCTCCAACTACCGTACAATTGCACTCATTTCCCACGCTAGCAAGGTTATGCTCAAAATCCTCCAAGGCAGGCTTCAGCAGTATGTGGACCGAGAACTCCCAGAAGTACAAGCTGGATTCCGAAGGGGCAGAGGAACTAGAGACCAAATTGCAAACATGCGCTGGATTATAGAGAAAGCCCAAGAGTTCCAGAAAAACATCTACTTCTGCTTCATTGACTATGCAAAAGCCTTTGACTCTGTGGACCACAGCAAACCATGGCAAGTCCTTAAAAAAATGGGAGTGCCTCAACACCTTATTTATCTCCTGAGAAACCTATATGTGGGACAAGAAGCAACAGTTAGAACTGTATATGGAACAACTGATTGGTTCAAAATTGGGAAAGGAGTACGACAAGGCTGTATATTGTCCCCCGGTTTATTTAACTTATATGCAGAATACATCATGCGGAAGGCTGGACTGGAGGAATCCCAAACCGGAATTAAGACTGCCGGAAGAAATATCAACAACCTCCAATATGCAGATGATACCGCTCTGATGGCAGAAAGTGAGGAGGAATTAAAGAACCTTGTAATGAGGGTGAAAGAGGAGAGTGCAAAAAATGGCCTGAAACTCAACATCAAAAAAATAAGATCATGGCCACTGGTCCCATCACCTCCTGGGAAATAGAAGGGGAAGATATGGAGGCAGTGACAGATTTTACTTTCTTGGGCTCCATGATCACTGCAGATGGAGACAGCAGCCACGAAATTAAAAGACACCTGCTTCTTGGGAGGAAAGCGATGACAAACCTTGACAGCATCTTAAAAAGCAGAGACATCACCTTGCCAACAAAAGTCCAAATAGTCAAAGCTATGGTTTTTCCTGTCATGATGTGTGGACGTGAGAGCTGGACCATAAAGAAAGCAGACCGCTGAAGAACTGATGCCTTTGAATTGTGGTACTGGAGGAGACTCTTGAGAGCCCCCTGGACAGCAAGGAGAACAAACCTATCCATTTTGAAGGAAATCAACCCTGAGTGCTCACTGGAAGGACAGATCCTGAAGCTAAGGCTCCAATACTTTGGCCATCTCATGAAAAGAGAAGACTCCTTGGAAAAGACCTTGATGTTAGGAAAGTGTGACGGCAAGAGGAGAAGGGGACGACCGAGGATGAGATGGCTGGATAGTGTCTGTGAAGCAACCAGCATGAATTTGACACAACTACGGGAGGCAGTGAAAGATAGGAGGGCCTGGCGTGCTCTGGTCCATGGGGTCACGAAGAGTCGGACATGACTAAACGAACGAACGAACGAATCCAAAATATCCTGAACTTTTTGGATTTCAGTATAAACTATCATAACCAATCCATTGCAGAAAATCAGCTGCTATTATTCTGACTGTATTATTATATGGCATGTACTATTCTGATTTCACAATGCATGCCATAGCTATGAAATGAAGGAAGTATTGTGGCTACTGAGTATTATTTCACAATAGTCCTGAGGCTGATGATTCTCACTATTCTCACGGCATATCAAGTCAGCTCTGACTTATGGTGCCATTTGAGTTGGGGACTTACCTGAAAAGCCATAGGCTGGGAGTCAATGCCCCAAGAGTAGAGCCGACCTGGGTAGTCTTGGGCAAGCTACACAGCCCCGGAGTGCCTCCAGAAGAAGAGATGGGAAATCCTTTCTGAGTTCTCTATGCCTAGAAAATTCTGGAAAGAGTTGCCATAATTCAGAAGTGAATAGATGGTCAGTAATTATTAATTTTGTTTCAAAAGGATGCATGAGGTATTATGAGTCATGACATAGTTACAACTACTCATGCATTGAGAGGCCTCAGATGGGAAATGTGTCTCTATGGAAAAGGTCTGTTTTACCTTTAATCCCGTATTACCCTGGCGTTAGCCCTTGCCCATTCTGCACACCATCACCTTAACATTTTGTTGCCTTTACAGGACTTCCTTTTGTGTTGCTGTTACATGCTGTCAAGTCACTTACAACTTGTGTTAATACTAAAAGGGATTTCAAAGTATGTGAAGTGTTCAAGGACTGGTTTACTACTGCCATTCCCCAGTGACTGCCCAAGTGGGGGTTTGAACCCTGCTCTCCTGAGTCCTAGGATGATACTCTCGTCCAATACACCTGACTCTCTTCTTTTGTGCCTGATTCTATAAATAAAACCAAGGTTTGAGCTCTGCTAGAGATTCTTAAATAGGTAGAAAGCTTTTAGGACTGATCAATCTTCTATAAATTAGAAATAAGAACTCAGTCTTATCCCTTTTGTCGTCCAGTCAGGAAAATGTGGGTCACATCCTATTTCATGGAAACTGTTTTCCATTATTATTCCAAGGATCCACACTGAATAGGTCGTATAAGCAGGTAAAATTATATATTTGATTATCTGCCATCAGAAGGGTTCAGGATTAGGTATAGAGATGGGCAAGAACCTCGGAGCCCTCCCCACCTCCCCAGTGCAATGACCTGCTCACCTTTTGCAGCATGCTCTTCCCTCTTCCACTTTCTCCGTCAGACATCCACTCAAAGGCAGCACTGCCTGAATCCCTGCCTCACCTCCTCATCTGACTGGGTGGCTGCCAGAGGAGGCAGAAGATGGAAGAGCACGCTGCAAAAGGTTAATGGGTAGTTGTGTTGTGGAGGCAGGGAGGGAAGCGTGCATCGCCCAAGAAATGGACAAGCATGCAGGGGAGGGGGAGGGCTCCATGCCCAAGTCTTGTACAACACCTGTGCAAGCATGGTGACTTCTTGGACTGGACCTCCGAACCGAGGTTCATGCCCATCTATAATTACGTCCCATCAGAATAATAGCTCACTGTTAAGCCAGAAAATGTATATATTCTTTTTAAAAAAATCTTACCCCTATTCTCTGTGGAGATTTTGGAACTGAAGCACAAATGGCACAACAGGCCTTTTAAAAAGAGGGCTGTGTACCTTCAGTGTTTCTGTCTCATATTCTGTCACTAACAACAAACCAGCTCTGGACTTTTCATTCTTGGTAATAATGCATGAAGCAGAGAGGACAGAAGCTGAATTTCAAAAGCTCTTGCTCTTATATATTGACTCCAAGGTCCAAAAACACAGTCTTGTTGAATACTAAACTAAAAACAGCTACAAGAGTGGTTTGTGTGTGTGTGTGTGTGTGCGTGCGTGCGTGCGTGCGTGCGTGCGTGCGTGCGTGCGTGCGTGCGTGCGTGCACGCATGCCCCCATCCACCATCAAAATATTCCAATCTTGACTAATAGATATATTTTTAAATGACTATGATCCTTGAATTTCTGGATAATTGGTATGAACTAGCAGCAGTGCTACTAAGTAAACCATCCACTAACCAACAGGTGGGTGTTGCTAATTAATATACTTTAGTCTTATAATATACCCTATTCTTATAGCCTTTAACCCTTAACAGGCTCTTAAGGAAAACAGTAAAAAGTGTGCAAGCATTTACTAAAAGTTGATAACATGGTAACTCATCTCCTTGCCAGCTACCAGCCCGTTTCCTTTTCCTTCTCTACACATGTTCAGTACAGAAGCATCATAATTCAAATCCAGTCTCCAGTATGACATAATACAGGGCAAATGAAATAAAATGAATCCTCTCAAAATAAAATGTAGTAAGGTTAACAAACATCAATTTGCATTTATTACTGAAATGACTGGGAAGGTAGGATCTCACAGCTGATAATAATGCAGATAGAAAGATATTTGCCGCAATCCTATTGTGTGAATTTATGCCCACACAAGCTTACTCTCCCGTAAATGTCAAAAAATAGTCAAATGTAAGCCTTTGGCATGGCAATAAAAGGGGTGCTTCCATCAATATTGCCTTAATAGTTTTTTTCAATTTTCTGTACCCACCATTTCTCTTCATTGAGCACAAGTCATGTGACATGGCATACAATGAGGAATAAAAGCACACACACGAACAAACAACAATTTGCCATTGCTGTTTACATCAGGGATCCCCACACCCCAGTCCGTGGCCTGGTGCCGGTCTGCGGGGTTCCCGGAACTCGGCCGTAGAGACAGATCTCTGCCCATCTGGTGGGCGTGTCGTGCTCATGCAGGGGGCGCATTTTGCTCACACATGGGGTGTGTCGTGACACGCCTCCCCCATGCCGGATTCCTCCCCCCCAACCGGTCCGCGGTCCCAAAACGGTTGGGGACCACTGGTTTACACCATTGCATTCATGTCCGCATACACATGCAGTAGTATTCTAGCCACTAAGTGTATAAATGGACATGCAGTGTTGGAATGACACTTTAATATGGACTATCATCGTTAAATTGAGATATTATAATAACATGGTGGTTATTAGGGATACACACAAACACACACACACATCTAGCAACAATTAAAGGAACCCCGTGGTGCAGTGATTAAACTGCCGTTTAACTGATGCTCACAACCTGAGTTCAGTCCTGATGGATTTGGGTAGCTGGCTTTAGATTGACTCAGCCTTTCCTCCTTCTGAGATCAGTAAATTGAATACCCAGCTTGCAGGTACTCAGTTTACTGTGTAGCCTGCATAATTAAACTGTAAACTTCCCAAAGAGTGCTTTAAGTGACATAGGGCTATATATAAGCAGATATATAAGCAGCAGACTTTGCTTTGCTTGCTTTAAAATATGGTGGTTATTTCCTTTATAATAATGCAACAATTGCATTAAAATCAATATGCCCTTGGTATCCAGTATGGATCGGAGGGGGAAAAACTGAGAGATTCCTTTTGTTTCCATAAAACGAAAATAATTAGGATTGTTCCAAAGTAGAACTAGTATAGCAACACTATAATGTATCAGAAAAAGAAAATAATACTTCAACCTACATCTATATACTACAAAAGAAAATGAATCTAAGAACAAAATCAAACAAATAATGGCTATCCAGAAAATATCTGACTGAAAAATATTTTGAGATTTAAGCAAGCATAAAACCAGCAAAAAAAGAATGAAGTAAAAATGCTAATGTAAACCACTAGAAAAAGCTTTGTCAACATCTGCTTTAGGGGGAATGAATCTTTCTGTCAAAAGGACATTCTACATTCTGCAGCCGGAAAAGAATACTGAGGGTGTGTGTGTAGATGGGTGTGATAAGTTAAAGTAGGATCTGAGTTCTTAAAACTTCATTTATATAGATGTGGGATGTTTAAAAGAACACACAATTCTTTATTTTTAATTGAAAGGAAAACTATCAAATACATTCTTATTGTTTATGAATTTCTTATTCTTGTAAGATGGTCAACATTTTGCGGCAGACAGAATGTTATATATTGGCTTGACTTGAACTAAAACATGCCATAGAATAAACATAGCTTTCTTCCATCAGGCCAATATCTGAAAGTTGTAGTTAGAGATGAGGATATTGGTATACGTATACAAATATGAGAAGAGAAGACTCCCTAGAAAAGACCCTGATGTTAGGGAAGTGTGACGGCAAGAGGAGAAGGGGACGACGGAGGATGGGATGGATGGACAGTGTCATCGAAGCGACCAACATGAATTTGACCAAACTCCGGGAGGCAGTGGAAGACAGGAGGGCCTGGCGTGCTCTGGTCCATGGGGGTCACAAAGAGTCACACACGACTTAACGACTAAACAACAACAACATACAAATATGAATATCCTTGTGCAGCTGGACTTAATGAGGGGCCGGCCCCTGCACCGACCTCGCTCATCCTTCCAGTTGCCCCCAGAGCTCTGCTCTCTTCTTGCTTGCCTGGTCGTGCCAGGCAGTGGGAGGGAAGACGAGTCTTCCTGCATTGCTGCCAAGTGATCAGGTGAGCGGGAAGAGAGTGGAGCTCCGGGAGTGACTGGAAGGATAAGCGAGGCTGCCACCACTGCCGGATGCATGAGTGGATGGGCCAGCTGCACAGAGATATTTGTGTTTGAATACAAATACCCTCATCTATAGTTGTAGTCCAAGACCATCTGGGGATCCAAGGTTGGGGACCCTTGACTTAGTATATGTATTGGTTGTGTTCCAAGTCCTCTAGTTCTGGGGTCCCCAACCCCCGGTCCACATCCTGGTACCAGGCCATGGCCTTGGCAGGACCAGGCCACAGAGACATATCTCCCCCCGCACGCACGCCCCCACGCATGCACGAGTGCCCTGCCCGCCCACCCACGCACACACACCCTGCCCACCCACCCATGCACGCACTGGTGCCCCGCCCACTCATACACACGCCTACCCACCCCTGCACACCCCACCCACCAGCGCATGCATGCATGGGTGCCCCTGCCCACTTGCACATGCACCCCACCAACCTGTGCACAGGTGCCCCTGCCCACCCACCCATGGATCCTGCCCCCCCAACTGGTCTGCAGTTTGGAAAAGATTGTGGACCACTGCTCTAGTTCATTACACACATAATTAATAACTTTATGGACCCATCAATATATCAAAGCCCTCCATGATTCTACAGTTCCAAGCCATGCTAGGCCCTATGGAGCAAACAGAAAGAGAATTCTCAACTGCATTTTAAATTTCAGGCTGTCATATGGATTCTGCAATCCACTCATAGGTTTAGGCAGATTAAAATTAATTCACTTTTGGAGATCATCCAGAAACTTCAGCATTACAGATAGCACCTTAGGCTAATTAATAGTAATGATTACATGGCATCAAGGCTACCAGTCCTTAAAGATTTGTATAATCATGCCTGAGAAATGTACATTTCATTCTTAGTATGTTATGGGGAGAGTGGTAGAGGGAACTGTACCCATATGTCAGCCAGATCATAGCTGTGAAAGAACATAAATTTCTCCAGACACCTTTGCACACTGCTAGTAGCAGCTGGCAATTGATTTAAAGAGATCTAATAGATTGTTCCACTGGTGAAGTTCTGGAGATGAGTTTAGATATTGGCTCCTAGCAAAACACATGGGAAGTGAATTATTGTTACAGAGCACTGATCTATTTTCTGTGCTGAAGAAAAAAAAAAACCTCAGGTGCCTGCTTCAGCTCTACCATTCTTGACTTGAAAATTACCTCAAATAACCTTCTATCAGTATGAAATGCCAGTGTTTTATCAATCAGAAGAATGCTGTATTTGCCTATAAATAAATGTCAGACCTGCTCATCATAAATCACGTCACAATACTAGAAAAGAATTCTGCTTTATGCATAAAGAACTGCCCAAACCTGAGTACCTGAGATCGACTTTAACCAGTAAAATTTAGTATTAACAGCTTTTTCATAGGAAAAGTGATATTGCAGTTGGTGATTTCCAACTGCAAATAAAATGCTACTGCTGGAAAAAATATACATATCGAAATTCACAAAATTCCCATGAAAATAAGAAAGGAAGTCTTCTTTTAATGAAGAAAGCGAATGTGGAAAAGACATTAGATTTTGTCACAAACTGAAATGAAGCCCGATATCTTTACCATGGGATTAATGTGGAAAAACACTGACATCACGGGTGAAAAAATAACATCTATAAGAGGAGTCAGGAATTTTATTTTAGCTCTTCAGAATGAGGCATAAGCATGGAAGCAGAAAATTAATATGAGAAAGACTACCCTTAAAATATGAGGTCAGTGCTTGTATAGAATTCTGCCAGTGGAGAAAATCAATCATATCCAAGACAATAAGGTTAAATGCAAATATTCATGCCTCTTCCCCATATCTAATCTGCCTATGGAACTCTATTAGCTGACATTTGGGTCCCAAGGCTTCACAGGTCCTGTTAATTAATGTAAATTAATTGGTTCAGAATTTACTTGCATACATATTTTTTGTCTGCCTTTACTGGTGCATGTTTGCCATACTGAGGTGAATACCAAACTACTGTGTGAAAGAAGATAATTGGTGAAGTTTCAGGGGAAGAAAAATCATACCTAAACCAAAACTGACATACCCCTTTCAACAGAGGCCTCTACAGAAATCTTTTTCTTTTCGTGGTTGTTGTGGGTTTTTCGGGCTCTTTGGCCGTGTTCTGAAGGTTGTTCTTCCTAACGTTTCGCCAGTCTCTGTGGCCGGCATCTTTGCCACAGAGACTGGCGAAACGTTAAGAAGAGCAACCTTCAGAACACGGCCAAAGAGCCCCAAAACCCCACAACAAACATTAGATCCCAGCCGTGAAAGCCTTGGCGAATAATTTTTCTTTTCATCCTCCATCTTCAGTCATTGTCTGTGGCGACTATACAACCAGAGAGTAAGGTGACTTCCTCTGTTGAGTAGACATTCTACCTTAAAGAACGAGACTACAGCTCCAGCTACAAAGAATATCTTCCCTCACGTTCTGATGGTTCTGATGGCAGTCCAGAAGGAAAATGAACATGTCTCACTCTTTTTCTTCAGTTTGCAACAAATTGATTAAATACCAACCCCTATTCTCCAGTCTCTCTCTCTCTCTCTCTGCCTTTTTCTCTCACTCTCACCTACATACCCACCCACATGTGTGTGTGTGTCCTCCCAAGGGTTCAAGTTAGCATGTATGAATCTACCAACTTTCTCCTCACAGACACCCTATGCAATAGGTTACTCCAAATAGATTGACTGTTTTCATGGCTAAGTGGAGACTTGAATCTGGATCTCTAAGACCTGACAAAACCTGACACTAGCTCTGTTTATTCAAATTTGAACAAATGTACATTCATTCATTCATCCATTTATTTATTTATTTATTCATTCTTCTACCTTTCTTCCAATAAAAGGCCTCAAGGTAGTTTACAAAATGGCTTAAAATTAGTTACAGATAAAAAAAAATTAGTTCGACTATTAAAAATCAAACATACCATCATATTGAAACAGCTACTGAATTAAAATACTTTACTGCAATGTAAAAAGCACACCATAAAATTATTCACAATAACAAGCATTCATTTTTAAAGAAAATCTAAATCAATCAGTAATCAATTGATAATATTAATCACAATTGTCAGAGAGTTAGCTAAGTACGTCGGTTTGAGCAGCACCAGCAATAAAAAAAACAAGAGCACTGGGCCCACAAGTGTATATGTGGTGTCATATTTGCTGTAAACGAATATGATGCAAACGTTAGCAAACATTAGCACCTAATCCTTGTAATGATGAATTGTCATTCACTCATCTTGGATTCATTATTAACCATTCAGATTGTTTAAGCAACACGAGTACATAGAATCTAAACAATCTGGACGATCCAATTCAGAAAATCTTTTATTCCTATATTTTGTCACACATTTTCAAATTTCACAGGTAGGTTTCTAAATTATCTCTCTTCTTTGATGTATAATTGACTGAGCCGAAGTTGCTAGATCATAAACCCAGCTCCCATCAGCTCCAGCCATTATGTATTATGCTCAGGAATGATGGGGTTTGTAATCCAGCATCTGGAGGGACGCAACTGGTCCATTCCTAATAGAATGGATAACATGAGCAACTGGATCAACAAGGCCTTGCAAAAATTGTTTAAAAACTAAGGTACCCAAACAAACCTCCCCCCCAAAAAAAAAAAAACAGGAATATGGAAAAAGACAGGATTTCCTAATCCTGCACTTTTTCTGAGTACAATTCACTTTAATTTTCTTGGAGGTACAAGGATTTCAACCTTTACATTTAAATTGCAGGCACTTCTCCATCTACGTATCTTTTGTTATTCTTCTTAGACTTCTGTATGACAAGCCTTCTTGCCAAGACATTCCCGAACCTACTGCCTCCATTAAATCTCTTGCTGTTTTAAGCCTCTGGATTTCAAATTTCTTTTTTCTCTTGTTCCAGGCAAAAGAAAAGGCTTAGCTCTCTGTCTATCCGCATTTTGGGGGCTTCTGGCCAGGAGCCCTGCTTACAGCTAGTTTTTCACTTGGATTCATGGAGTCAAATATGAAGATTTCTATGAAGGATTAAGAACAGGGCTGCAGCAGTGGCCTCAATTTAGGTCCGAGTCAGATAGATCTTATTCTGCCAGTATAACCAGAAATTTTGGGGAGGGGAGTAGAGACAAACAGATAAAATTGTAACTTGTCAACAATTAAGAGGCAGGTGTAAGGATGGTCAGTGACAATTTTGAAATAGAAGGATAAAAGCAAAAAAGTTCAAGATAGGGATTATTTATTGGAGTTCAAAGTTAATGAATGACCTCCAAATACCTGATCGGCAATAGTCAAAATTCTCTTGCATAATTTATGCCAGCACTGGCAGTATAACATCACTTGCAGTGGCTAACTACAGTCTCCACTGTGATTTCTCATTGTGTATCAGTTGGGTGGCTCCATGAGCAACCGAGAATCTAAACTTGGGTTCTTTTGGATCCTGGAGCTAGTACGAAGCTATTCAACTCACATGCAATAAGGAATCGCATGAGGAATTACAGTGGGGATTCGAATTAGCGACAGGACTATGCCCAGTGAAAATTTTAGGATTTGTTTTATTCCTGGTTCTCTCAGGGAGTGCCACTTTAATTCTTCATGAAAATGCATGAGTCCTTTCATTTCACACAAAAGGGACCACTTTTTGGGGTCATTTCGTTTATTTCCTCATTCATGTTTTCTGGTGCTTATCCAAAAAACAGAGGTGAGGCAACAGAGAATCAATCTATTCTTTTTTTTAAAGGCAACAGTACAACCAATAACCATTACCAAACAAAACAGTCCCTCCAAAAAAAAAAAAAATCAGTTAAAATATACAGTTTTAACAGAATAAAAACCCAATAAATGAACCAGGCAACAATTTGTTTAAAAAAATCAATCGAATAAGGAAAGCACCCATCTCCATTGTGGGGGGATGTGTGTGTGTGTGTGTGTGTGTGTACACACAGCCGTCTCTTCCAAAAAAAAATCAAAAAATGCAAGCAAGCAAATAAAGATGAAAAAATACAATCAAAGCTCCTCTTTCTCAACAAAAATGACTACCACTACCATTTATTTTCTCTTCCCTTGTCTTCCTTGAATCCAGTACAACAGCATGTAGACAGGCAGCAAGAAAGAAAATCCAAGAAAGAAAAGCACCAAAAAGTTTTTTTAAATATATTTTAATTCTTTCTTTTTTTCTTTCTTTCTTTCTCACAGCTTATAGTGGGATTGCGTACTACCTAAATACCACAGCCTTCACAGCTGCAATTTCCAAGGATTTTTCATACTTGTGTAAATATGGAAAACCCTTAAGACAAAATGCTGAACTAAAATAATATTTTGTTACTTGGAATATCTGCATATATATACATATATAAGCCACGATTAAAAGAAGGGCTCATATGACAATCACATCTTGCAATATATTTATGCAGTTGCCCCCCTTCTCACTTTTTATAATCACTCCAGTTGCATAAAATAGTTTTTTTGTTCAGGGACACAGCTCCTTTAGCATTGTGGTTTAAATTAGACAGATTTTCAACCTATCTGTCTAAACACGTTTTGAGTTTAATTCTTCATAAATAAAGCAAACTTTGACCTGGAATTATGTATTGGGTTAACAACTCAGTCATAAATAACGTTATTTTGTTTGGTGGGAGTGAGGGGAAAATAAATATTTTATCATTTATGAACCGATTCCTAATATAGGACAAATTGAAGACTATGTAGCTTGCATATACGACCAGTTACCTGAAAACAGCTGCTTTCTGCTGTGGTGCTTATTTCTGCTGATCCCAATTTTGTGACTCCACCTGGGAAATTTGTAGCAGATGGTTTCCATGTGCCTCCAGAGAAAATTGTTTGCTTTCTAATTTTCAGTTGGGTAGAGCTTTCTGTATTCCTTTAAGTATTCCATTCATCACTTCTCTCCCTAGCGCCTGACAAACACTGCTCTTTCCCCTCAGTTTCTTGGAGAGTTAATTTGAAATGGCAAAATCTTCTTGTCGTGAATATAGTAAAAGGGAAGACAATCCAGGCTGCAAGCAGGGTGTGTCTGGGACTCACTCTCCCTTCTCCCCCCACCCCACAAAACACAAAAGAATTTTGAAGCAGAGCCTTTATGAATTCATGTTATCCCACCCGGCTGGGAGATGGGGGAGGTTTTTTTGTCCGAGATACACTAAATGTTTGTTTCAGTCAGATGCACAAATGTACAATTTGCAAATTTCAGTCATTTTAAGTGAAATACTGCTCACATCTACATAATTGTCCCTCAAAAATGTGACCAGCTCCTGTGCATGAACAATGGGCCCGGATTAGGCCCAGATGACAACAGTGAGATAGATGACTGGTAGCTGTTTTCCTGTCAATTTATATTTGGCTTGTTTTTTTCAATCAGTTTTGACCAATCACTCATGAGCTTCCTTTTCTGTGGTGGCAACATTTCAAAAAATAGAGGGAACAGCTGGAAACAGCCAGCACACAATGCTCCAGAGCAATGCTCGCCTAGAGCTACCAAGAATGCAAGCTCAGGAGGAAAATGCTGTTGGGGGTGAGGAGGGAGAGGGGCCGGGCTGGCATCACCAATGGGCCCTGTCTAGGCACCACAGAGGTGGCAGTAAGTAAAGCTCCCAGGATCTGCTGACAGCCATTATCAAGCAACCATATGAAAGGAGTGAATATATTCTGAAAAGTTTCGTATGGTTATCATACTACAAATTGATTTGCACTGGTTTGCTTGTGACCTTGCCATCATGCGGGATGTATCTAAACTAGCCAGAAGCAGGAACATTGGCTGCCATTTTCAGAAAGGGTAAGAGCTGGAATTTAAGTGGCATGAGATAAAGGATACTGATCTGGGATAGAGTAAGCTATTGTAGCATAGTATTAAAGTCTGCTGCTTATATACTGCCCATAGTACTTAAAGCACTCGCTGGGCTGTTTACAATTTAATTATACAGGCTACGCATTGCCCTTCCCTCCACGTAGTGAGCTAGGTACTCAATTTATCCACTTTGGAAGGATTTCCATCAACCTGGGTCAACCTTGAGCCAGCTACCTGAATATTAAGGCAGCAAACTATAATGAACTTTGTTGTCTAGTCAACAGCAGCTTTATAAATCTCTCTCCCTCTGTCTCTCTCAATCTCTTCCTCTCCCCACACAACACATGCACTGAGACAGAAGAAGAGAAGGGGGGGCATCTTCAAGTTCTGGGGCTTGGTTTAAGCTGTCTGCCCCCACTTGTATCAGCCTGCCTGCAACAGCCTCTGAGGCCCTGCTCCATAGCCCATCAAAATGATGTTTGATCGGTACCAGGAATAGGCAGTATTTAACAATTGGGCCACAAGTATAAATTACCACAGGTGGGAATTGCTCAGTAGAGGCAAATTTTAAGCAGGGGTGTGTCTTTTCTTTCCATCAGCTTTTTATTAGTCATGTACGTATATATTAATTGCTACTGTTCATTTTAAAGGAGTCATTCAAACTTAATGGCTCCAGTTGGCCAAAGGGGGAAACCTACAGCAAATTACACAGACTCAATGTTCTAAGGAACAAATTGGCCACACCGTTATTGATTCCAGCTGCCAAATAGCCCTGGTGCTAGCTTGGAGGACAGGTCACTTAACAGTTGACCCAACTGCTGGCTGATGATAACTGAGACGACAGAACTGGAGTTAACTACATGGGTTTGTGGCACTGTGTGGATCCCTCTATCACCAGAGTGGGGCAGAAGTGTGCAACATCCCCCCTGCACCAGCTGGGTATGTACAAAAAAAGGAAGCTCCACCTGAGGAAGGCCCCAGCTTTATTTCCTGTGGATCTCTTCTCATGTCCCAAACCATCCCCAATAAACCTGTGACAAAAAGTATAAGAAACCCATTTTAGTATATATACTAAAATTTTATAAATACAAATGAAAGAGGGAGGATGGGTGGGTAGGAGAGGCAGCTGGCTAGCTTGGACCAACTAGCTCAGCCCAGCCCTTTTTATACCCTGCAGAATAAGCCCCCCATACTGGCTGACCTGATTGGTTGGCTTGGGAAGCATGGGAAGCCCCTCATTCCACACACAGCATGCTAGGATAAAAGATGGGCAACCCAATATGGTGGCTGCCTTGCTAACCCAGTCCTTGGAGCCCCAATGATGACAAAAACAGCTCCCATTAAGTCAGAGACCACTGCCTTTATGGTTTTATACCTCCTTGTCATGTGACAAGGATATGTAGATGCCACCTTGCAGTTTTGAAAACTTTTGGTTCATTCATTCATTGATTAATTAGGTGTTGGGGAAACTAGAAATGGTTACAAAGTGGAAGCTGATCAACACCTTTTATACATTCATCAATCCTGGTTAAAAACGTTTTTTAAAGCCATGTGGTCCTTGTATAAAACCCAGGAACAAGGGTGGATAATACTTTCATTGGACTGCTAAAATATAGAAAACAGGCAAGCTTTTGAGTCCAACAGGGCCTTTCTTCTGCCTGGGCATTACAAAGCTTGAAGGAGAGGGTGGACTAAGTAGAAAAATCCAAAAATCATCCTGACCAAATGTGACAATGTTAGGATCTGAGTTAAAATAAGGTCTCAGGATGGAAAACTGAAACTTGTATCAGCTTGAGGAATCCCTTTTTACCTTAGGCAGTGTTGGATGAACTGCCTTCCTGCATCAATGGAGACAGAGGGTTGCCAATCACCTGGTACATGCTTGCTCATCATGTGACCCCTATTTGGCTGGGAGCTCAGGCAAACAGAGACATGGCAATCCTCATATCAGAAGAGCTGGAGGTTAAATGTAATTGACTCATGAGGAAAAATATGACCATTTGAGCCAAATTAAGCCTATTGCTAATGATCAGAGGAAGATGTGGTCCCTGGGGGAGCAGTCCATCTTCAGTAATGGTGGGTTTCTTTGCTGTGGCTGAAGACTGTGTCCTGAGTAGCTATTCCACAGTCAAGTAGAAATTGGGGAAAAAAGGATGCAGACAATAGGCCCCAATTGACATATCCTTGTCTAGTTCGTCAAGTCTTTCTCCCCATCTCTGTCTCCCAAAGATCATACTCAACTCAATAGCTTACCTGTTCTCAATATTTTTTATTAAAATATTAGTAGTCAGCTAAAGATGCACATGGGAGCAAATGAACCATTTAAACTAGAACAGATTTGGAATTCTCCTGCAGTGCTCTCTAAGGTGGGAACCATGCACAAAGATCTGGAATTAACAAAGGATACGAATACTGATTGCTCATTGCCCTCAAGTATTTTCTGCCTCCAAAACACTTTAAGGCAAACCTCTAGGCCCAGAACTTCATGTGACGCCCTGAAATAACTAACTACCTTCACCGCAAGGGAAGTACTTTATCCAATTATTACATGAGTTGCTGGCAGGTTGTACACAATAGGGAATTTGAGCCAATGCAGATCAAGCTAAAGTGTAACTTTATACATGGTAAGTGGCATTACTTGGACAATATAAAAGAGTGTTTAAAAATCTGGAAAGCTTAAATATGTGCTTGAAGAGCAGATGAGGTTGATGAGCAACATTGTTGGCTATTTCCCATTATAGCTCAATCACGTTTGGATTTGGAATAGGATCTGAAATAAGTTGATGATTTGTATGGTTATTGTTTGGGGCAATGTTTTTATAGCTGCAAAATATACTTAGCAAATTATTTCTCTCAAATGCTGCAGCCACATTTTGAGGCTAATTAACTACCACTCCAAACAAGTTCTTACATTACTCATTTTGCTATGGATTTTTTGTTCAAAGTTGCCGAGACATAGATCAGATTTCTACAAATGCAGAACTCCATATTCTCCAGAGGCATAATTATATTTTATGAAGGGTTTCATCTCTTATAAAGTGGAATATCGCTCTCACACACTGCTGAGGTACAATATGTTCTATAACATGTCAGCCCAAAGAGGGAGACACAAAGAGAAATTGTGATTCTAATTGTGAACATGTTGTCTTTTGTGGACGCAAACCACACCAGGAATCACCAAATATCAAAGCTAGTGGAATTCTTAGACCAAAAACTAACATCTCTAATATATGGGTTTATGGTGGAAACAGCAAAGCCATTGCCAGCAGGGAACAGCTCTTGTGGGTGAAAAAAAATCTCAAGATTTTGACTTGAGATTTAAATTATTTTATTAAATTACCAATAAGGCTATTATTAGAACACCACTGAACTCATTGCTTGCAGTGCAATACTCTGAGTAACCCCACTTTGTTAAGTAGTTTTCCTATAAAAGTTGGGATATTCAAAACATTGCAATTGGATATATGCTAAAAGAAAGAATGCAAAAGGAATATATCTGGGTCCTGGTATAATAGTTTCCGGCTGCCAGTTAAATGCTGAGAGGTGGATTTTGCAACACTGGCTACATTTTGCTACTTGTGGGCTGAATAGTTCGAAAAGCCAGTGTGGCTTTGCTGAGCATATGCAATATTCCATTTCTCTTTGCCATAACTAGTAATTTCTATATCCAGAACAGACTCTCGGTTCACTGCTCTTACCTTGGGCTTTGGTGCTAACCAGTAGATCAAGTTTGAAAGGACCGTCTATCTCCTGGAAGACTATGTGTGCATAATATGACAGCTAATAAGAGCAGGACATTTTGTGTAGTGGAAGAGGAAACCTTTGTCTCCATTAAAGCCAAAACAAAGCAGCTCAGACTTCTTGAGAACCACTTTGGTGTGAGCCACTTTGGCTCCCAGATCTGGAACAATGATAGGGAACAAATCCTATAGAATAAATCTAAATATAGCAAATTAATGCTGATATGCTTTGTTGAAAAATGGCAACTTCTAGGTCAGCAGTGAGGTTCCCTTGAAGAGGAAGGGAGTAGAAAGGCACTTGTAGCAGAAGAAAGCAATGTCATAATGGAGCTGAGAAGCAAGCAGCCTGTCCTGTCCATGAATTCTTCATGCTTTATGCTTCCTAGTCCGCGAAACCATAGGTCATAACAAATCAGATTCTTGGCAGCCCTATGCACCTTTATCTGAAAGTAATCCTGTGCATCACAGTGGGATCTGTCTCTGCGGAGAGATGCCTGGAATTATGCTGCTGCTGCTTTATTGTTGTTTTCCTGAAACAGATGAAAGTGGCTACCCCTGTGGAAGGCATAAAGCAGCAGACACTCATGGACTGACCTCTATAATATTTCCACACACACACCCTACATACTACTTTCCAGTATCTGCTCAGAAGCTCTGCTCCAAAAAAAAAAAAAAAAAAAAAAAAAATGGTGGGTGCTTTCTCTAGTCAACTGCAGCGGGCCACAACAGACAAGTCTATTGTTGGACTATACCACACCATATTGCACCCAGGATCTCTCTTTTTTACATTTAAAATTATGTTGTTGTTTTAAGATACACCCAAAGTATGTCTTTGAACCCTCTTGAGCCATCCACTCCTTTCCAGCATTGCCCCCACCCAGCCTCGTGATTTCATTGGACATACTATGCCTACAGCAATGACTCTCGGCATCATACAAGTCTGCAGGCAGAGAGACAGAAAGGTCAAACATATGATTGACAAAAATGAAGAGGAGGGCAGGGTAATAAGAGGGAAGGGGCCATGACCAGTCTAGCACCTTTAATACTAATCTAAACCAGTGGCTTCCAACCTTGCGTCCCCAGATATTCTTGGACTAAAACTCCTGGAATCCTTCACCGCAAGCTGTTGTGGCCAAGATTTCTTGGAGTTGTAGTTTAAGAACATCTGGGGACCCAAGGTTGGGAACCACTGATCTAAGCCAATTGCCAAACATTTCTAAGAAAAGACCTACACACCTCCCTCCTATTATATGTTATTTTCTGTTTTACAGCCAGATCCACAAGCAATTTTATCGAGCATTCAGTGCATAGTGCAGTAGGGAACTTACTATACTGTTTAATAATGTCCTTTAGCCATTAAGGCTGCTCTTAGGGTCCTCTGTCTATGTCCACTTGCAACACTCCATTCTTCTAGCAGGTATCCCAGCAGTAAATTACATGCTGAGATGTCCCGTGCTCTTTCAAGCACAAAGTTAATGTGTTTCATTATACCTTGCCAAAAGGGGGCACAGGCTGAATGTTCTCTGATATAAATGGGAGCAGGAAAGGTCCCTCGGCATCCAATACTAACTTGTCAGGGATCAGCTGAAAGTTAGTCTCTGCTGCTGACTCAGAACATATGCAGGAAAGGTGTGACCCTGTTGGGAGGGGAGAAGGAGAACAATGGCCTCTGCAGAGCCAACAATAAAATGTGGGTGTCATTAATAATTCTGGGCTTTACATAGATGTAGAAGATGTGTTGGTAAGTGACAAAACAAATCTGATTGGAAAGGAAATAAAGGATCTTATGCATAGACAAAACTCAGCCAAAAGTGTATGTGTAAGTGAGTGAGAGAGAGCGAGAGAGAGATTGAGAAATTGAAATGCATAAAACATCTGGATTTTCTAGTACTTTCTGTCCATATCTTGCACGCAGTGTGCAAAAAGCATTTCACAGGAGCAAACGCTGCACCAAGAAAGAAAGAGGAATGTGAACGTTAGGAATTTGCTGAGCAGTTCCATGAACATCTGTCCCATTGAGTTCAATGGGGGATTACTCCCAGCCTCAGGTAAATATATAAAACAAGCAATGGGAAACCAGGGCTCCTCCAGATATGGCTAAATATATGGATATATATATATATATGAATCTCTTTTCATCCTTCACCATTGACATTCTAGCTAGGAGAGATGGGATTTGGCATGCAACATATGGAGGGCTTCAAGTTCAGACTCCTCACCCTGACATAAAATAATGCAGCCCGTAGTTACTGTACTTAGGTTCATCTTAATTCAGTTACTGCTGAGTAGATCCATTGAACTGAAGTTGACCACTTGGAGTAAAGTAGTCTGAGATTTGTTGCATGCATTTGGTATCCTTCCCTCATTCTGATTCTGCTTGAAAACTTTCTGCATAGTCTGAAGATACATAAACATGCAAAAGTGTCATGGTCTACTTGGGGTGTTTTATAAGGCCTTGATGGTTGGCGTTGAGTGTCAGTCATGCCATGTTTATATACCTTATGGTACTCTTGCCACCCATCTGAAGATTAGCAAACCATTAGCAGCACAGCTTCTGACATCTGATATGACTCACAAAGTCTATAAAACACTCGTACAAATAATCTTACTTGACAGTCCTCAGATGTGGATCTAGCCAGATGTATTGAATTTTACTAAATGAGAAGTGCTGCATTTCTGGTAGTTTTATGATGCTATTGGTGGATCAACCAGAACTCTTTGGCGCCAAAGATAGGTACACCGTGTACTTGAAAATGAATTTACAGCTTACATGGGAGATTCTGGACTGAACATTCCACTGCTTGGTTTTTTGAAATAGCTTATTCCAGCCTCCCCCCTCCCCAAATCTTCATATCATACTGGTTGCACATCACCACTTTTTCAGCATGACTTAGCAGAGGTTCAGCCATAGATGCTTTAAAAACTGTACAGTTAGGATGATTGTGGTGAAAGAATTCATCATCATTGTGGTGTGATGATTCAGGCAGTAGTGTCTGTCAAGCCTTGAACCCAGGAGACCTGTTAGAATGCAAGATTGTGTGGGACATGCAGGAATTTACAAAGCTAATGAGAAAAAGAACAGGCTTGATATTGGTGGTATGTAATAATTCTTGTGGTAAATTACATTTGAGAGATCCAAATGAAGACAAAATGATACTCATTCTGCTCAAGGTGGCTGCAGGCAGGACAAACTTATTACACAGTTTCTCTGTGTATATTAAAAGTAAGAAAGTCAGAATCTGGGGGTCGAACACCACTCCACCTCCTCTATAAAGACCCCATAATCTATTAAGACTGGGCCATATCCTTCAGATAACATGTCATGTGGAGACAAAATGTGTTAACGGCACCCTTACTGCTTCCATAGGAATTAGGTGCTTGGCTTTGCTGGAATCATGCCTTATTTATTTATGTGTCCACAGTTTCATGACCAGTGATGACGGGTAGGGAAAAACTGAGCTATGGAAAATACAAAGCAATCTTCTCATCCAAGATCAGACAAAAAGTTTGACATCTACTGACTCACATCTGCTGCAACGGCAGACAGATGTGTTTAATGAGGTACCCACAAACAAAAAGGTGATGCTCAGTGTTGATACTATGTATAATACTCTGATATGTGGCTATGTCTGTGCCCATAGTCTGTAGACTAGGAACTTCCATGCACTACATCTGCATTTTGGCCTCCACTCCCTACCCTCTGGAATACAGAAAATTGCCCTGATCGTGTTTATAAACAAAGCTGCAAATCCACTCTGCCAAGCCACATACAATTTTTAAAACTCTGCATAGCAGGACCTTCAGTAAGTTTTGACATGCAAAGAGCACAGCAATAGATCTTCACATGCGTTCTCTGGATGCAGCAAGAACTTATAATAGGCTATATGGGAAACAGCTGTTCCCTGCATGCAACATCACAACTGGATCAGTAGGACTGACAAGATGAATTCTCTGAACCCCAAAGTTAACAAAAGATTTACACCAAGAGAATGGAATGCAACAATTCCATCTGACACATTCTTCTCTAGTTTTTTTTTGTTTGCTTTAATTGTAAACTGTTCACATATGCAAAATTTTTGAACAAACACTTTTATTTGCTGTGGACTACTGCAGTTCTCATTTATTAACGTCTTAAATACTGCCTGAAGAAATCCACAATTATCCGCAGCCAATTTTCATGGCTTCATTGCCAGATTTTTACAGGCTCATGCTGATTTTTTTTCTTTTCTCCCCAAACATTTTCCTTTTCCCAATTGAATTTAAAATGCTCGTTTTATCAGTGCTCGGAGAAATCACTTTCCCTTACAAACAGTAAACAAACAATAAAAAACCACCTGGACTGTCCATGGATGTGTGAATAGAACAGATTGAACAGAATAGAGCATATCCATTTATGTCTTATTATTTTACAGCAAAAGAAGACTAAAACCCTCATTTAGCAGTAAAATAAAATGGCCACTTGAAAACATATGCATTTAATGTCTCTATTAATTTACCTATTTTGGTTCATTGAGCCTAGACGTTTTGCTTTTGCTAG
Organism: Pogona vitticeps; assembly: GCF_051106095.1. Lineage (NCBI taxonomy): Eukaryota > Metazoa > Chordata > Lepidosauria > Squamata > Agamidae > Pogona > Pogona vitticeps. The sequence goes on along the minus strand of NC_135783.1, from coordinate 111,364,242 downwards.
CAGAGGCTACACAAAGTTTCAAGATGAGATTCTGTTTTTGTAATTAAGGATGCTATGTCTCCTACTTTATTTCATGGACTATCACATTGTTCTCTGTTTGAAGGGCTGTCCGGTACGAAGTCCATCAAAACGAGAGAATCCTAGAAAGAGAGAGTAGTGGCCTTGAAGCTGCCGGTCAGTCTAGAGACAATAGATTGAGCCGATATACAAGTCACCGAGTCGCCGTCATTATTTCTACATTTCACTCTACCTGCCTATCTATATACAGTACTGTATGTACATAAGCAAATGCAAATTTTCTTAGACCTCTCACCTCTTTTGTGGCCGTACACAAGTAGGGATGTGTTTCAGGTTCAGAACGTATTCAAAATGTGAAATAAAGTGGGGGTATTTGTCAGTTTTCCGACTGATCAGAAACAAAGCAAGCAGGCCTTAAGTGGCACTCAAATCAAATCGTGTCGCTCTAAAGTGCCAAATGTTGCTTCTGTGCTTTGGTTTTAAAAGCCGATAATTAGAAAACAAACAAACAAACTTGGTGCCCATGAATCTTACATGGAAAATGGAAGTGAGAGTTTTAAAAAAACAGGAAGCCCAAAGGAGGGGAGAGGAGACTGATAGTTAAGAAAAAGAAAACCCACGCTCTCCTGGAAACCGCGGTCACGGGGGTTAAATTGAACCAGATAAACGCTGACATCAGCAGCTGTTTCGCATGTTGGCAAGGTAAGGGAGAGATGTTAGATTGTTAAAGATGGCTATTTGCATCACTTTCATTTTCAGAGGGGTGGGTGTGCATTGGAGAATTTTCTTCTTTCCTTTTAGGCAGTAGCGATCTCATTGTCTGTTATAAGTTAGAAACCAATTGACTGAGTGCCTGTATATGATTTTTATATGAAAGTTTTGAGTCTGTTGTTTGGTATTTGAGTGGGGTAAGTGTATGAGCATAAGCAATAGGGCCTAAGCTATCTCACACACACACACACCCCATCCTTAACACTTTACCAGGCAGGGGGAGGTTAATGCTGCTGCTGACTTTTATGTTTACAGCACTGTGGCTCTTCCTTTCTTTGCTGTGTCTGCCTGTGGGTGGCAAACGTGTACAAAAGGCAACCATCAGGTGCACTGACCCCTTCAACAAACATTTCAATGAGTAAATTTAAGTAAATTGCTCAATTCTCTGCAGCAGAGGAGGAAGGGAGGCAGGCGGGGAAGAAGTAAGGGAGGGAGTTTACATGCATACGGGAGACGGAACAGTCATTGGTGGCACTGAGTTTCACTCCCTCTATCCCAGGACAGAACCCTTTATTTTCCTCATTTTCATGGGGGTTTTTACTCCTTATAGACCAAATACAGTGGTGCCTCGCATTACAATGTTAATTCGTTCCAGCGAAATCGCTGTAGAATGAAAACATCGTAAAGCGAAATTAAAAAGCCCATAGAAACACATTAAAACCCAATTAATGCGTTCCTATGGGCTTGAAACTCACTGTCCAGCGAAGATCTTCCATAGCGCGGCCATTTTCGCTGCCTGTGCAGCGAGGAATCCGTCCCAGAAAAGAGCGGGGAGCCATTTTTTTTAACCCAGTGGCCATTTTGATACCGCCAATCAGCTGTAGGAAAATCGCCGTTTTGCGAGGATCGGTTCCCAAAGCAGGGAACCGATCATCGCAAAGCAAAATTCTCCCCTAGGAAACATTGTTTTGCAATCGCTTTTGCGATCGCAAAAACGTTGTAGTAATGCGATTTCGTCATAAAACGGAGTGCTCGTCTTGTGAGGCACCACTGTACTGTAAATATGTACAATACCGTTGAACATTTGGATACAAATCAAAACAGACAGGTGACCAATCAGCTTGAAGCTATTTGTAAGACAAATAATTTGTTGAAGTTTTATTTACAACCTTGCATGTTGTCTGTAGTTTGAGTGTCTGGGAGTGGCCTTTTAGGATTGGGGTGATTGTTTATCTATCCAGCACTAACCAATTGTTCCTTCCATCCTTTGAATTCAAAGGGAGCCCTGCCTCTCAGCTGAGTGTCCTTTTCCCTCTCTTTAGTCTGTTGGTCTGTTGATCTGTTCAGTTGGTTGCTAGGTATGTGCAGTAGAGGAAGAAGCTTACATAGGCCAAGCAACTCTGAGTAAACAAATGTTTTTATTCTCCTCCTACAAATGACTCAGAGTGAGCTACTGAGGCTTTAAGTACCAATTAATGAGAAACGGGTGGACTCTGGAGAACCTGTAGCTATTCTCCTCTGCGAGTTTCTGTACTTCCATTGTGTAGCAAAAGGAATTTTACCAGAAATTCAAAACTCTGCAACATAATTCACTCCAAATTGAATCAGATAGTATTCACACATCCCTAGGAGATGATGTATTCTGTACACGGTAGGACTCCACAAAAAGTGGAGCACCTGTCACTGAGCATTGGGTGCAGGCTGTTAATGTGTGAGCCTTCTGCCCCATTTGTGTAAGTGTGTACACCAGAGCTCAGATACTTAAGCAAACACCAAATACTCTGGAGTCTTATTCTGATCTATACAGGCCAAGAGTCAAAATATGATGTGCTTTGCTACAATATATTCTTTATAGGCTGCTGTTATTTACAACCTAATATCATTTACAGAAGGATATTAGCCTGCAAAGGGTCAGGGTCCTTTGGAATCCAGGCAAGGATCCAGGAATCAGTTCCTCGGGAACCGTTTTAAGGAAAGGACCAGGAAACTCCTCTAAGAGAGAGAAAATTGTGTGTATCTGTACCAAGCCTGATGCAATCTGTGGCACTTACACTGCAGATCTTTAAATGTTATAGGATCACCGTGAGATGCAACCCATAGAAAAGCATCAATATAAAAGTTTCCCTATAAATTTTCCTACAAAAGACATGTCTGACATATTTTTCAGCAAATCCAGCACAAACTTATGTCTTGTTCAGAATTAAGTCCCTGTGTGCTCAGAGGTGCTTGTTCTCAGTGGTGAGCACAGCATTATCACATGAGGCACAGAGTTTGTAAAGCAGGATCCCAAGGGAGGGGCCATTTTTTTGACCTTATGTCCATAGAAAATTGGATCCAGGGTGTTTTTGCATAGGCAGTAGTATCCTCTGAGTTGCAGAATTCAACTGAGCATCCTTTTGCTAGCAATGAGGGGTGATTCTCAACAACTTCTTCACTCTTCCGGAACCAACACTGACTGGAAAGGGCCACGAGGAGCTACGGGGGAAACTGACACACACACCCAATTGCGACTTCCCCCATTCCAGCAGTGAGATGGTTACTTTGGAATTCCTCCTCGCCAGCAGGAGTCCTCCTGACTTTCCATGGGAGGAAACAAATTAGGGACCCAACATAATGTATATGTCAAGATGCAGAAAGGTTAAAATAGCCACACAGTCTACCTTTATTTCACCGAAAGCAGATAATTCATATACATTGCAGTTGGTTATTTGGCTGAGAGAACACCACTTGGTTTGAACAATATGTGGGCTTAGACAGGGACTCATTCCTCATCCCTATCAAAGACAGCATGGTTAATATTTTCCTCTGCTGTTGTTATTGCTGCTGCTGGAAGTCTTTCCTGAGGGATTCTAAAGCTTGAGACCCAGCATGATATAATGCTGAGTGCTAAATTGGGCCTGGAGAAGGCCACCTTCAAATCTCCCTTTGGCCAATTACTCTTTCTTAGCGTGATTCTCTTCAGACAGCCAGTGTGAATGCAGGACAGAGAGAGAAGAGAGATACAAACCTGTAATGGATCAGAAGGCTATGTTTTCCTTAAATCATCCTGAGTCCTCAGAGAAAGACTAGGATATGCATGTAAAAAGTGAATAGGAGACAGCTATCCTATTTCTGGCTTTGTACATAAAACCTGTGCATATTTATTATTTATTTGGTGGCTCAAAATTTATTTTAAAAAGCCAAATATAAGCACAAGCTATTACATTATTTTTTTAAAAAAATAAACATAAAATAATATTACAACAATTAGTTTAAAACATTTAAAACCTAAAAAGCATATTAAAACACACTTATATAATACAGTACTAGTGTGCAGTATTTCAGAATAAAAAATTCTTCATTGAACAAGGCAGTTGTTTAAAAAGCTGTCTAAAAAGGAAGGCTTTCCCCTGTCTCCAGAAGGGCAGGAGGGAGAAGGGCCAACCTAGCCTTGTGAGTGAGGGGGTATTCCAAAACCTGGGAGCAGCTGCTGAGAATGCATTCTCCCACATCCTTTCCAGATGTGTCCCTGAAGGTGGCAGAATTGAAAAAAGGATTTCTTCAGAAGGTCTTAAGAGCCAGGGAGGTTCATATGGGGAAATATGGAACAATCTTGTAGACAACCTGAACTGAAGCCATATATCATTTTAGAAATACAGTAATAATACTTAATAAGTACTTTGAATTGGGCCAAGAAACAAACAGGCAGCCAGTGAAGCTGTGGTGATTGGGGAATTACAGTATATTTTCCTTTTAAACAGCACAAGTAACCTGCATAATCTGTGTCTCGCTTAGATTAAACTTCACTCTGTCCTTATGCAGAGTGTCCATTATTGACCAAAAAAAAAAATCATTATTGACAAAAATCACTGGTTTAAAAGTGAAACAGCTTTCTGTGAACAGGATGTAAATAGGAAGCAGAGTTGGGTGTCATCAGCATGCTGATGGCATCACTTCCCCAGACTTCAGAGAACTTCTCCCAACTGTTTCATGTATATGTTAAATAGTGGGGGAGGGGCAGAATAGAAACCTGAGGGGTCTTACCAGCGGATGCTCAAGGTATGAGACAGCACCACCTTTAATGCACCAACTCCTCCAAGAAGAACTACAGGCATTGTAAAGCAGTGTCTCTATGTCCCATATTTAGAGAGACCACTCAGAAGGATGGTCAAAGGTTTCAAACGATGCTGAAAGGTCCAGCTGAACCAACAGAGACACATTCCTCCTGTCAAATTCCTGGCACAGGTCATCCACCAAGACAACTAAAGCCATCTCTGTCCCCTAACCAGGTCTAAAGCTAGATTGAAATAGATCAAGATGATCTATTTCTTCCAAGAAGCCTTAGAACGGCTGCCTTCTCAGTTACTGAAGTAGGCCTTGTCTCTTTTGCCTCAAACAGTGGGAAGCTTTGAAGAAGTTTCTGCACACATTCATGCAGCAAATTTAATGTATGCTAACTTGGCAGTTAACATTCTTGAGTATATAAAAATGCAGGCAGCATCAGGGTCACTTTCTTGGAAAGGAAGACACAATGTAATGTTTCTCCTCAGATGCAAATGTCTTAGAAAAATTCTCATTAAGAAAGTCTTGCTGAAAATATCAAGACTATAAAAAGTGCACGTATGCAAGATGTCATGTCTATTTTGCAGGAGGTATATGCGAAGGTACAGAGATACTCAAGTATTGTAACTAACTTTCCTTGCAGTCTTGATTCTCCCTCCCTTTGTTTTGTTCTTTTTTCCACAGCAGCCGTTCCAAAATATATAGATGAGAGAAAAATCATTATATTTTCTTTCTATATAATTTACACCTTAACTTGCTGCTGAGGTGAAGAAGAGGAGTAAGAGGAAGAATACTGATACAAGTACAGTACACAATTTAAGCACTTCAAAAAAAGAGAGAGAAACTAGGGACCTGAAATTTGAAAGAGACATTTTCAGCAGCTTTCCAAATTCCCAGGATTCTCCCAGGGTTAAGTGGCATAAATCTGATATACACCCATGGTGTGGTAAGGAATTGGTTTGCATCAAATAACCATGCAGCATACAACTGGCAAGAATGCAACAAGTTAATGTGCAGCTCATGTTCACACGTGAGGCAAATTTTAGAAAAAGGAGGAAGTTTCCAGGTGCATAAGAAAATAGGTTTACAGGTGTTTGGTTTTTTTAAATAAGCTCTGTGCTTTTGGACATGGGTTATTCTTCCCTTGAATATCACATTTCAACTTAATGTTGGCTCCATCACAATCTGTCGGAACCGTGTACAATGATACTGGGTTGGAGTCTGATGTTCAGAAGTGCCACAGATAAAGAATAACTGTTAGCAAGTCCTTGGGCTTAATCAAATCTATCTTCCTTCCTTCCTTCCGTGTGTGTGTGTGTGTGCTCGTGCATGCACCTGGAGGATTTCTCTTTTCCTTTCTTAAGTTGATGCCTCCCCACTTCAATTTTGTGAAATAAACTGCATCACACACTCCATCTGTGGGCTTCTTCATCCTATCTTGGCCAAACAAAGCATCCCATCTTAGTACTCTTTAGAGCCTGATAACCCTGCAGGCAGAAGCATCACTGGGGCTTTTGCCCATATCAGGACTGCTTGTTTGTGGGAGAAGTGTTATTGGAATGAGACATTTGCCACCCAGAAATCAAGACAACCTTGACATCACTAAAAGCCTCAATTTCACTCTTACCCACACCAAAGTTACCATGCTTTTTACATGGCATATCAAGATTGCAGCATAGCATAGACTCACTCCTTATGACCTTCAGCTTTCAACAGAAAATTTGGGTGACATGTTATACAGTACTCTTAATCTGGAGAAGGGGCGTAAATCTCTCTACAACAAAGTGAAAGCTCTAATTTAGAGATTTGCTAGCACTTCTTATGTGTGTAGACTTCAGCTTCAATACTTTCAAGGGTAGGCAAAATCCAAAAATGTTTTAAGATACCAATTTTGTAAATTTTTAGTCATATAGTGTCCTATTTCCCCGCCCCCCAAAGAATTGTCACGCAACATATCCTAAAGAAGAGTATTTTAACTTTTATAATTTGATTTGATCTGCCTGATTTTCACCATTTTGTCTCCATTTGTTTGATCTATTGTTAACTGCCCAGAATAGTGCATTGTACTAATGGTACAATGGTATATAAATTAATTAATTAATTAATTAATTAATTAATTAATTAATCAATCAATCAATCAATTAATTAATTAATGCATCATTGGTTTCCTCATTGTATATGATCTGTTTGCTTGTTTAATGTTGTTGATTAATACAGCACCTTTGCTTAGATGGCTGAGTCAGATGACCGCTTTCTCCCCAACATATCAACGTGAAAGTAGTCCTGTGACTGAATTCTGCAACCTTTCAGCACATATTGAGGTTTCCAGCCCTTTGTGACGGGCGGAAAGGAGGAAGCCTTCGTGACACAACCATTCACAAGTCACTGACCACAAGGAATTCCCCTACTAAGTCTTTCCAAATGGCATGCTAAAAATCAAGTCAGTGCTTTTTGCCAAGCTGCTCCTGTGTGCGAAATCAATGCCACCTTCCAAGAACTGAGATTATTTCCTGATTCCACTCACTGATGTAGTGTTATTTCTGACACTTCAGCACATCTCATAAAAGTAAACAAAAGATTTTGGACATACTGTACATTCCATTAATTTCAACAACCTAACTTTAAATATGGTAGTAACCTGCATTCTGCCCCCTTGGATGTGCCACTATGCTAGCATTTATAGGCCAATAGCATTCTGATGCTTCAGTTGTTTGCATTAATGTTTAGTCAGCTGTCCCGGCAGTAGCGATTTGTTCTGATTTGTTGCTGATGAAATCCACCCCACATTGTGAGAGCTATTCAGATTTACTGGCCACTGCCCTGTTGCAACATGGCTGCAGCATTACTTTCTGTCTGCGTAGTTCTGTGTGATCTCCATTTTGTCATTACATAAACCAGAGATCCCCCCATGGTAACCCACGCTCAGCCTCATGCTCGTGCAAAGAGCGCCTCTTACCTCCTTCCACAAGTTTGGAGAAAGCCCACCTGTGGATCCCATGGACAGCTGCATCTGCTGACCAAGCAAAGAGGATGCTATCTGTATTGAAAAGCTGTTTCTCAGAAATGCTATATTTATCCTTTCTAATGCACTTGGAGCGGAGGGAAAAACCAGAATTGATTTAGATGCTAGAAAGATCCAACACAAAGAAATAGAAAAAATAACATTTTTATTTACAAAAAAGAATCCAAATATTGGATGCTGTAAACAAGTTTCACAATCTGTTCCCTCTAGCACAGAAGCAAACGCTTTTGTTGGTTACGAGTGTCTGTTTCCCACCCGCTCTTTATTTCAACTGCTAACAGAACCCAGAGTTTAAAAAAAAGTTCCAAAATGAGCAGTGAAGGGAGCAGTCGGATGGAAATGGATGTTTCATTGAAGACAAAAGTTGCATGGAATTTGAAGGAGAACAAAACCAGCATCACTTCCCACAGACTAGACGTGTTTGCAAGGTCATGCCCAATCCATTCCAAAGTCTCTGGACCCTTCTGGTGTTAACTAGTTGCAAAAATAGCAAACAGCAATACCTGTACATGGATTTTGGATTTTCTCCATTGCAGTGGAAACCAGAAAGCCGTACAAAAAGAGAGAAATAAAATAAAAAATAAAAAGAAATAAAAATAAGAACAAAACAAAAGTGCTGATTATGTTTTTAGATATATATATATCTCCTCCTCTTTCTCTCTTTCTTCCTTTACATTTTTTTCTTTCCACAAACCCTTTAAAGCTTCCTCTCAATTGGTAAGAGCCTTCAATATAATACAACTTGCATATAAAGCATTTTACAACAGGAATTTATAAGCTGTGCATGAAACATTGTGCAATATCTAGCAGCAAAAAAGTTTAAAGCCTTTAAATAAAGAAAAGTATGGAAACAAGAATTCTCCTTTTTAACTTGATTCCTAGTTTTTGTCTGCTTTCTTTTAAAGTTTTGTTTGTTTTTGCACGTTGCAGATTATATATACAGTACAACTCGGTTTAGCTGCACTGAATGTGCTAGGATTGAAAATGAAATGTTTAACTATATGAGAGTGATATTTACATAAGCATAACAAAGGTATGCAATCACCTAGCGTGTACACAGCAGACATGGACAAATGAGAGTTTCAGAATAAGCAACATTAAAATGATTGTGCATTATTTTAAAAGAATCTAACATCTTTCAACTTTTCTCCACCAGCCCACTGAGAACTTCTTTTACTGACAATTAATCCAACAAAACACAAACTATTTGCAATTAAGAGACTCTCAATTGTGTTAGCACTGAAAAAGAAGCCTTGTTTATGTAAAACAAACTTTAATCTTCAGTTCTGTTGAACTGATAGCACTGGATTCTGCAGAGCATCACACCAAGATCTGAAGTCATGACATTTTCTCATTGCTTACCCCAAGACACCTTTTTAAAAAAAGCAACTATCCAGTTGCAACCAAACCCCTTGAGTTTAAAGACTTGGATTCATATAGAAAAGCAAGAGCAGATAAAATTGTTAGACCTTTGAAATAAGAGAAATCATCTTTTCTTCATCAAATGAATCAAGCCCTGCAGCATTCCATATAAAGACAACTGTTTCCTGCTTCTCCTAAAATGCAGCTGAGATTTGAACGAGGAGGAAAACTCCAGAATTTAAAAAATTGGGAAAAGCTGTTGCTTTAAAGGATAATGTATAATGTATTATTTGTAGCAAAATAACTGTGGCAAGGACGGACCTACCACATTACCAACCGATCCTATTTCTCCAGCCTCTATCAGCTCAGCCTCCATCGGAAGGCCCCTCCAAACAGGATAACCTGTGATTTTGGCATCATCTCAATTTGTGAGAGGACAAAGCCGATGGAAGCACACACTGCCTTTTTAAATCTGGGCACCTACCAAAATGTATATTTATATATTTTCCTTTCTGGCCATTTCTTGCTGAATTCATACTGATGGCAGTTGAGTAAACAAACTGAGATCCTGTTAAACTGCCCTTTGGACATGAAAAAGCACAGCGAAAATAGCAAAGGCTTTAATAATTTAAAATGAGTTGTGGGATGGGGGCGGGCACTGCCAGTAGTTTTATTGGGACAAAGGGAGACTGAATTGCCTAGTGAGCAACTGACTTAATCCGTCCACTTTAAATATTTTATGCTGCTTTAACGTGATGTTGCGTGCACTGCATGTACAGCACAGCTCCGTCTGACTCTATACTGGTGGGAGGCATGGTGACATTTCCCCTTCAGCACTGTAACCTTTAGTTCGGTCCTTAGCATCAAGAAAACAACGCACATGCCACAAGCCAATGCAAAGTTGTAGAGTCTTTGCACCCAAAGATTTTGTTTTAAAGGCCTGATTGGCTCTGTGTTTGGATGCAGCCAAAGCAATCACTGTTAGATGTTGTTTTCTCTTAAGAGTGACCCAAAAGGGTAAGGAGAGAGTCAAACTATTTGGGAGGACAATCACAACAAGAATGGAAGAAAATGTCCAAGCAAGACCCTTTTCTTGCTCTCTTCTCTGACTCTTGAGCAAAAGAAAATTAAGTCAGAATTAGTTAATGTTAAACAAAAGTGCATTTTAAATAAGGTACAGTACTGATCTGAAAAATGCAGTGTGACAACCAGATCAAAGATGTTTGAAAGTTGCATAAAACATATCTCTATATAACATATAAATTTTAAACTTCCATGCAACACTCTTTGTAATGGTTTATTTCACATTTACTCACACCTAGTGGTCTTGGAATGCACAGTGCATTTTGTTTGCTTAAAAAAAAATTAGTAACAACTATTCAAATCACTGGCTATGCCAATATTTTTTTGGCTGTCAGGGAAAACTAGTAACTCTTTGAGCCACATTCCAATGGGGGTGTAATACATCATGCCAGTATGCAGTTAGGGAACTAAGTGAGTTAAGTGTCCAAACCATGTTACAGTATCAAACAAGAAAAGTAAGTCAAAAGTTTGCCCAGATATGAATGTGCTATGGCTCACAAGTACCCCAATGAATTATTTTTTATGTTCTCTCATTGCAGCTAAAAGCACAATTTGAATTCCACTTTATTTGTGACCAATTTATGTATCCAGATTTTCTGGTGCAGGATAACCAACTCTTGTCTGCAAAGTGCCCACAGTATTCTCATGTTCTGTTGCAGACTAAAAAACACATTTTATTTTATTTAAAACATTTTTAAATGCTACATTTTCCTAGACCATATAAAAATGTTATGTGTGTCTCTGTGTGTAATATATATTTTTATATATATATATCACACACATATACACACAAACACACACACACATACAAAACAAATACACACATACATACACACATGTACCTGTGGTAACATCACATCATCATCATCATAAACTTTATATAGGTATTTTTCAGGAAAAAAATAGGCTTTTCCTCCACCATTTATTCACGAGCTTATTTTTAGTTTTCTTGTGTCCCTGATAAAAACAAAATGCAATATTCAATCACAAAACTATATTTTTCTCACTTCAAATTTTCTGAAAGCATCAGGCACTTTTGTTTAATGTTTTGTGTATACAAATATAGTATTATATATATTTAATAGTCTACTGTGTCCGTCTCGTTGCTTGGATAACTTATCTGTGAAATCTTTGGTCCTGAAGCATATGTTGCTTGCTACAGCTGGTCTTCCTGCTTTTCCACATTTTTAAAACAATGTGAAGCATGCACACAGCTGGAAATAATGATATTTGCCGTAATCCTTCAGACAGACACACACTGCTTCTCTTTTTCAAATAACTGTACCCATCCACTGCTCTTTGTCTGGAGCAAGCTGTTTCTCTTAAAGCATTCTATTCAGGCAAGCTATACATTCTATGGGATCATTCCACTGACAGCATTTAACTTATGCCCCAAAGGCAGTAATTCCAAAATATATCTTATTTCAATGCTTGTCATGATATGCCTCTAACTTTACATTCCTGGATGCATATTTATCTTCCACCCAGCCCTAACTTGAATTCTCCCCCATCCCGCACTTAAAAATTATTATTATTTTTTTGCAGATCCCATTTTTAAAATTAAAGGCTTCCCAACTTTCACTACACCATAGCTATGGGAGCAGGCTTGGCCCACCCATATTGTCATCAAGCATTCCTCCCTGGTTTATTACAAGGAGACTCTATTTGCTTTTCATGACAGGCCTCATGCTGTGGGGTGGAATCCAGTAAGTGTTTGGTTCTTACCTACCTTTAACATAAGAACCAAATAGCTTTCCTCCATCTTAAAAGCTAGAGCAGACGACCATTGCACAGAAACCACCCCATGTGTGTGTGTTGTTGTTTTTTTAAAGGGGAATACTGCCCTCCCCCTTTCGTTGGCTTGATAGAAAACATGTTCCCCCACCAAGTCTGTCAAAACTGTTAGTTACAGGGCAACCAAGTTGAGTACGCATGCTGCTGACACGGGAACACCGGCTGAACCTGGGCAATATAATAATTGCTGAAGTTGGCATCGGTTACATATGGGGCAGGCTGGTAGTAGCAAGTGACATTGGCCACGTTGGGAATGATGTTTTGCTCAGCTAGCACCCGGATGGCCAGCATGGTGATCAGATTTAATGTCTGTCTCCTCTCATGTCCCATCAGGCACACTGTGCTCTCATTCACCACGCCATGAAGGGTCATGAGATAGTCATACTTGCGGTCCTCCAGTCCCACAAAGTGGTTCTGCAAGTAGGACTCCAGCTTCCGCTGTTGTTCTCCAATGTCTGAGAAGTCAATGAAAAACCTCGAACACATGTATCTCTGAAGGGATTTAATCTCCGATTCGGAGGCAGCCCTGAAGCCTCTTACTAAGAGATTGCAGTACTTGAGGAGACCACCTCCCCTGATTTCTTCTGGATTTCTGGTGGCAATGATCTTGTTGCAAAGGTGATCAAAGGCTTCTTGGAAATCCCCATAGACGCTCTCCCCAATGATGGTTGGGTGGAAAGTTTCGGTCATTGGGTTTTCTGAACATTCATAGAAAAGAAGAAGAGAGTCTAGCTTGATCTGGAAAGAATCTACACTGAATTCAAACTGCCTCCTCAGAGAGTCCACAAATTTCAGCTCCACGTTTTTGCCACTGTTGTTGGACAAGGAGATGAGACTCCATCGGTCTGAATCATTGCACACTTTCACCATTTTCTGCACATAGGCCTCCTACAATTTAAGACACAGGGGGGGGGGAAGGAGAAAGACAGGAGGAGGAGAGCAGATCAGGAAACCAATTAAAAAAAACCTCCTCTTTGAGGTCTTCATTTGCATCTGGATCCCACCTCCACCCTGCCCTAAGCCTGCAGCAGAGCAATTTACATAGCCTAGGCGTAAGAAAGAGACACACTGTAGACAGATTTAGCATGCGGTTTTGCAGACATGCAGTTGCACAGAACCAAAGAGAGAGGGAGCGTGCGCAGCATGGTAGCTACACAAAGGACATATTCTGTAAGGATTTCCTTAAGGCTTTTATTCCAAAGATATGAAACTGGTACACACAAGAGTGCAGACAGTATGCCCAAAGTCTTTAAAATCACTGGCAGATTCTCCTGCAGAGGGGGGAAAGTGGCTAAATATTGAAGTGGGTCTGAGGTGATGTACATCTCCATTTCCAAACCAAAGACTTATTTAATAGGTCATTTAAATCATAGGTTTTGAAGGTAGTCTCCCTGAAGCGGAGAGGCAAAAGAGGCCTGATTCACAACCACATTAGAAACACTAACTGGGATTGAAAGGGACTGGATTTCACCACGCAAAAAAGTGACTTCCAATGCTGTATAAGCACCAGCTTTCCACAACCTGGGGTGCTGCAGATATTGCTAAACCATCATCCCTTGCCAGTACAGCCACTGGCCATGGCAGCTGGGGGATGACAGGATGCCCAGTCCAACCCAGAGGGTGCCAGACGCGACTGGCAGCAAGCACAGCTTCTTGGAAGAGAAAGTAGGCAAGGCATACCAGGCTGTCAACATAGGGCAGAAGAGAGATCTTAGCCCACTTCAGCAGAACAAACTTGGGAGCTCTCTAACTGGGCACATTTGTTAAGATGTAAAATTTCTGAAAAATTCCATTTTTCCCCCAGGGGAAAAAAACAACAACAGGGGGAAAAACTTTTCTTCTGGAAAAAAATGGAAATTTTCAGTAATTTTACATCTCCTAAGCATTTGTAGGGCCACAGGACAAGGCAGGAGCACTGTACTGTTTCCCTCTAGCGGGCCCTCTCCATAACCCAATGAAAACCCAAGCGGTAATGAGAAAGCAGGAACAGAAGTGACTTTACCTACTAATCAGGCTGTCATTAAAGCAACATGGGCTTCTTTCTCCTCCACAGGCCAATAACAATTAAGTTGATTACTGATATATGTACGCCCCCCCTTCTCTCCAAGGAATGGTGCCCTTCCAAGTTCACTTTTTCAATCAGTTGTGTAGAAGAGGTGTGTTTGTTAACACCCTTCACTAGCAGCCCTGGAAAGGCTGCGGGCCAGCGGTAGGGGGGTGGGGGGGGGAAGGAATCTATTCTGCATTTTTGCAGGAAGCTTTTTTTTTAAAAAAGGACCAGCTTCTCTGCCGGGGGCTTCCCTGGCACAGGTCTGGAAAGACTCCGTTCGCAGAAGAGCCAAGCAGGGGCTGGTGGCGCGCAAACGCGCGTGTCGGGCTTACCTTCAGGGTCAAGGGGGTGATCTTCTCCTTGTTAACTCCTTCGGGTAAGAAATCCAAAAGGCAGTCCAGGACCACGTCTTTGACGGTCTGGAACTCGGCTTCCCCTTTCAGGTCGGCGCAGAAGATGAGGTCCAAGTCTTTGTAACCCAGGCCGCTGTCTTGGTGCAGGACGTGGCTGGCCGCCGAGCCGTTGAGGCGGACGTCCCGCACGCCGATGCTTTTCTCCTCCAGGCGGCTCCGCACCACGTTGACGATCTGCCGCGGCTGCATCTCTAACGTCGGGAAGTTGCCCCGGCCGTGGATCGGGATGGTCTCGCTCAAGATCCGGTCCAGGCGCTGCACTTGCTCCCAGGTCAGCACGTTGCAGCGGCTGCTCTCGCAGCAGCCCGGGCAGGGCTCGCGGACGGCCGCCTCGGGGCTGCTCCTGCTCGGGGGAGCGGAAGGGATCGTGGGGGTGCTGGGAGCAGTATGTTCCTCCTCTGCCATGGTCCGGCGCCGATTGCAATTTTTCTTACAGCAATCTATCTAGTGATGTATTTTAAAGATGCAGCTTCGTTCCCGCGACGAAATTTCTTCTTTCTTCACTTCCTAGGGAGGGAAAAAGAAGACGAGCAAAAGCCATCAGCGAGATAAACGCAGGCACATGACGGGCACGGCGATCCTCAAGCCTTTGAACGCTTGTCATAAAGCCTCGGAGGATCGCGGCCGCTGTTCTGCGCTCCCCCCCCCCCCCGGAGGCGCTGACTAAGGGGTGTCTTCCCGGCGCCTTCACGAGGGGAAAAGTGGGAACACCCCACCCCAAGCCGGCCTTTGCTTGCGCTTTTCTCAGGACAAGTCCTCTCGCTGAACCCAGGCAGGGCTCTCAGCGCCCCCTCCTCTTCGGTCTGCCCCCCCTCCCCGTCCCCGGTCTCGGGACCCTGACCTGTTCTCCTCTTCCCCCCCCCCCAAGATACACGCCGGGGCTTGCTCTTGATCACCTGCAGTGCACGGGGGGGGGCGCGGCTCGGGCTGCCTTTCCGAGAGGCTGCGGGGCAAGGAGGTGAGTGGGAAGAGCCGAGCACGAGCGCAGGGCAGACCGCACACCCTCCGCGCGGCTGAAGGCGCCCCCGGCGTGGCGGGCACGGCTTGCTGGGCTGCGTTTAAGTCGGCATGTCCCGCCGGCCCTCCTCCCCAGCTCACCGGGGCGCCGCCGCCGCCTTCTCCTTCTCCTCCTCCTCCTCCTCCTCCTCCCTCCGGCTCGGTCCCTAGAGCTTTCGCTAATTCTGCTTGGGAAAGGTCCTCAGTAGTTTGTTATATGGGGCTCCGAGCCCTTCCGGGGATCCGAGGCACCCTCGGCTCCCCACGCCCCTCTTATCTGCATACGGCGCGGTGCCTTTCCGCCCCCTCGGTTCTCGACACGCCCCCTTATTTGCATAAACAGCTGATTTCTCTTGCTTTTCGCCGCCGTTTTTCCCCTCCCTCTAACAGTTGCTTCCTCCGCCTTTCCTTCTCCCCCCTCCCTCGGATTTTTCCTCTCCTGCTTAAATTTCTTCCCGCTGGACGCGGAATAAAGGTGAACGTTGGAACGATCTGGATCCTGCTGGAACTTCCTGGAGGGAACTGGCGGCTCCCTGACACTAAGAAACGCGGGGGGGGGGGTGGTCCAGGGAGCGGGGAGTCCTTTGCAGCCCAAAGGTCCGCGATCTTTTATCAAGTCACCGAGGGAGCATCAAGAGAAGGAGGCGGGGGGATTTGTATGTCAGCAGCATGTGGAACATTCTTCGCCTCTCCCTGCTGAGCGTGTGCTTTGCAAATGTGGGGAGCCGAAAGGGGCGGGCGTCCTTTACAACCGAGGGTTGACTCCCTTGCAGTAAAAGGGGTGTGTGTGCGGTTGGATTAATAATGGGGAAATCTGGGAAATAATAAATCTGCTTTGCCCATTTTCAGAATCCCCTCCTGGATTTCTAGATTCCAGAATCCTTCTTTCCCTGCATTTTATCGCTCCCTCCCTCTCCGGGGAATATAGAAGAATTAATCAGCACCTTAAATCTTATGGAGGGGGCAGGTGCTCCCGGGGGCCAAAATCCCGATTCCAACGATCATCTTTGGAAGTAATTTCCAATGGGAAACTTTGGAAGTGTATTCAGAAAGGGCCAACATCAAAAGAAGCGACGCCGCAAGAATGTTTGAGACTAGCCCTTAAATACCCAAATATTATAGGTCTTTATCGCAGATTCTCAAATTCGTGACTTGGAGCTGAAGATTTTTTTAAAAATGTCACCGGAAACTGGCTACGCATGAAGTTGGCCTTGGCCAAGGCGTCCTCCCCCGCATGCACACACCTGTTGCTGCAAGGGACAGAAGTAGCAATGTAAATAATGGGGGCAGGTCTGGACCCGACCACCTTCAGGCCTCCCAGCTAGGTAACGACTTGCACCGTTTAAGATAGGAAAAGCTGACCCAGTTTAAAACACGGTCATCGCTTTCGCCTCTTTTGCATATGTTCTCTGCGATCGATCTTCTTCAACTTTAACAATGTAAAATTGCAGCCATAGATTTTTGCTTCAATAAATGCAAGTCACTAGTGAAACTGCACACTACGCAGAACGGGGGGGGGGGGAGGACAGAGAAATATCTGTGTCGTAGCTCATACAACACACGTCAATTGCAGAAAACAAGTAAACAACGGGACATAGAATGAAAGGCAAATGTCTGTTTGAAACAGCTTTTTCCTATTACCGTTGCTACAAAGTTTCAAGAAAAAAAGACAACATAAAATGTTACGAAACATGCACGCGATAGTTTATATTCCCGGACAAAAGCCAATAATGCATAGCGCATGCATA
This sequence comes from Pogona vitticeps, assembly GCF_051106095.1. Taxonomy (NCBI): domain Eukaryota; kingdom Metazoa; phylum Chordata; class Lepidosauria; order Squamata; family Agamidae; genus Pogona; species Pogona vitticeps. The sequence continues at coordinate 111,347,004 of NC_135783.1, read as the reverse complement.
ATCCATAGAGAACAAATTGTACAGAGAAAACTCACTCTCTTCTTCCCTTCCAGTGTAATCCTTCAGTGCGTACTCATACAATCCCCTGACAACAGAACAATATAGAAGTAAAGGGCGATTTTCGAGGGAATCCACCTGCTCTCCTTCAGTTCCTCTTTATATACTGCTGCGCAGGACTTTAGAGGCATGACAAGGCGCGGGATGGGGTGGCTGATGTGCACCGATGAAGAGACGGCTGTCACGCTTCCTGCGGAAAGATGAAGGAGAAACGGTAGGAAAATAAGTCGCGGGGGGTGGGGGGGAGAGAGAGAAGAGGATGGACACAACAGCAGCAGCTGGAGGAGCAGTAATAGGAGACGGGCAGGACGTCACCGGGACTGACGTTCCAGCAACAGCTGCAGGGCGATTCCAGAGAGCCGTGATGTGCGAAGGGTTCCGCCAATCACCGCGGGCTTGGCCGTGACGGCGTCCTTTCCTCCTTTCAGGCCCCCGGAGCGAGGAGCCAATGGGAAAGCTGCTGGGGGGAGAGAGAGCGAGAGAGAGCGAGAGCGCTTCCGCGTGCCAGTTTCAAGTGAATGAGCTCCCTCCGCGCAGCGGGGGGGGGGGGGACTGGGGAGTAAACACGCCCACGCGCTGCTGAAGACCTGCCTATTCACGGGCGCGGGAAGATCCTGCCACCCGGGGGCGGAGGGAAGAGAAGTCCCTGTCCTTCTTCCTCTTCCATGAACTTTTATGGCAATAGCAAAGCTGCCGCCTTCGGGTACCCTCGAGGTCTCTTCTTCCTTGTCAGGACTGAAGGAAGCGTATGCTGCAGGAAGAGCGGGGTGCTGTGAAGCCCCTTACTGAATGAATCATTTTATCTTTTATTGTATTTTAATTGAATTTTAATTGTTGTAAGCCTCCCAGAGACCTTTGGGTAGAGTGGGCGGCATATAAGTCAAATAAATAAATAAATAAATAAATAAATAAATAAATAAATACATACATACATACATACATACATACATACATACATACATACATACATACATACATGATGCCGGCTCCCCTGGACTTGATCACGCTCTGTAGCCCTCTGCTGGAACGGTGGGGGTTCCTTCTTTAAAAAATGTCGTCCAACTACTGTACAAGACGTTTTTGGTCGGTTCAGGGTTGGGGCCCACTGTTTATTTGGAATGGTTAGGAAGGATCCCTCCAAAAAAACCAGAGTTTTCCTGCTGGGCAATGGCCTGTGAACTCCAGTGTCAATTTGCCAATACTATAGTGAAGTGGCTTAAGTGAACCACTTCCAGATATTGGAAAATTAATCACTTCCTCTGCTCAGCAGAGGGCAGGGGAAGTGAATAAAGTATATATTTTTTCCTGTTTAAGATTATTGCTGATGTGCTATGTCTGATTTTTTAAAAATTTTCTTTGCCTAGCTGGGTTTCTCAACCAAATATGAACTCTATTTTTAAATTTTTAATATCTGATTTAGCATATTGGCAATCGTTTTAAACAGAAAAAAGTAATTTTTATTCCCTTCCCCTGCCCTCTGCTGAGCAAGGGAAGTCATTAGTTCGCCAATGTGAATATTGGGAAAGGGAATAATTTGCCAGTCCAGAAATAGCTCACTTATTAAGCCACGCCATGATATTGGCTTTGGAATGGACACAATGAGAACGATCTACTCAAGCCTGACCATTCACACAGAAATGGCAGGAGCTGCAAGGCTTAGTCATTAGATCCAGTGTGGATTTACAATGGGCTGTAACCTGTTCCAGCAAGATGTGGTGCAAACTCTTGCTTTTGCTGCTGCGTGTCCTGAAGTTGCTTCAAAAATTAGCAAATTTACATTTCTTGCTGAGGTTCAAAGCCTGCCTGGACGTCACACCTCCACCCTAGAGGTGTGAAGAAGTGCCCATGTATGGTGGAGAAAAACGTATCTTGCCTGTTAGAATGGGCATGCAGAAATTATGATTACTGTTACTCATGATGGCAAATGAATTAGTATTGTGCATAATCCAGGACGACGCGGTAGCATTTTTACCAGTTTAACACAATTCAAAGCTTGGTTGGTTCATACTGGACCTTATCAACGAAGAGGAAAGGGGGGGGCGCCACTCCCTCAAGGGTTCAAGGAAGGGGGGGAGACTATGTATCTTTCATGAAATGTTTAAATCTTTAGAAAGTCTCTGCCTCACTTTTTGGTCGGGGCGGAGGGTGAGGTGCAAACCCTTCTCAACTTTCCCCCCCCAAATCCCTCGGAAGGAGCTTCTGGGCTCGTCCTTTGGAAGGGACCTGGACCGAATCGGCCCCCACCGTAGTTTTACGTCCGAACCCCCCCCCCCCCCGCGAAGGCAGCCTTCTCCCTGAGGTAAACTTTTGCTGCCACTTTCTAAGTGCCTTTCCCAATGTTCCCGCCTCCCTTGGTCCTGACAAACGGAACCCGTCCACCCTCTTTCATGACGGGGCGGCGAGTGGGGGGGGGGAAGGCTCGGTGCTACCAAGAGTCACCCCCCCCAGAGACGGCGTGCCGAAAGCTGTCCCGGCAGAAAGCAGCGAAGCCCGACCCGCCTCTGCTCCCGCGGGAGAGGCGACGGGGGGGGGGGCGCGCGATGTGGTTTGTGATTGTTGTGTGGTAACGACGCCCCCTGCCGGCGAAGAAGGAAGGCACATCCCTCCCACCCCGGCCTCAGGAGGCAGAGGGTCCTCCGGCTTGCGTCGGGGGTGGGTCGTCTTGCTGTTTGTTTTGAACCGCTCCTCGGAAAGACCTTCGGCAAGACCGTCGCCTCCTTTCAGAGAGCGGAGTGAGGCGCTCCCTCTGCGGAGCTGAACGGCTTTGAACGCTGAGCCGGAACGGGGAAGTAAGCCGAATGGGCCGCATTATTGCTGCCTAAGTGGTCTGGGATTGACCACGTCCTTGCCCAAGGATGGAACAGCTGTGCAGAACTGAGTTAGTCGCCTGTATTCAAACATCCAGGCCAGTTTATGGGTCTGATTTTTAAAAAAAAACTTTCCCAAGAGATATGAAGTCCTGTTACGCCAATAAATATAGAAAATAAAACATGGCCCATTTTTTTAGTAGTACAGTACTTGTGTTTTCCATTTTTGTGTTTTCCATTTCTCAGAGTGACTTCTCTTTGTTTTTAATATTTATATACTTCTCGTTCTTAGCTTTAACATTGCTTTTTAATGATGTAAGATGCCTCTTTACCGTATACTCCTCATTGTTCTTAGCTTCAAATATTGTGTTTTAATGGTGTTAACCACTGTCATACACTCATTGTTTTCAGCTTTAAATATTGTCTTTCAGTGTTGTAAGCTGCCTTGGGTCCTTTTCAAGGAGAAAGGGATGAAATATGTGAAAGAAAAGAAAGAAAGAAAGAAAGAAAGAAAGAAAGAAAGAAAGAAAGAAGAAAGAAAGAAAGAAAGAAAGAAAGAAAGAAAGAAAGAAAGAAAGAAAGAAAGAAAATGAGAGCATTAAATATGTATATTGAAGAAACATGCATTTCTTCATATACGTTATCTTAATATATATTTTCTTAAAGAAAACAGATACCAATGAATTCCACAATTGTAGGACTTTGGCATTAATTTCCCATGCAAGCAAAGTGGGGCTCAAAGTGTTGCAACAAAAATTCGTGCCCTATATGGAAAAAGAAAGGGCCAGTGTTCAAGCCGGATTCTCAGAAGGAAGTGGCACTGAATATCACATTGCAAACACACTTTGGCTACTGGAATGTACATACCAAAGAATTTCAAAAGAAAATCACTCTTGTGTGTTATAGCTGCAACAAAGCCTTTGAATAGGCAGCTCCTGGGCAGCAGCTGAAATTGACACGGGTAGAGGAGATGACACTCAAGCTAACTTTTGTTAGCACCATGAAGAAGGTGACAGTGGTCAACCCCGGCTGAACTTTCATTACAGGGGTTTCATGGTAAGGATAGTCTGAAATGAAACAACAAATAATGCTGGAAGATAAGACTCCTGGAAAGCATTCACTCAGGTACTGGAGAAGAGCAAAGGGCAGGTTAGAATTGCTGTGTCACTAATGAGGGCCTTCTCAGTGGTTGCTCCCAGGCTTTGGAATGCGCTGCCCCAAGAAGACAGGTTGCCCCACCGCCCCGTCCTTCTCCTTCCCTCATCAGGCAAAGACTTTCCCCTTCAGGCAGGCTTTTAAGCAGCAATTGTCTCAGGGATATTGGTTTTTGACTTACAGATTTTAGAATTGTTTTTAATCTTGGTTTTTAACTTTAATATAAGTTTAATTGGTTTTAATGTGATGTTTATATAGTGTTTTAAACTGTGTTTGTTTTATAGTTTTATCTGTAGTGAGCTGCCTTGGATCTCTTATAAGGAGAAAACTGGGCCTGTAAATAATATAAACAAATAAATAGATTAAAGCTAAAGGATGTCTAGTGGCTGACATGCACAGATGTGAAATGAAAGTTCGATGGTGCACAAGAGATATAATTGGACCGTAGAACATGAGAAGTGTGAATCAAGGTAGATTAGTAACTGTAAAGCAAAAAATGGAATGTATAAATATTACAGTACTTGCAGTCACTGAACTAAAGTGAACTGGAACAAGATATTTTCACTTAGACAGCTACAAAGTGTCCTACTCTGGAAATAAATGAAGCAATTCACTGGCTCCAATAATGAGACAAAATGTAGCCCTGGCAGCTAGGGGCTATAATGCAAAATCGGACAAAAAAATCAGACTGTTTATTGCAAACATATGCTTCAGGCAACCAGACAGACAGCTGTACATGTGGACTTCACCAGATGGTCAATATAGAAATCAAATAGACTGTGTAACTGAAAGATGGAGATTGAGATACTGTATTCTCTCAGCCAAAATGAGACCAGGAGTGGATTGTGGTATTGATCATGAACAATTAATATCCAACTTCGGAGTAAAGCTGAAAAAGAACATTAAAAGTATCTTAGTGCCAACATGTAATTTAAAGAATGTTCCTGATGAATTTAAAGTGCACTTAAGGATCAGATTTGCATTACTAAACTCAACTGATTGTGAACCAGAAGAATTCTGGTTTGAAATCACACAAAAAGAATGCAAAAAGACAATTCCTGTAGTATAAAGGGAAAAGAAACCTAGATGGATGACACACTTAAGAAACACTTAAGAAACACTTAAAATTGTAAAAAAAAAAAAAAAAGTGAGAACCAAAAGTAAAAGGTGACAGAAGTAGTCAATACCCTGAATGCAGATTTTCTGCAACTGCCACATAGAGTGCTTAGCACTCGGTCAGAGAGTTCAACAGGCCTCTTACCTACTACCTTTGTGCTGGGGCAAGCCCCAAGACCTCAGCAGTGTGTAGTGTAAGCCCCTTGAACAAGTCTGACCTTAAAAGAACATTGTACTTTTACCCAATACTTTGCAAGTACTGACACATGGGCTTTGTGATTCCTTAGAATTCACAACAGCTCAGTTAGGTAGGACTCAAAGATAGCTAGTTTGTGGCCCTCTCCACTCCCTGGATTTAGCCAGACTGCTGTTCAAGAGATCAGTCCTTTTGTAAGAATTTTTATAATTATTTTTTATTAGAAAAATAGTTTCATGGAATCAGTTTATATTGCTCAAGCTTTAGCATAAAGAACATATTCAAAGATTATTACAGTTAAATAAAATAATTAATCCCAATTAAAATAAAAAACACTACTAAGCTGGGCTAGACCCACCTCCTTCTTTCTCTTTACTTACATTCTTTCTCCTTCAAGCCACATGCTCAAACCATCAAGTTCTTTTTCTCTCCCGTCATCATGGAATTGAACCTCACCCACATAATCCATCATCCAGTTTCTACATTCTCTAACTCCTCCCTTCTTCTTGACACTCCATGGCTGCTAACCAATTAGCCTCAATGGGCTGTAACACCTTCCTCCATCCTCAATTCCCATGAAGATCTGGATGTTATATCTCTTCCACAATTAGCTTGGAATGCTGAGCCTTTCACTGGCCTCTTTGTCCGACCTTCAGCTTTATCTTGAACCACACTCTACCGGTCTTCAGAAAAACACTCTCATAGCACTTAGAAAAGCGCATTCCAATGTCTCTCAAATCATCTTCACACAGAACCTGTCTGACTCCATCTTGCATTTCTCTGACTACATAGCCCACACTGCTTCAACTCCATCACAGAGGTAAAGAAAAATGTTGCAATAACCAGTGCAAAAAAAAAAAAAAATACAGGAGAACAACAAAAGGGGAAAAACAAGGGATCTCCTCCAGAAGATCCAAGAAATCAAAGAGAAATTTAAGCCTAGATTAGGAATGGTGAATGACCAACAGGAAAGCATACTATTTGACCAGGAGAAAATAAAGAGAAGGTAGAAACAATATACTGAAACCTTTATAGAAGATATTGAAGGAGGGCAGACTCTTTTGAAGAGGATTCCTATGGAGAAGAACCTGCAGTTCTAGAAAATGAAATGAAAGCTGCTCTGCAAGTACTGGGAAGAAATAAATCAGCAGGAGGAGACGGGATAACAATAGAACTGATTCAAGCCACAGAATGAATCTGTCAAAATCATAACAAGAATATGGAAAACAAAACAATGGCCCACAAATTAGTGGTGTTCAATATATATGCCAATCCCCAAGAAAAGAGATGCCAAGGACTGCAGTAACTATAGGACCATTGCTTTAATTTCTCATGCAAGCAAAGTAGTGCTCAAGCTGTTGCAACAAAGACTGCAGCCAAGAAATCAGAAGAAGCCTGAGACTTGAAAGGGCAAGGATGAAGGAACTAGAAAAAAATAATCAAGTATAAGGATGTGTTACTAGAGACCAAGGACAGGAGCATCTACACTACTGTATTCTTTATCATGATGTACGGGTGTGAAAAATGGATAGTTAAATGGGGTGGGGGTGGGGAATTGCTTCATTTAAAATATGATGCTGGAAGAGAGCTTTACAGATAACCTGGATTGCCAAAAAGACAAGTCATCCTAGAGCAAATGAGGCCTGAACTATCTCTGGAGGCAGAAACGGCAAAACTGAGATTGTCCTACTTTGGGCACGTTATGAGAAGGCAGGGTTCCCTGCAAAAGGCAAAAAAAATGCTGGGAAAGGTTGAAGGCAGCAGGAAAAGAAGACGACCACACAAGAGATGGTTTGACTTCCCAAAGGAAGCCACGTGCTTGAATTTGCAAGAGCTGAGCAGGGCTGTTGAGGACAGGCCATTTTAGACATCTCTCATTCACGGTCACCCTAATCTGGAGTCAACGACAGCTGTCTCCTGCCCATATTTAGACCCCACTGCTGCTGAATTTGGTACTGTGGTGGGAGCAAAAGAAAAAAAGGGGGGGGGCATAATTTCTGTTTTAAATAGGACATGAGGGAATTGCATCTTGTTTTCAATGCTCCAAGAAGTTTGAGTTGCTTAAAAAATTAGGTGTGTACTCTGCACATGCCATGTATTCAAGTGAAACTGTGGAGGCTTTGAAGCAAATTCGTCGGGCTTGTGATGGAGGTCTTGTGTGATCAGAATGGGGCTGAGAGGGCAAGTTACCCACCTCTGCTATGCCATCTAATTATGCTTTAGTACAGAATTCACGGTATTGATTTTGGAGACAACTGCAGTTTTATATAGAATTCTTTGAAATCTGCCATAGTACATTTTAAAATTTGCTCCATAGGCTCCATGATTTTTTTAAAAAATAATTGTGATGCTGATGTGAGATAAAACAAAGATTTCTGCTCATTTCTCCTCCAGCTCATATATTGCAATAATGTCTGTGGATGACAGCGCCATTAGCATCATGAATATGGCATTTTGTGATGTTGCTGTTGCCTAGGGGCATGGTAAGAATCCATCACCAAATTGCAACACAAATTCAGGCTGATGGACTATTAAATTTACTAATCTAACACAGCCTGGCACTATTATGGTGCAGATAATGGATTTTTAAAATGTTGTTTTGTTGTTGTTGTTGTACCATTTTACTAGCATAACAGGTAGGCATGGACAACCTCCTTTCAGTGTTTTTTTTAAAAAAATAGAAATAAATGAATAAATAATCACGATCTGTCAACAAGTCAATTCTGAGTTATGGCGACCCTTTTCAGGTTCTTCCTATTCAACAGTACTCAGAAATAGTTTACCATTTATTTACCAAAATTTATCTTGCTGGATGACGTACTTTGTGAGCTGAATTTATAAAAATATTTCCCAAAATGACCATGTGTGGTATGGTATACAGGACATCCAAAAAAGAAACGCTCCTCCTTTTGAGTTTGATGTAGCTACAAATGGATGGTATTGTGTCTCTGTAAAACCCCATCCCCACCTCAAATGGCAGCAAATGGTGCTGATTTTTCCAGCACATATCTTAAATTAGAACGAGTGCACTCTTCAAGAAACTATAGACATTTACACATTTCCCTGCATGAGATTGAATTTATCTCTATTTCAGGCAAAGAAGCCCCACCATTATTCTACCAGTATTGCAGGAGACAAAATAATGGCTGAGAGTCTGTGGTTTATCCCAGCTCTGTGTAATAAAACAGTGTTATTATGCCCATTCTGTTTCTGGGAGTTAAAGGGTGGTATGACAACCCTGCAGTGTAGTTTTATGTTTTCTGGTTTCTCCGTGCATTGGTTTTTGGTAGGTAAATGCAAGAGATGAGAAGTTGATTGTAATAGCAATACAATTTATTCAGGGACGGAGAAGATTATAGTGTGCGTGTTTGTGTGCGCGCACACACATGTGGCCTGAACAGAGACTGCACCCCTTCCTTCATAATTCCACTTAGTGATACGGCATGATTCAACTTCTTTCCCCTTCTCCTTCCACTGCTGTTTGTAACATCCTCCCTCATGAAACAATCTTGCGGACAATATGCTACAGAACTAAATTGCTGGGAGTTATTTCGGAACCAGATAGAAGATACCACAACTACAGAAGTGGGAGAAACATAGGGTCTAGTATTAAACAGTTTAGCAGAGGTTAAGCCACTCAGTCACATGCAAAAGCACTTATACACTGGAAATTGTAAGTTAAGATATCATTTGAGGAAGGGGAGGTTGAAAGCACAATCCACAGATGCCGTCATCATTCAAATATATTTACCAAGATGAGACAATGACCTAAAAATAATTATAAGACAAAGGCTTGTTCAGAATGCATCTAGTGCTCATTTATAACAAATCTAAGAATGCAAAGGGCAGGATCTACAGTACAAAGTAAAAACAGAATAAACAGAGCACGAGAGATGTTGTATATAAAAGAATAGATTTGCCTCTCAAAGCGGATGTAATATACATATCAAGTATGTGATTTACCCTCCCTGTCCTCTGGGGGCACCCTGGAGCTTGGCCAAGGGCCACACAGCCTGGCTCTACTCACAGGAGGCACAGTGTGGTGTCGGATTCCCTACCTCCAGCGCTGTAGCCAGATACCTAAATGACCAAGCTATCCAGCCAGCATATGTGCCATCAAGTCACTTCTGGTTTAGGCTGATCTTTTCCAGGGTTTTCTAGCTGAGAGTACTCAGAAGTGTTCCACCATTCATAGATTATGGCTATTAGACCTTGCCCAGCAGACATTTGACCACCTTGCCTGACAGTAATAGAATTTATTTTTAGAAAGATAGCTGTGCCAAGCTGTATTAATCAATTAGAGCAAAAACGACTGAGTCTTGTGGCATCTTAAAGGTTAGCAAGTTTCATTTGGTACAAGCCGTCAGAGATTGCAGCCCACCTCAGATGCCATAATTTATGAATGGTAGAACACTTCTGAGTATTCCCCTTCAAGTGCATTTAGGGCTGCGCGAAAGCTAATGCTCAATGAAACTTGCTACCTTTTTTGGAGAGATTTTATCTGAAGTAGTGGACTGTTAAAATTACATGGTAAAAAAAATCCTTTAAAATATGACCAGGGGATTTCTAAATGCCAGCGTGTTCCATCTTTTGAAATACTTTGTAACTGAGAAGGAATCCAGTGTTCTGTCAATTTTTTTATATTGTGCTTCTCAGTTCTGGTTGCAAGGTATGCAGGGCAGTTCAGTGGATCTCAAACTATTTCAGGCTGTCTTAAGTTGCCAACCACATTTCTCACGAGAAAATATTAGGTTTGTGGTAAAGAGGTTCATAACAGGCCTGCCCAGCTCTGCTTTTCAAGCACAAGGTGGACTAATGATGCAACAGACAGTCATGATAGTTCACATCTGTGTCTATACTTATGCAAATCTACTTGGTCTTTGTAACACTGCGGTTTCACATTCTCAAAATATTTATGGATTCTCCCCCACCCATCGCCATATAGGACTCAACTCTTAAGAGACTTAACAGGAGTTTTTCATCATATTTCAGAAGCAGAGGAAGCTGTGTCATCCAATATCATCCACTCACACTTCTAAACATTTGGGAATGTATTTTCCAAGGTTCAGTCCTCACAGCGAGAATCATGGGCAGTAATGTTCACGATCTACAAAAATGAGATCACCTTAGAGTGTCAAGGGAAGCACTGAATACTTGCTAGGAAACGATAGCAATCGCCTTTGAGCATAACAGGGTGGTGGTAGTCTTAAAATGAATGAATCCTCATCTTCCAGATTTTTTTAAAAAAAACTTGCACATTGAGTGAACTCTAGAGTATTTCTGACCCTTTCATACAACATGTATTCCCTGGATCGATTAAGAAGTACCCTCCGTCCTGACATGGGGTTAACCTTCTGACAAGCAGAAAGTGGGACTTCTGGTTCTCAGCCTCATGGTTCAAAGGAAGTTTCTCCCTTCCATATATTATAGGGCTGGGAAAGAATAATGTCCAATGGCAAAAAGAAATAATTTAAAGATGTAATCCTTACTCGTCAAGACGGCTGGGGGCTGATGGAGCTAAGGCTGTGATGAATCCAAACCTGTCACAGCTTGGAAATAGATGGTTGTTGTGGGTTTTTCGGGCTCTTTGGCCATGTTCTGAAGGTTGTTCTTCCTGACGTTTCGCCAGTCTCTGTGGCCGGCATCTTCAGAGGACTGGATTAGGAACTCTGTCCATGCTTTGTTGCCGTTCAGGTGTAGCAGACGTCAGCTCTGGCTCTGTGACAAATTTGGAGAAGTTTGGAAAAATGTTATGATTTTCTGGAAGTTAAACTGTTTTACAAATGTTGAAAAAGAGCCATGACAGTTGCTTTGTGTTTGGGTGAGAAGTGGTTAAAACTGATGAAAAGAGGAGTCAGCTTCTGGGATTTTCCCTTGTGTGGTGTCGCTTTGTGAACGGTAGTGAGCAGAAGAGGGTATCCTGTAGACCAGTGGTCCCCAACCTATTTGGGACCACGGACTGGCTGAGCCTCTGAGGAAGGCGCGGCACACACCCCCTGTCTTCGAGTGGGTGTGCATTCACTCTCAGGCGCATGCGCAAAGCGATGGGGGAGTGCCCACCTGCCCCCCAGCACCGGCGTGAGCGCTCCCCCACCCCTTCGTGCATGCGCAGGAGCGTCTGCATGCCCACCCATGTGCCCACCCACCCCTTTGGGCAGGCATGCTGGCGCATGCATGAAGGGGTGAGGGAGTGTTCACACTGGTGCTGGCACACATGTGCACACACAAAGCAGCTGTGGGAGGAGAGTGCGTGCAGGGGCCAGGAGGTCTGTCTCCATGGCCTGGTCCGGCTCAGGCCCTGGACTGGGGGGAGAGTGCGTGCAGGGGCCAGGAGGTCTGTCTCCATGGCCTGGTCTGGCTCACGCCCTGGACTGGGGGTTGACGACCTCTGCTGTAGACCATCTGGACTGCAGCTATTAGTGTTGTCAACATTCAGGCTGCCTTTACTTTGTAAAGCTTGGCATCCTCTTCCCTGCTGGCAACACAGGCACAATATTGCACAGCGATATCAGGCCATTTCCTCGGATTTGGAATCACGGATACAGAAGCACCATATCTCACATTCATCAACCAGAAGGTTTTTTTTTTTTTAAAGAATTGAATATTATGATGCTTGTGTAAGTTTTGACTACAGAGTTTGTGGAACTGCATTTCAGTTCATTATGTAGTCCGTTGCCCTAAATGAGATGAAATCTTTAAGCACAAAAATAACTAATTGAAACTGAGATAATTTCATTGCTGAAATTGTGGAAACATTTGCATAGGTTAAATAGATCATCATCTCAGTTACGCTTGTGTGCTGTTCTTCACGTCACTAGTTTTATGGACATTAATTCAGTTTGTGAATATATTTCATATAATTACAAGAGAGTACGTAAATGTCATTAAGGGGAAATGATTTGTAGACTTCTTAGGGTTCATTTTAAAGGTTCACTATTCTAGACCAAGATTCCCAGTGTGACATAGTGAACCGAGTAATGGACTAGGACTAGAATGGGGTTCAAAACTGTGCTCGGCGTTTGGGACCAAAACTGGTAAAAACACTCCCCAAGTATTTCACTTGCCTTTAAAAACCCTGTTAAGGCTTTTATAAGTCAGTTTCAACTTGACAACACATAATAACAAGCCTAGAACAAGACTGGGCAGACGAGGATCTACTGGTAGATCTCTGAATGATTTGCCAAGGTTTTTTTTAGTTCCCTATTGTTTAACAATAAAAGCAATGAAATGACACTCTCTCCATTCACCACCCCGATTTATACTGCTGAAACAAAGAGAACTTGAGGCAACTAGGTGTGATGCAGCTGACAGAGTGACAGATCCCTGCTCAACAATGTGAACTCATTGGGCAGGGCAATGGTAAACTCAGGCCCTATAGGGGAAGGAGGGCATCAGGCCCCTTTGGTACAAGCAGTCCCTGTGTCATATACCGTGACATGCTTCAGTAGCCAAAACAAACAACATAAAGGAAGTTCATCAAATCTTTTCTGGAGCTGAGGAAGGGACCTACTGTATTTAGGTTTGTAGGTTACAAATTAGACAGACCTGGTCTACACACACCCACACACCCAAAAAAAGAAAACAGAAAACACACAGATTAATATACTGCATCCAAATTACATTAAAAAGGAAGATTTCCTCAGGGGAAAAAAGAGGAACAATCATGATCCATATGTAGAAAATATATGAAAGTAAATTAGAAACATTTTTCATTTTATGTATTCTTGAAAGCTATCACGGCCGGGATCCAATGGTTGTTGTAGGTTTTTCAGGCAGTTTGGCCATGTTCTGAGGTTGTTGTTTTTTTCCTAACGTTTTGCCAGTCTCTGTGGCCGGCATCTTCAGAGGACAGGAGTCAGAACTCTGTGCTCTGGTGCAGTTTTGACTGTTGTCCTCTGAAGATAGCCATCATCATCATGTACTGTGGTTACCCTTTTCAGAGTTTTTCAGAGAGAGAGCTTCTTCTGGAGGTGCCCTGGGACTGTGCAGCTTGCTAAAAGTCACACCGGTCGGTTCTACTCGCAGGAGGTGCACCAGGGAATCAAACTCCTGACCTCTGGCTCTGCAGCCAGATACCTAAACTACTGAGCAATCCAGCCAGTTACTTCACTATGCCTTCACATTTGCCCACATGGAGACATTTGTGGCGGACAAATGCTATTTAATTTCATTAAACAGCTCATCAGGTAGATTAGAATATTTGTCTTTTGAATTTAGGAGCCATTATTTGACTTCTTATCCGAACTAAGAGTCGGTTTGCAGAATCAATTGCTGACGAAGTCCTTAGTTATGTAAATCCCATTAAATTAATGGATCTACACTTGGCCAGTACTAGTAACAGAAACCGGCCAAGAATTCAGAACGGTATGTGTGTGGATACCATGTACATCAAAAGGACAACACTATGCCTCGTAAAACTTTTTGGAGGTGGGCAGATAAATGATAGCTCAGACCAAGAATGAGTAAAAGTCATGTGGAGAGTCAATTTGTAGAATGGCTAATACAATTTTTACCCTTAGTGGAAAGAAATTACCTTCAAAGCAAGTGATCGGGCTGACCTGGCTATTTTGGGTTCACAGAGAAAGCCAAATCACATTATTTTTTTAAACATGGTAATAGAAAATGAGTTCACTTTTATAGATTTTGACCTTGTAAACATTATGACTTGTATTATAATAAGATTATTAATGAAGCCAACACTGGTTCATTCCACTGGTTCAACACTGGAATATTTTCCATCATACAGCAAATTGTAATCTGAATATATGGCACTGTGTTTTCCCCTGAGCATTGTATGATTTGCACCCACCTTCCATGACTTGATGTCATAAGTCCATCCTGATGTCAGATACAGCAGTGTTTGTTTATTTATTTTGCTTATATGCTGCCCACACTACCCTGCAGAGTCTGCTTCCACCAGAGAAGTTCACTCATTTCATCAGCAGTCCTCAGCATCACCTCCCACTCTGGTTGGGAAGGTCCTTCAACACTCCAAAGCAGACCTGGAGATGGGAGAAGAGGACGTGCATCCCTGGGATTCCTCCACTGGATCAGAAGAGGAATCATCCCAGGGATTCCTCCACTAGATCAGAAGTCTTCGGTTGGCAGAAGCATTTCTCCTAATCACAAGCAAAAACATCTATGCAGAGATACAAATGGCAGTATACAGTTTGACTCTGTAGCTCCCATTGGCTTAATTGTGGATTTGATGGCAGCTTCTGTGAATGCTGCTTAGGGCAAATGGCTCCATTACAGCCCTAAAGCTTCTGGCTCGATCCAACAAATGTACAAGGAAATGAAGGAGCAAGTAGCTACATGCTACAAATTTCGCACTAAACATTTGTCACATAATGCTGAAATGAGTATGATCTATACCCCTAAGTCATGCTTCCCATTGCATGTGACCATGTAGAGGTTGTGCAAGTGGAGTACATTTTGATAGGTTTTCTTTCTATCATAACAGACTGGCAAGGCATAAACTCTATCTTCCAGGAATGGAAGGTACCCTTCTAAGTAGTGATCTAACCTAGGAGTTCAAGATTACATATTATTTACCGGTTTTAGTTTATTAATCACCTATTTGTGTTTGACCTGATTTATTAATTTGACAATTATATTTGCATTTTCCCCTCTCATATACCTCAGCATGGTTCCTTTTTGAGAACACCAGGGCAAAACTGTGTAGTGCCGATAACCCATAATTAGAAATGAAACAAAGTTAATGTTTGAGAGATATGACTTTGTGACTCCGTGTCTCTTCAGATCAGTGGAGCAGGGACTGTATTCAGGTACAGAATCTGAATGGATTAATTTGCTGCCTTTACTAAGCAGCACATATGCCCTTTGTTGAGATATTGCAGTTGCCATATCCAATCTCAGCATGCAGTAAGAGAGCTATAGAGTATCACATCTGACTGCACTGGAAGAGGTTGCTGTACAACTTGTGATTTCCCTTAAAGAGACTCTTTGCCCACAGAAATAGCTCCATAAAATCACAGAAACATGAAGCTGGAAGGGGCCTATAAGGCCATTGAATCCAACCCAGGCCCAGAAAAGAGTAGCTCTGCAGCTGGACCAAAAAGTTCTGGATTCAGCACCAAATAGGGTCAGGCTTGTTACAGTGTCTTGCATGTCATCTAGTTGCTGGAAAATAGCTTGCACTGGACCGGGCCAAAGGCAGTCCAAAATGCAAGCAGTATCACCGTCTGATTACAATATATCAAACTGATCTTTTCTTGGGATATGGTCTTCCGCACCCTTACCTTGGAGCTATACCCACTGAAGAGAACAGCCTTTCCACCCAACAAGACATGCTCTGTCTTCAGAATCCTGACTGCTTGCTGATGTGCAGCAAGAATGCCAACTTTGTTTTTCACATTCTGTGCTCAAAACATGTTTTGAAGCTGGTCTAAGCTAAAACACAGTTGTCTCTGTCTCTTGTATGAAGGTGTCCTCTGATTTTTTTAGTTTTAATGTTAAGTCTGAAAACACTTCCTTCTTTGACATCAGTTTAAAAAAGAAAAAATGGTCACTGTTTATTTTGGAAGGCACAGTGCCACTTAGTTTCAAACAAAAGAGTTACTCAAAATGCATATTTGTTGGCTACAGTGACATAAGTGAGATTTGTAAATAGAAATTTGTTTACAAGAAGAGTCTTCTCTTTAATATTGTATAGTGGTGTTCTGCCTCCTCCTCCTCCTTTATTGGAATAAAGCAATATTTATCGCAATAAGGTTCCAGTCATTAACCTACATAAAATGTCAATGGCCAAAATCCTGTTGCATAGCATAGTAAATTGCACTAGAATAGGCCCAATGAATCAGTGAGGATTTAGTGGAATTCACTATGCTTCAATTCAATATGCAACAACAGGATGTTGGCCAGTATCAAGAGTTTTTTTAAAAAAAAAAATCACTGGGCAGTATTCTGTTTTCAGTCAAAGAGTAAAATGTCCCATCAAATGTCAGAGATCAGCCCATTGCAACAGCTGGCTCAACAAGTTACTGGACACCTCCCTGGTTAAGCTGAGAAAAATGTCATGAAACGTACAGTTTCACGTGCTGAGTGGGCCAAGAAGATTCTGACCAATCAATGTACATTCTCCTAAATTATCCCAACATTTGGTTTCTTGGAGAATTTGTTCTGTTATCCTAACCCCACCCCGCCCACCCCAGAAATAACCTACGTCACAGAGTTGTGTTGAACGAGGAGACTTTTGGTTTCCTTGGCTCATGTCCTAACCATATAAACTGAGCAACAAAAGCCATACATCAAAGTTTATGAGGATGGGAATCAGAAAGTTTTTAAAACTCAGTCAACATAAGAAATGATTTTTTTTAAAAAAAAAGATCTTATTTTTGTCATCAAGAAAGGCAACAAAATAACATGTAATTGCTTCCAGAAATATTATTTCCATGGTATAATGAGAGAGGGAGAAAAGAATGACAACAAGGCAAGACAACAAGAACAGGGAGCAAAAAGAAAAAAAACAACACATAATAATATGTGCTGGGGAGGGGGAATCTCATAGAATGTTGTTTTCTACAAAGTAATATTTTCCCAAAGTGAATCAATCCTTTTTAAACTGGCCTTTGGCCTGTGAATTGGGCTTTTTAGGGGGTGCTGTATGTTTTTTCTAGTCATGTGTTTTAAATTTGTTTATATTTGTTTGAACAAGTAATGCTTCAATATGGGTCCAAACTGCTTAGGGTAGTAAATTGCTCTAGAGTTGGCCCATGTTGACTCAATGGGAGAACTCCTCTGTACGTTCCGTTGATTCAAATGGGCCTGCTCTAACTGTGACTTACTTTAACATATTAAGTCATTATCACAGTAGGTCCATTTGGATCAACAGAATTTATTTATTTATATTTTATTTATTTATTGGACTTATATACCGCCCCATAGCGCTAGAAGCACTCTCCGGGCGGTTTACAATTTTAATTATAAAGGCTACACATTGCCCCCCCAGCAAGCTGGGTACTCATTTTACCGACCTCGGAAGGATGGAAGGCTGAGTCAACCTTGAGCCGGCTACCTGGGATTTGAACCCCAGGTCGTGAGCACAGTTTTAGCTGCAGTACAGCGTTTTAACCACTGCGCCACGAGGCTTATGTATGGAGGAGTTAACTTACCAAATCCCCATTGATTCAATGGGCCTAATCTAGTGCAATTTACTATGCTAAGCAACAGGATTCTGGCTGTTGTTTAGGTTTATTGTTGTAGCGGGCACCCTGTAGCCTCTGCTAACTCAGGCCTCCAGGAGTGCTCACTACTTTTCCTCTTCAACTGCTGCCACCAATTATAATCAATATTTAAAAAGGACAAGAGTTTCTTCCAAAACAAAACTTGTTTATTGATATAATAAAACAAAATGAATAAATCACAGGTAGGTAATCAAGTTGTAAATCACTGTTTCTCATTCATTAAATCACACAGACTTTTCCTCACTGACTATTTTGGCTCACAGGCCTTCAAACATGCTAATCACTAACTCTCTAACTCTCAGTCTCTCAGAACCCTTTCTCACTCCTCACACATCCCTTTTATATTTCAGCTCCTCCCCCTTCTGCACCACCCTCTGTCCCCTCATTGGCTGATGTTCCACTGCCCAGCTGTGACGGACAGGTGAGAGCAGGGCTCAATGTTACAATTGTATTTCAGTATTAGTATCTTAAGTTATTGTGATTTGAAACATATGTATTTTAAAGCTCTTGTTTAGCTGCCACAATTCTCTTCATTGGGAGAAAGGTGGGATATAAATAAAGTAAATAAAGAAAAATAGGTCATAAGAATAGTGCAAATGTAAGGAGTCCACAGTCACCATGAGAACATAAGAACATAAGAAGAGCCCTGCTGGATCAAGCCAAGGGCCCATCTAGTCCAGCTTCCTGTATCTCACAGTGCCCCCACCAGATGCCTCTGGGAGCACACGAGACAACTAGATAGCTGCCTCATGATACCCCCCCCCCGTATCTGGCATTTGGAGGTACCTTCCTTTTAAGTCTGGAGATGATACATCCCCATCATGGCTTGCAACCTATGATAGACTTTTCCTCCAGAAAGCTGTCCAATCCCCTTTTAAAGGCATCTAGGTCAGATGCTGTCACTACATTCTGTGGCAAAGAGTTCCACAAACTAACAACATGCTGGGTAAAGAAATATTTTCTTTTGTCTCTTCTCACTCTACCAACACTCAATTTGAGTGGATGTCCCCTGGTTCTAGTATTGTGTGAGAGGGAAAAGAGCTTTCTTCTATCCATTTTATCCACCCCTTGCATACTTTTATACATCTCATTCATGTCCCCTCTCAGGTGCTTTTTCTCTAGGCTAAAGAACCCCAAACGCTGTAGCCTTTCCTCATAAGGGAGGTGCCCCAGCCCAGTCATCATTTTAGTCGCTCTCTTCTGCATCTTTTCCAGTTCCACTATGTCTTTTCTGAGATACGGCAACCTGAACTGTATTCAATACTCCAAGGTCTCTATCCTGATCCATCACGGACAGCTCAGAAACCATTAGCTGACAACGAACGTTTTGATTTTTTGCCCCAATATGCATCACTTTACACTTTCTCATATTGAAACACATTTGCCATTTTGCCACCCATTCTCCCAGTTTGGAGAGATCCTTCTGGAGCTGTTCACAATCCCTTCTGGTCTTCACTACCTGGAAAATTTTTGTGTCATCTTCAAACATCGCCACCTCACTGCTTATCCCTGTCTCCAGGTCATTTATGAACAGGTTGAAAAGCACCAGTCCCAGGACATATCCCTGGGGCAGACCGCTTTTCACCTGTCTCCATTGTGAAAATTGCCCATTGACACCTACTGTTTGTTTCCTGGTTCTCAACTAAGAGGACCTACCCTCTTATTGCTTGACTGTGGAGTTTTCTCAGCAGCCTTTGATTAGGGACTACATCAAACACCTTTTGAAAATCCAGATAGGCAATATCCACTGATCCACCTGCATCCATATGTCTGTTGACATTTTCAAAGAATTCTAAAAGGTTTGTGAGGCAAGACTTACCCTTACAGAAGCCATGCTGATTTTCCCTCAGCAAGGCTTGTTCTTCTATGTATTTTGAGATTTTATCTTGGATGAGGCTTTCCACCACCTTCTGTGAAACAGACGTTAGGCTAACCAACCATATCTTAACACCTGAAAGAACTTGCTCTCCTTCCGTGAACTGTTTTGCTGGGCTGAATTTTGCAGCTTGGCTTATTTCAGGACTGCAATGTTAATGGAATCTATTCTGCTCCCAGTTAGGCAAGGTCCTGGACAACTGACGAGTTTATTAGGCAGCAGCATTTGCCTAGATCCTATCTGAGATTATTACACTTATTTTTTAAAAATGTGAATGTTCTGGCTGAAACAGATATTATAAATGGTCTGCAACCGGAAAAGGAAAGTTCTTCTAGGCTTACAGTATGTGAGTGTTTCACAACAGGAGTTTATCTCACTCCCTAAAACTTTCATATAAACTTGCTTTGTTTTGTGCTTAGTCTTCAAGGCCTAAACACAGGATTCTTTTGAAATCTGACTTGTCAAACATCAATAATTTCCCAGTCACTGTATCTCCAACACTCATGTCTTTTCCTCTCCAATTACAAGTGATCTATATAGTGTGTGTTCTTTCAGCCCTTAGTCAGTCTTAGAAATCAAGGTCCTCTTCGGGTATTCATAAAAGTATTAATACAGTATTTAGAAGTGTGAGGAGGGAAAGTGTTGTTGCCTTAACTCTGCCTCTCACTGTCTCCACAAGAAAGGGGCTGTTTGAGGAGGAAAGCTTCTGCTCAATGTGAAGGCTCTCCAGGCAGCTGGACAACCTGACAAACCAGGCCCTGGTTGTGTGGACAAGCTCCCTTTCTAGCAGACTATCTAGACTGTGATTCTTCGTGAAGGGAACGGAACAGGTAAGGGGTGAGTGTTTAGAAGTCTCTCCCTGTTCATACTTTCAGATTAATTCTGAATAGGGTAAAAGTATTAATTAAAAATAGCAGTGGAGGCTCAGGTTCTATGGATGTAAACCATACTGACTCAATTTCTTTGTTCTCATCCATTTAAGCTGCCAAGAAACCTCTCCATGGGGAATTTTCAAGCTCTGTCAGATTCCTTGCCTCCAGGTTGTATGTAGGAAAGACAAGGAATGATATATATATTTTTTCTTGTGAAAGTCCCTGTCATTAGCAGAAGCTGCCTCTGAGTAAAGCTAGTTTCTTTTCCATTTGAGAAGCAAAACAGAGACACCTCGGAAGAACTGGCTAAATGGTAGGAAAGACTCAAAACAACCCCTCTCATGCTTCTAATTCTTAAAAGTCGAAGTAATAAACCCTGACCATTGTCATTTTGCACAGTTCGTATAATTTGAATTAAAGTGTTAGTTGTGCAAATTTGCCCAGTCTGTACACACCCGCACACCCACACACCATTCCTGTTCTTTTGCTTTGTCAGGAGTGCCTGACTTTGCCTTCTTGCAGAGAGAAACAAATAAGATTTGTGTGGAAGGAGGGGACAAGTGAGGATTTACATCCCTAATAGGTATGGGGAGGATAAACCCACCCACCAAAGGAACCTGTTTTCTCCAGTTCTGCACATCCATATCCCTCAATGGGAATGGTATAGCTTTGTGCCAGCAGGCATGCTTTCCAAGCTGAAGACGATCCCAACTTCACTCTCTAGCATCTCCAGTTAACAAAAATCCACTGAGCTAGCAGGTGACAAGGAAAGTGTATGTTTGAGATCCTATAGAGCTATTGCACTGGAATAGACAAGTCCAGGCTTAAAGGGCCGTGTTCCAGCTTAGTGTTTGTACAAAATCTGGTTTAGGATTCTTAGGAGTTCAGGCTCACACACTCCTCACTCCTCCTGCCACAGCAGCAAGAGAGGGTTTGGAAATCCTCTTTTTCATTTTTAGTCTGACTTACTTTTGAATTTTTCTGATGCTCCTCCCTACAGGTAGTTTTAGTTCATACCATGATTTATGAAGCTGGTGCTTCAGTTGCATGATTTTTCCTTCCTTCCTTCCTTCCTTCCTTCCTTCCTTCCTTCCTTCCTTCCTTCCTTCCTTCCTTCCTTCCTTGTATGAAAGCCATCACCAAACATTTAGAGAAAAGACTTTGAATCAGAGATTGAAGAAGTTGCTCTCCCCCAACTTTTTTTTAAAGGATAGCCCACAGAATCACTCACCCAGTATGGTCATACTGGTCAGGGCATCCTGGGAATTGTAGGCCAAAAAAGTAACTTGACCACACAAGTGCAGGGAATAACCCTATAGAGAAAAGTGCCTACTGGCATGCAGCTTCTTCAGCCCATCTCTGCCATCGCCCAAAGAGCTGATCTGCCTATAGGGAAGCTAAGACAATTGACCTGAAGCTATACATTGTAACATACCCTTAAGAGCAGTCAGCTGCCAATTATAGTGCCAAAAGCTCCTGTATAGCTGCTTAGATAATAAACTGTTCCTGCCTTGGAACAGTTTGATGATGTCTGTAGCTTAAATAACGTGAACACCAGAGCTTTATGTGTATGTTTGTGTGTTCTTTTTTCTTTTTTTGAGAGGATGAGTTCCAAAGTAATTTTTGCTTCCTTTTGAGTCAATATCTTTCAACAAATTCCAGCAGATAAACATCCACATCATATTTTTATCACCCTTAATTGCCATAAGGAATTGGATTCTAAGTAACACATACCCAATAAATGTTGAGAGGTCTGATATTGTTCTAGCATCTGTGTCAGATTAAATTATCCTTGTTAAGTAAAGCAATAAAGCAGTTAAAAAAATAGTTTAGAAGCCAGTCAAACCCTTGCAGGCAAATGGGATGTGTTATTTCAGGGAATTGTTGCACATGAATGTTAGCAATTTATTACCTCCAGTTTGGCCTTGAAAAAAACATAACACACAGCAGCATCTGCAGATTGCTTGAGTTTGCTAAAATTACTAGTGTGTTGAACACACCCTAAAATGATACATATTCCAAAGATGTTAGACTTGGACCATTAATCAGTATTGAAGACAAAATTAAAGCAGTGTGTCAAAGAGGGCTGGAAACGATTCCATTGCTTCAGGTCTAATAGTCTTTAATCTCAAAGTGATTGGATTTAAAAGGCCATGGCTGTGTTCCAAAAGTATGCCTCTGCCAAAAAGCTACTATCCATTGCCTCCTGGCTTGCTGTGACACTGCTTGCCCGGGATCTTTAACCCTACTCATCCTATTTGATCCGCTATGAGACTATTAGTGGTTTGTAAACTGAACAGCAGCTGTAACCAAGCAGAGGAGAGTTTAAACAAGGTGAAGGAATTCTGAGATCCAATGCATTCTTTCTACACTGGAGAGTATGTAAACAGATTTTTCTAGAAAGAATTTACTAGAAAAAAATGCACTATGAAAGTGTAACTTTTTTAAAAAAAGATTGTCATATATAGGAATAAAGAAAGAGGGATTTATTCACTTCACAATTTTAGGCAAGCTTGCTTAATTTTACAGTTTTGAAATAATAAGCAAACTGAAATCCTATCCTTTGAACTTTGCACTTCTTCAGATTCCTCACTGAAATACTTCAGTACAAACAACACACACACAAATGTATCTGTTAGGGAAAATAATATTAAAATATATGGCATTAAGACATTGCTTGTAGAATGTTTACGTTAGGTTTTAAAATGTGTATTAAAATCCATATGTCAAAGATTCACTTGAATGAAGAGGTTTCAGTTTGAGAGAAACTGAACGTCTTGTTGAGAAACATTTTTAAAAAGTTTGGGAGGAACTAAATTTAAGACTGAAGTAGCAAGAAACCAAAATTAACAGGTTTATCCAACCCTAAAAGGCTTAGCCCAATTTACATCCAGATATACTCCCAGTCCTTCACTGAAATACAACTGCAGTTAGCCTCTTACTCTTTAAGGTGTGAGGGTTTTTATTCTTGCTACAGTACAATAAAGAGCCAGTGTGGTGTGGTGGATAAAAGCTAAAATCCAGTATTAAGTTGTAACTAGAGTAGACCTATTGAATCAGTGAGCGTATGATGAGTCAACTCTTCCATAAGTTGCATTGATTAAATAGGCCTAGTCTTGTTGTGACTTATTACTGGATTTTAGCCACTGTGTCAAGCTAGGAGGGTGTCCACACTGGCATATAGATATGATATATGGATTGCTGATGGATCGGAAAAAAGACCATGTCTGCATATGTTTCTATTTCAGTTGAGCCATCCTTCCCCTTTAAGAGCTGTTGTGCACCTTGCTGGCCCAGCAGTGGGGCATGCATTCTTTTTTTGTCATGCTCATGGTTTAGCCTGTTTAGACAGGAGATAGGAGCCTCCAGCAGCCCAGCATCCAACTGCTATCGTGGCTGCAGATTTAGAAGCAAAGTGAGAAAGAAACTGGGGGAGAATGAGGGGAGGGGAAATGAGAGAAAATGGAATGGCACTGACAGAGAAAGAGAAAGATGGGGAGAGAGTGATGTAAAAAAATAATTTCACTTCCCCTGACCTTCCGCAGATGATCAGGGGAAGTACTTAATTGACAGTTGATTAGGCTACAAGGAGTTATTTGCTGTTCAGATGGGAGGGCCATTGTTCCTCTTCGTGACCTCAACAGACCCTTTGTAGCCTGATACACCCCACCCCCCAGTCTGGAAATGCCCTAGGACTCAGAAACCAGGGCTCAAATCCCCATTTGGCCATGGAAATTCACTTGGGGGAGGGGAGTAGCACTGGTAAAATCACTCATTAAACATCTCAAAGCTCTTGAAAACCTTATTAGGGGCACTGAAATTCAGATAAAATCCAAAGAAACAAAACAATTAAAAATGTGGCACCTTAATTCAGATGTGACTTGACTCCACTTAATACACAAAGGAAAGTTCAAAGGAAGGTCAACAAAATGTTTATTTGTAATTAGAATTGGCAATACATGACTGAATCTCTTTATGAATGACTCTGATGCCACTCAGCTTGTTTAGTTACTTCTTGTACTGCTGAAGAGAGAAGCAAAAGATGTAGCCATTTGGCTGAACAGGAGCCTCTTCTGTTTATACAGTGGTGCCTTTACTTACGAACATAATCCACATTGGAATGATGGCTTTAAGTCAAAACGTTTGTAAATCAAAGCACCATTTCCCATAGGAATGCATTGAAAACTGATTAATCTGTTCCAGCCGAAGTAAAAAATACCAGAAAGAAAGAAAGAAAGAAAGAAAGAAAGAAAGAAAGAAAGAAAGAAAGAAAGAAAGAAAGAAAGAAAGAAAGAAAGAAAGAAAGAAAGAAAGAAAATAAACAGAGCATGTCCCATGCTGGGACTGCAAAAAACAAAAAACAAACAATTCCAAAAATAAACACTGGAGCAAGTCCAACGCTGGAACTACAAACAAAACAAAACAAAGCAAACAAAAAACCCCAAAAAACAAAACAACACAGAAAGGTAACCCCCCCAGCCCAAACCTACCTTCCGAAACCCACCCAGAACAACTTTATTAAAAGGAAAAAGCAGCACATTGTCTCCACCAGCCTCCCAGACTCCAACCGCTGCTGCAGGGCCTGGCCTCTGCCACCGCTACCAGGCCAGGGCTCCAGCTGCCTCTGCAGAGGCTTCCAGTGCTTCCAGAGCACTGGCACCCATAGGACAGCTGCAGCGATGGGGCCAGCCATGGTGGAGGGGACCCCTACTCATGAGTAGACCCGCACCTTTGGCGGTGCTCACTCATGAGTAGACCTGCATCAGGGATGGGCAGGGAGCGCACGGGCTTCCCATCCCCCACCGCAATCCAGAGCCACCCCGCTTCTCCGTCCTCCTCCTGCGCCGCCCATCCACAGAGGAGCCCCTCCGACCCGTGCAGCCCAGGGCCTTTGGTGGTCCTTACTCATGAGTAGACCTGCACCTCTCCGTCCTCCTCCTGCTCAGCAGAAGTAAAAAAGTTCCCTGCCCCCCCTGCTCTAACCGTTGGGGCAAAAGAGCTACAAAGAAGCAGCCTCTTCACCACCAACGGTTTGAATTTCCCACCTTCCCCCCTGTCTTTTTTGTTCATAAGTCAAAGCTCCGTTTGCAAGTCAAAGCAAAATTTTGTGGCCAGAGCTGTTCGTAAGTCAAATTGTTCGTAGGTCAGGGTGTTCGTAAGACAAGGCATCACTGTATTTATTCAGGGGCTGCAGAAGAGTACATTGGGCTTCCAGCCAGATCAAACCACAAAGAGAAAACAACACTCTGGCAGTTAAATCTTTACTCAGAAATAGCACCCTTACATTTTGTGGGGCTTATACCCGCATGCAATATATAAAACTGCAGCCAAAGTATGGCCTAATTTGTACTGTAATGCACTGGAGCAGTGTGCAGTTGTTCTAATGGATGATACATAAAATAATTGGGACACTTCATTTGACTTACAAGAATTCAAAGAAATACTGTACATTCTTTATGACAAATCCACTCCTTTATTTGGTTCACTCTCATGTTTAATTAAATTTAAGTTGTGAGATTAAAAAAACAAACGCTCTACACAAACCTTCAGAGGTTCCACAAAGGTTACCACAATGTGCAGAAGGTTAGATGGAGAGCAGGAAAGCAGACATAAAGTAAAATCATTAACTGGGGGCTCCCCCTTCCCAGTTGGTTTGAAACTTGGCACATCTGATACATTGCGATGGAAAAGTCAGAACTTACTGGCAGGGGAAAATATATCTCAGCATCACTCCGAAGTTGTTGTGAAGGTTACGGGGTATGGGGTATTAAAATGGTCCCTAGAACAGTGATTCTTTCGCCAATCAAGCTGAACTTTGGCTGGTCTTGACACCTGGAAGGATTAATAACACACTCTTTGTGAAGCATGCCATTTGGACACAGAAGTTACAAGCAGATGAAGTATCTTGGCTGGGTCTTTCTAGGCAGGCTTGTTCACTGAACTGTGAGAGACCAGAATGCCTCTTATGTGTCCCTGAAGTAACACTTGTACAAGGTTTGTCTCACCCAGAATTTAGAAGTATAGTAACAGGTTACAAGGAACATTGTTACCTGTAACGAACTAGGTCTCTTTTTGTGAAGTGACGGTACATGGAGTTTCAAAAGTAATGAAATGAGCAGGAGTTAATGAGTCTTTCTGGTCTAACAAATGTAAGTTTTTTGGCCAGTTTTTTGTTTTTTAATAATATTTTTAGGCACGCTTAGGGAGAATCTGTGCAGACATTTTTAAGTTTTGTGTCATCCTTTTTTCAATGTTAAGACTTGTTGTCAAAAAGGTGTGCGAAAACGAACTTTAAAGAGACAAATAAAACAGTGTCATTATTAGCAACGTATTGTCTATTACATATCAATTACTTCCAAAAATTAACCCTTCAAGCCTTGATCTCCCTTGCTTCATCTCGACACTGTCATCAACGCAACTGCATCAGGTTTTGTTTTGCTTGGTCCCAAGACCTGTTACCTTATATAGAGAGTTTGTGGGATTTTAATTTGTTATGTTTTGTTTCTGAAAGAAACAATTTTTTAAAATTTTGTTTCTGAAATAATACATTGTTTATGCTAAATGTGAAACATCTATAATACATTAACTAAAACATAAACAGGGACAAATGTATTCTCGAAGGCTTTCTTTGGCTATGTTCTGAAGGTTATTCTTCTTAACGTTTCACCAGTCTCTGTGGCCGGCATCTTCAGAGGACAGGAGTCAGAACTCTGTCTGTGCTCTGGTGCAGTTCTGACTCCTGTCCTCTGAAGATGCCGGCCACAGAGACTGCCGAAACGTTAGGAAGAACAACTTTCAGAACACAGCCAAAGATCCCGAAAACCCCCCAACAACCTAGAGGGACAAAGCTTATCATTAAAGTCTATTTGAATTCCTCAAGGTGATAACATCCTTTCTATAACACATAAAGCTAGAGGTGATGCCATCCAAGCAGCCAGGATTATATACTGTATATATAAAAAAACATTCATTATGCTACCATAGGTATTCGAGGCAGGACTCCAGTTATCTTCTGTCTGTTGAGTCAATGGGGGCTTTGAGCATCTAGCTATGCATTTCAGTAATGTATAGCCATGCATCCAGTCACATGAGCTGCAATCCAGAAAGCTTACATCAATGTGTTAGTGGTTAAGGTGCCAGAGGACCCCTTTGTCATGCTGGTGTCTCTTGACTTCTTCTGAAACAGACGGCTGGCCTCCATCTACAGCAGAGAGCACTTTGTTAAGCTGCAGAAGTTTGTCAACTGTCAAAGAATGTTGTCAGAGGCAGCAGAGTTAAAGTTGGTTTTAAAAGGGTGAGATAAATATATAAAAGGTAGAGCTATCCATGGCTACGTAAGACACAATGGCGAACAGTATAATCTCCATGTTCAGAGATAGAGTATCTCTAACTGTGGCATTGAGGGTGTGGCAATTACAATGGCCATGCCTTGCTTTTCACCTTTCCTATGGCATTTGGCCAGTTGCTATCAGGAGCCAGAATACGAAGGTAACAGCACTGGTGATATGACGCAGTATGCTTTTCTTCTGTATTTACAGAGGACTTCCCAGCATTCAGTAGAAAGATTATTGACATCACTACCACTGTTAGAATTACATTTATTTTTATTTATTATATAACCCCAGTGGTGAGAACATCCAACCATAACAAGAAGAAACTTCCTTTCCAAAACTATGTACATAAAATCACAAAAGACAATGATTCCTCAGCCAATACATTCTCCTTCTGCCTGCTCCTCTCACGACATTTGTTTCACCTTGAATGTTCAGATGGAAAATACTCAACCCCCCCCTTTTTTTGTTTCTCATTGCATGACCAAAATATTGTAAATTTCTGCACTTTCTGAACTTTGTGACCTTTTGGTCTTTATTCATTCACATTACTTCTTCCTTGTTGGTTTCCTCTCAGTCCAGGAAATTCTTAGCATCCTACAATAAAGCTACATTTTAAACATTTCTATCTTGTCTATAGTAGCTCTGTTAAATTCCATGTTGCACAATAGAACTGAGAATACACAAGTCAACTTTAAGCTTTTGTTGCATATCACATTCTGCCTCTCTGGGCTATATCTCTATTCTGATTTCTAATCTGTAGCTCTGATCTCATTCTTCATCCAATAGCAGTATGTCGAGCTACAACACCATTAGCATAGGCATCCTTCAGTCTCGAGAGACTATGGTAACATGCTCTGAATCGAGGAGTGTCCTCTCCAGAGCATGAAGCCCGGGTAAAGTAATATGGAGGATAGGCTGTTACCCAAGCAGCAGATCCCCCCTCTCCACGTTGCTGAAATGGTCCAATGGAAAGGCAAGAGCCAATACAACTGGTTCCAGCAACGTCGCAGGAGTTGGCAGAACGACACAAACTGCCTTCGGGACTCCAGCTCTGGATTTTGCCTCTAGGTTAACTCCTGAAGCCTTTCCCATGAGTGGATATAGCCACAAGGTAGTGGACGTTTGAAATTGGAGTTTTCCTTCTCCTAGATGGGCTGCCTTCCATGGCTGACGAGCCCCACCTACCCGGCAACGCCATTAGAACATTAGGATATACATTGCACATGTAAAGCAAGGAACTGTCATCAGCAGATCAGAGCTGTACACAGCTTTCAATCTGCTCTGTAGAGGTGATCCATTCAGGCCTCTGTAAAAGAAATCTGGCTCCTCCCCAGCAACATGGGGAGAAAGAGGAAAATGGAGAAACAGGAGGTGGTGTCAAAGGGAAGGAGGCAGAGAAAGAAGTAGGAAAAAGATAAAAAAGGAGCTTCCATTCACTTTCTGCAAATATGTGGCCCTTAACAAATTACCCCAAAGGAATACATCCCAGAAGGCGCGGGGGGAGCTTGCCAGTTGCTTCTCTAAGCCCTCAGACCATTGGATGTAATTAAATAGCCAGGCATGCTAAGAAAGAGTCAGAAGGATCAAATGGCATAGCATACAACCTTGCGTCAAACCACCGCTAAATGTATCTGAAGGGTAGTAGGGAATTATCACTTACTGTACTAATCATGCACCAAGTCTCTAGAAAAACTTTTCTTTGATGGAGAGAAGATAATGCAGGCTAACAGTGCCTTAGCAAAATAGGATTAATTTGCAGGAAGCTGACTGATTAGTTGCTGCTGACCTGTAAAACCGAATAAGAATGAGGTCACTGGAAAATAATAGAGCTCTTTAGAGTTTAGGTCAAAGTCAGGTAATAGATAAGGTCACCGAAAGATCAAGCTGATATCATGAAATTAAGAGGCAAGAAAAGAGTTCACATACTACACAAAGATGTCAGTCTTTAAAATAGGCTTTTTTTTTCCTGAGCAGAATCACTTGGCATTCCAAAACCAACAATTACAGCATATACGTTTTCAAATATTGTTGGACCCAATCCTTTCCCCTTGGTTGTGGCAAAGTTATTTGATCCTGCTCCTAACTTTGTTATATAAATCCACCTTATCCGACCCTGGCTTGTGAGTTAAAGCAGGATTAGGCAAATGAGGCTTCCATTCTCTCATTAAGGAAAAGCCTAGAGATTGTTATTGTTGTCACTGCAGTTGTTATGATTCTTGTTGCAATTGCTAGCAGAGCTTACAAGCGATTTTACAGACCTTTATAGGTAAAAAAAGGGGGGGCAGGTTCCTTTCTCAAGTAGTTTTCAGCCTGAGAGTTAGCAGGAATAAAGATAACAAAAAATGGGTGATGAAAACATGCAAGATATCCAGTGGTATACATATAGAATCAATCAATCAATCAATCAATCAATCAATCAATCAATCAATCAATCAATCAATCAATCTATCTATCTATCTATCTATCTATCTATCTATCTATCTATCTATCTATCTATCTATCTATCTATCTATCTATCAAACTGCTTTGTTCTCTTGTAATTTTCACTGTTATTAATTATTTATTATCTTCTGAAAATGTTTCAAAACTTTTGAAGCTATAATCTGCAGGCATGGGGTCTCACAACTTAAGTTGCACCCGTGACTTGACTTGGGGGTTTCTGGGGTGACATGTGATTCGACTTGCGGCTCAGATCCATTTGTCCGAGTCATGTGCTGCCGGTCTACCTGCTGCCGCCGCTGCCATCTTCATATGCAGCACATTGGAGGGCCTTTCATGGTGATGTGGTAGCTTGCCGTAGTCAGAGGGCAGGTCCTCCAACCTGCCTCTTCCTGTAAAGTTGCCCTGGTGGTGCTCTAGACTGCCATAGAGCATCACCAGGGTGAGTTACAGGAAGAGGCAAGTCAGAGGACTCACCCTCTGAGTACAGCAGACTAGAATATCACTATACAAGGCCCTCTGCCTGTGCTGGCCTATCTGCTAGTAAGCACATGTGTCAGGGGAGGTAGTGGCTCCCGAATGGAGGCAGCAACAGCAGGAAGGCTGATGGCAGTGGGAGGCCCAAGTCTTTGGTACCGAGTCCTGAGTCCCAAGCCTCAGTTGTCAGGGCAAGCAACCCATGGATTGGACTTGGGACTTGGGACTTGTTACCAAAGACTCGGACTTGGACTTCAATTTGAGACTCAGGTCCCAAGACTTACCAACATCCCTGGTAAACTGTTTAGAGATTCTATTACGACAAACTGCTTAACTGTTAGAACAGCATGGCAATGGAACCAGTTACCTCAGGAGGCAGTGAGCACTCCAATGCTGGAGGCATTCAAGAGGAAATTGGACAACCAATTTACTTTGATTTGAATTTCTGCGTCAAGCAGAGGGTTGGATTCAATGACCTCCTTCCAATTCAACTATTCTATGATTCCATGAGATGATATTCAAACACAGTGGGGTCTTGACTTGAGAACTTAATCCGTATTGGAAGGCGGTTCTCAAGTCAAAACGTCTGTAGGTCAAGCCTCCATTGACCTACAGTGCATTGAAAACCGATTAATCCCGTAACAGGCCGTTTTTGTTCCATTTTGGTTTTTTTCTGGTCTTTAAGTCAATTCTCAGGCTGCAAGTCAAACCTAAATTTTGCGGCCAGAGAAGTCTGTAACTCAGAAAGTCTGTAAGTCAAGCCGTCTGTAAGTCAAGGGTCAACTGTACTATACTGTACATTCACATAAGGAGGTTGTGGTAAATGACTTATAGGAAAAGCTTGTTCCCTTCTCTACCTTGGTAGGTGACCTTCAGCATACATTGGATGGTATATCCTGGTTTTCTTGAAAGCTTTTGATCCCATTGCTATGTCAGTGGTTCCCAACCTTGGGTAGCCCAGGTGTTCCTGGACTACAACTCTAAGAAGTCTTCATCACTAGCTGTCCTGGCCAAGGTTTCTGGGAGTTGCAGTCCAAGAACCCATGAGTTACCCAAAGTTGGGAACCACTGGCCTATGATATTGTTCTGGGCCATCTGGTTGGACAGGGCATAGGAGGTGCTGCATTTCCAATATTTCCTGTTGGGTCTCACAAAGAACCAGTGGATCATGGTCCTTGAAGTGTTGCCTCCCACAGGGTTCTTTGAGGCTACTCTAAGCTTTGGGATGAGGTGTCACTGTATGCAGTAATGTAGTAGAGCTGGGGTTCGTAGGGTCAAAGCCCTGAGACTTTTTGAATAGCAGAGCCTATGATCATCAGCTACTCTTCTCACAGTTCCCTGTTTGCACTGAGCAGAGCTGCAATCCTCTCATTGGCTGGGAAGGAAGTGATTTTTTTCAGGAGCAATATATTTTTGCAATGTATCAGTGCTCTAATGCAAAATATTTGAAAATGGTTTGGTTTTGAATGGGCAATTTTATTTGCCTACTTCTCATTTATTGATAGGGACTAATCCAATTCTAACCCCCCACTTTTTTTTAACTGCTTTGTGCACAGTTGGCTGTGGGGACAGTAATGGAGCACACTGGCATGTCTGAATTTACCACTACACCACTACCAGTAGACTGATAATGTCCTATATATAACAGCAAGGAAGCAGGTGGTATCCTTGAATTTCCTGATTTTACGAATAGGCTGCATGAGAGTGAATAAACTAAACATTAATCCTATCAAGGCAGGGGTGCTGCTGGTAAATAGTCAGTCTTGCTCAGGGAGTGATATTCAGCTTGTTCTGGAAGTAGTTCAGTTCCCCAGGGAACATCACGGTCTTAGTCTGAAAGTACATTATGAGAGAACTCTTCAAATTTGTAGCAATGTCTTGCTGCTATTACAGACCTGCAACAAAAGTGATGAATATCCCCTTAGGGATCAGTTTTATCATTTGCCTGACATTACTTTTAAATGTCTAAAAACTCCACTTAAAAGCTTTGGAAGAAAGAACTACTGTACTACAGAAAAGAAAAAGAATTACAGATATTCCCATTTTCACTTGTGAAGAATATGCATTACCAGAAAATATCCAACCTTAATTTATTATCTAGGGAAATACTTTTTTTCCCTTCCGATATTAGGCTGATGACAAATTCTCTTCTTCATTTTTCAAATTAATTAGATGTCTCAAGAAGCTTACTGGGTGCTGAAGATGGATTCCATTTTGATCTTGCCCTTTAAATAATGTTACAGGTTCGATCCCACACTTCTCTTTCTCACAGTGCTGTGCAACCATTCCTCACAACAACACCATGCCCCATTCAGTGACTGGAGGCTGTGCTCAAAAAGTGTCTGGAAGACAAGGATGCCGTCTGTTTGTGCCAAGTCAAACAAGGTGGGTAAATGGAGATGGATGAATTAGTGGAGCAATTACCGTAGGTAAACAAGTCTGCCAGAGAAAGGTATGACCTTAAGGTCCCTGAGATAACATTGTTTGCTTGCTTCGGCTTCATAAGGCTTGATCCACAAACATCTTAAGGTGGCTTGTTTGCCCTTAAGGTGCCTTACATCCTGATTATAAACACTTTTATCTAGAGGGAAGCCCACTGAGTTCAGGGGAACATATTTTTTTTCTTAATGACACATAGCATTCTTAGCCTTAATTCTACTTGGTAAACAATGGCTAAATCCTGTTGATTAGAGCTACATTAGAGTAGGCCTACTGGTGCTGGAGGAGACTCTTGAGAGTCCCCTGGACAGCAAGGAGAACAAACCTATCCATTTTGAAGGAAATCAACCCTGAGTGTTCACTGGAAGGACAGATCCTGAAGCTGAGGCTCCAATACTTTGGCCATGTCATGTGAAGAGAAGACTCCCTGGAAAAGACCCTGATGTTGGGAAAGTGTGAAGGCAAGAGGAGAAGATGGATAGACAGTGTCATCGAAGTGACCAACATGAATTTGACCCAACTTCAGGAGGCAGTGGAAGACAGGAGGGCCTGGCATGCTCTGGTCCATGGGGTCATGAAGAGTTGGACACAACTAAACGACTAAACAACAACAACAAGGCCTACAGAATCAGTGAGTCAACTTCTCTGTAAGTTCCATTGATTTTTAATAGGCCTACTCTAGTTTGCGACTCACTATGCAACAAGTCACTGTACCTG
Source organism: Pogona vitticeps (assembly GCF_051106095.1). Classification (NCBI taxonomy): domain Eukaryota; kingdom Metazoa; phylum Chordata; class Lepidosauria; order Squamata; family Agamidae; genus Pogona; species Pogona vitticeps. The sequence goes on along the minus strand of NC_135783.1, from coordinate 111,313,313 downwards.
GAAAAGGATGTTACAGAAGAACTGGAAGGGGTACAAAAAAGGGAACCCAAATGAAGATGTTGGATCAGCTCTTTCTTTGGGACTATAACTTAGGAAAATGGGGAGGAAAGAGAGACAATGCTTTACAGAATTATATAATGTGCACAGAAAGTAAATGGGGTAAGTATTCCACTCTCATAATTCTAGAACCCAGGGTGGTTCACTGAAGCTGAATGAGGAAAGAACGGATAAAAGGAATTGTTTCTTCACTCAGTTCATAATTAGATGGTGGTGTTTGCTGCCACAAAATGTAGTGCTGGCTGCTAACCTGGATTGATTTAAAAGACAATTGAACAAATTCATGAACAATAAAGCTACTCATGGGTACTAATCATGACAGTTATATATCACCTTCAGAGTCAAAGATAGATACCCCTATATATCAGCTGCTGAGAGACACCAGTGGGAGGGTGCGGTGGTGTTTATGTCCTGTATTGGGGGGGGGGGCTTCCCATGGACATCTGGTTGGTTATTGTGTGAACAAAATGCAAGATAAGATGGGCTTTTTGTCTAATCCAGTATAGCTCTTCTTATGTTCTTACTAGCAACACTCATCTAATATTCAAACATTTTGGCTAGAAAGACAGTAAAGATAAATCTCCTACTAACAAGGACGATCATGTTCAGCTGATGTAATGTTACTAATGCAGGCTTTAAACCCCGTCTGCCCTCGTTATTGTTAGTGCTTCAAGAATGTAGATGATCAAAAGCATCATTGATTTCTAAACTTGAATATTTGCCTGCAAATGGGTCCTGAGTGGGAAGCGATCTCAATACCACTAACAACTTGGGTAACAAACAAGCAATCATGCAGAGTTTAAAACAAATGTTTCAAAATAATGTTCAGATTTCAAACAATGGGATTGACGTAAAAGCCCAGCCGCATATAACTGTAAAACACATCGTGTGGGTTTGAATGTCAAGATTTATGTGAACTGTTGCCACTTGCCACCACTCTTATACACATCTGAGTCAAAGGGATGTTGGTTTTGTAATGTGACACAACACACGTCTTTCAGCTGTTTCTCAAAGGCTACTGCAAAATGGGTGAAAGTGATGCCTAAATCAGAGTGGGGACAGTGTAGATCCAGTAAGCCATGGGCTCACTCTGAATTGGTCTCAACCCAGACTAGCTGGGAAAATGACTGGGGAAAAAAAAGGAAAAGAAAAGTAACTAAGAAAGAAAACAAAAGTCTGGTGGCCAGGCTGGCTGAGGGATTCTGTCAACTGTAATCCAAAAAAGTAACTTTCCCAACCACTGACTAAAACTAAGCTGAGGTTGTTAGCCAATTAAACTGTCTAAAAGCAAATGGCGAAGAAGAATGATGGACCAGATGTAGAGAGAGGCAGGCAGGATGTTATATTACTTGCATCAAACCACTGAATGTGTTTATTTTTAAAATTCAAATAACAGCTCCTGGGGAGAGGCAACAAAGTCCATGAAAAGCATGTGGGATGGGCTAAACCTTTCCAGTATATGTTGTTGTCTTGATGAGAATCAACGTTTCTGCCCTGGAACTTTCTGTTTACTCCAGGACTGATACTTGCTCTTACCTCCATCTTTCCAAAGGGATGAACTGACTTCTTTGGGAGGTGTGATTACGCAAAGTGTGAGAGAAGCCTGGGAGATCAAAGCTGGCAGCTGACAGGGTGTAGTGGAAACCCAGCTCACTCTCTTTATCTTGACCAATGTAAAATCGGCTTTTTCCTGAGGAGAAGCAAAAGCGACGGGAAGAAGCAGCAGGGGGAAGGGAGGAACAGGGCAGGCAACAACCTCTGCAAAATAAAAAAAATGTTTTGAATGAGACTGTAGGATAAATACAGACACTTATTGTGTCCAAACAGCCTCTGTCAGTTTGTTTCTTGAAATTATGTAGGATTTATTTTTCTCGCTTGGAAGTTAGGCTAGCTACATTCCTGCACTTGGCTTACAGAAAGTCACCCTGACTTACATTCCTTGCCAAACAGTTTAAAAAGGGTGATTTTTGTAAACAGCCACTTAATGAACTTTGAGAAACAGTTGAAAACCATTTTACAGGGCATGCAAATAAATGTATAAACACACAATTGCTAACAGCTTTGGTCTTTCTCATGGGAAGTGTAATATGCTTTACACCGATTGTCCACATGCCAGGACCTAAATGGCAAATAGAATAATAGTTCCATATGTGTGACAAATCAGAAACATATTCAGGCAGTTCCTTCTTCAAAATCTCACCAAATCTCTTCCATAATGGAAGCTCATTTGTTCATATGCATCTTTTCTTATGAATCTGAAGCTGCTTCAGAAAAAAAAAGCATGTCAGGATGAACAAACTGTGTCCCTAACCACTTGTACGAAGTTATAGAATCATTGAATCATAGAATAATTGACTTGGAAGGAGCCTATAAGATAATTGAGTCCAACCTCCTGCTCAGTGCAGGAATACAAATCAAAGCAGATCTGACAGATGATTGTCCAGTTCTCTCTTCATCCGCCAGCACTGGAGAGATTATCACCTCCCGAGATAATTGGTTCCATTGTCATACTCCTCTAACAGTTAAGACATTTTTCCTGATATTCAGCCTAAATCTGGATTCCTGTACCTTTAGCCCATTATTATGCATCCTGCACTCTGTGATGATCAAGAACAGATCCTGCCCCTTGTCTATATGACTACTTTCAAGTATTTGAAAAGTGTGATCATATCTCCCCTCACTCTTTTTTTTCTGAAGGTTAAACATGCCCAGTTCTCTCAGTCTTTCCTCATAGGGCTTGGTTTCCAGTCCCATGATCTTCCTTGTTGCCCTCCTCTGATCCTGTTACATTTTGTTGGCATCCTTCTTAAAGTGTGGTGTCCAGAAGTTTGGAGACTATACTCCTGTTTATTGTTTAGTGTTAAGTCGTGTCTGACTCATCGTGACCCCAAGGGCCAGAGCATGTCAGGCCCTCCTGTCTTCCACTACCTCTCGGATTTGGGTCAAATTCACGTTGGTAGCTTCAATGACACTGTCCATTTATCTCATCCTCTGTTATCCCATTCTCCTATTGCCTTCATACTTTCCCAACATCAGGGTCTTTTCCAGGAGTCTTCTCTTCTCATGAAATGGCCAAAGTATTGGAACCTCAGCTTCAGGATCTGTCCTTCCAGTGAGCATTCAGGGTTGATTTCCTTCAAAATAGATAGGTTTGTTCTCTTTGCAGTCCAGGGGACTCTCAAGAGTCTCATCCAGCACCACAATTCAAAAGAATCAATTCTTCGGTGGTCAGCCTTGTTTATGGTCCGGCTCTCACTTCCATACATTGCTACTGGAAAAACCATAGCTTTCACTATGCAGACCTTTGTCGGCAAGGTGATGTCTCTGCTTTTTAAGATGCTGTCGAGGCTTGTCATCGCTTTCCTCCCAAGAAGCAGGTGTCTTTTAATTTTATGGCTGCTGTCACCATCTGCAGTGATCATGGATCCCAAGAAAGTAAAATCTGTCACTGCCTCCATATCTTCCCGCTCTATGTGCCAGGAGGTGATGGGACCAGTGGCCATGATCTTAGTGTTTTGTTTTTTTATGTTGAGCTTGGGGCCATTTTGGCTCTCTCCTCTTTCACCCTCATTAAGAGGTTCTTTTATTCCTCTTCACTTTCTGCCATCAGAGTGATATCATCTGCATATCTGCATATCATCTGGGTTGTTGGCCTTTTTTCCCGGCAATTTTAATTCCATCTTGGGATTCCTCCAGTCCTTCCTTTCGCATGATGTATTCTACATATAAGTTAAATAATCAGGGAGACAATATACAGTGGTCCCTGACTTACGAACTTAATCCGTATTGGAATGATGGTTGTACGTCAAAAGGTTTGTAAGTCGAAGCACAATTTCCCATTGAAATGCATGGAAATGGGATTAATCCGTTCCAGCATTTTAAAAAAAATATGAAAAATAAAAATAAACAGAGCAAGTTCCACGCTGGGACTGCAAAACACACACACACACACACACACACACACACACACACACACACACACACACACACACACACACACACACAAATCCAAAAACAAGACAACACAGCACAGAAATATAACCCCCCCCGTCCAAACCCACCCTCCAAACCCCACCTACAACAGTTTTTTAAAAAGGACTTACCAGTCCGAAGTCTGCAAAGCCTCCCAGCACTTCGCTGCCTCTACCGCAGCCGGGGGCGAGTGGCCAAGCTCCTGGCCAGCTCAAGCTTCCCGGTGCTGAGTGACTGCTGCCTTCAATTGCTGTGGTGGGGGGCCTCCGGGAGGTCTTCCAGGGCTTCCCCGCCACCATTGGAGACCTCCTGGGGGTCTGATCATGATGGCAGGGGAGCAATTTTAAGTTTCCTGCCCTTTTTCGCTACCGCGAACAGACCCCCAGGAGGTTTCCAATGGTGGCGGGGAAGCCCTGGAAGACCTCCTGGGGGTCCCCCGCCACCGCAATTGCCACCTTGAGGCTTTCCCAAGGGGTAGACTGGGCCTACCAGGGGACACCCTTCCCTCGTAGGCCCAGTCTACCCCCTGGGAAAGCCTGAAGGCGCTGATCATGGTGGCGGGGGACCCCCAGGAGGTCTCTGATGGTGGCAGGGAAGCCCTGAGAGACCTCCCAGGGTCTCCCGCCACCATTGGAGACCTCCTGGGAGTCCCTTTTCCTAACTGTTGGGGCAAAAGAGCAGCCTCTTCACCACCAACTGTTTGAATGGAACGAAAAAGGCAGGGGAAATTTGAATTTCCCGCCCTTTTCCCCTGCCTTTTTTTCATTCGCAAGTCCGTTTGCAAGTCAAAGCAATATTTTGTGAACGGAGCCATTCATAACTCAAAATGTTCGCAAGTGGAGATGTTCGCAAGTCGAGGTTCCACTGTACAGCCTTGTCATACTCCTTTCCCAATTTTGAACCAATCAGTTGTTCCATATCCAGTTCTAACTGTTGCTTCCTGTCCCACATATAGATTTCTCAGGAGATAGATAAGGTGGTCAGGCACTCCCATTTCTTTAAGAACGTGCCATAGTTTGCTGTGATCCACACAGTCAAAGGCTTTTGCATAGTCAATGAAGCAGAAGTAGATGTTTTTCTGGAACTCTCTGGCTTTCTCCATAATCCAGCGCATGGTAGCAATTTGGTCTCGAGTTCCTCTGCCCCTTTGGAATCCAGCTTGTACTTCTGGGAGTTCTCAGTCCACATACTGCTGAAGCCTACCTTGTAGGATTTTGAGCATAACCTTGCTAGTGTGTGAAATGAGTGTTTGTGCATTCTAAAACAGCATTTGCATTTTTGGACAAGGTTTCCTCCATGGCCCCAGATGCTGTTTAGTTGTGGAGTCTTACCATTGGCTACTGTACTCAGGGCCTATAGATGTTGCAGCCCAACAACATCCAAACTACAACCCTTTGCTCACCCCGATGTATACACTGATCTACAGTATACGCTACACAAATTTCTTTTGTGCAGCTCTGCATCACAGGAATGATGCACAATGACAGATGGCTGCTGATCAAAGGCTTCCTTTTGCCATTTCAGGGTGCATGCAGCTCACACAGAATGCAAAGAAGCCATGTGCACCCTACTATGGCAAAAGGAAACCTTAAATCAGCAGCCATCTGCCCCTGCCAAGGATGTCATTCCTGTCATGCAGGCAGACCTCACTCAACAGGATTTCCACAGATGAAAAATAAGTTACATTGGATTTGGTGGGGAGATTACATATAAAGGGAATAGGATGCAGTTGGTAAAAGTTGTTTGGACTGCACTGTATTTTAAATAAGGTTCATGTTTTTCCTCCCACTGTTGTGTTTATTACAAGTTCTTTCTTAACATTTATCCATTTCATTTCCAAAGAAGAGATATTTCCATTTCAACAATAGAATGGACAAAAATGGCTTATCTGAGCATATTTCTACTGGAGATGTGGTTCAGGTGAAGGAGCCAGTGGAGAACCCTGTAATGGTGAGAGCATCCAAGTTTATGGCCCCACAAACAGCCTGGGAGGGATCTTGTGAACACTGGTATCCTGACTCTTATGAGATATCATGTGGCTAAATCTCACAAGATGAGTTAGCCATGACTTTTGAGAATAGGATTTGGGGATGTAAACCTTCGACTTGTTTCTTTTGTTCTGTGCTGTCAAGTTGCATCCAGCATTTAGTGAGCTGACAGAGTTTTAAAGGTGTGTGAAATATTTAAGGAGTGGTTTTACTGTTGCCACCCCTTGGATTTGAACTCAGGTTTCCCGAATCCTACTCCATTTTTCCATCCAATACACTCCACTGGTTCCCACTGCCCATGTGAAATGACTGCTGAAATGGTTAAAAACTTCACTGCATCTTCTAGCCCTCGGAGTTCAAGATACAGAGGAAAGTGGGAACAGAAAATGATGGTTCAGAAAATAGGTCTTGTATCTACGCTGTCCCTGCCCAGAAAACATGACCACTTCAGAGTAGGCAGTACTCTGGCCATGTTTTTCTTGAAGGAGAAAAGTAGTCTTACGTACTCTTGTTCTTACATGTGATCTGCATAGAAATAATGTGCACATTTATAAATAGATGATACCTGGAAAAGTGCCTAATGCTATTTCCTCATGTCCTTAGTGATGCCTCGGCATTCAGCTTACCATCAAAGTAATCATGTCATGAGAGCCAGGAATAGGGTTGCACCCTTTAGCAATGCCTCCAAAAGTCAGGCAGAATATTACTCATGATAACAGAGCTAGCACAACTGCATTCTCATCCTGTGTAATCACTCCTTCTATAAGCTGAATGCCCGGATACGGTGAGTATCAGATCCAGTAAACTATTTAGATGCACTCTTTTAGCTTTAAGTGTAATGAAATCAGAACTCCCTAACCCTCTCCTTCCTTCGGTCAATTCTCTATCTAACAAAATATCCTATTTTTAATTTCTGATACAAGTCATGGTTGATATAAGAACCTGTTATCAAACAAATTGATAGTCATGGTAGAAAAATAAAAGGGAACACACAGGATGCAAATTGTGTGAGGCTTCTTGGTTTACGACCTAAGATGTCCACCAAACCAGTCAAAAACAAAAGCTAGATTGTTTCTGCGTAGTCTGCAGAAAGCAGCTGATGAGGCATGGAAAGCCATACTGATCAGTTGATTATCACATTGTGTGTTTGCTTATCATGTCAAGTGGCTGTTAAAGGCATAGCTATAGGAACCAGTTCAAATGTTGGCAGTCTTACAGTCTACACAGAGTGATGGCAAACACCTGCATCATATGCTGATAGATCTCTTAAGAGAAATGGGACTTGCTATGTTCGTGCAAGAGCTGACACGTACAAACTACTGTGTGCACAGCACTTCCCCTACACCGTTCATTTCAATAGCCCACTGCTTCCACTAGAATCAGTGACTTATACCTTCTGAAGTCCCCTATTCTAGTGTGTGTGTGTGCATGTGTGTGTATGCGCACACACATGCACACACATGCACACACACACACACACACACTTATGGATTTGGCCAGTATCAGAGACCAATACCTTCAATGCAACATACAAAGCTTTAGATCACAGTTTGCAAGCACGCATACAGACTGTCTGGGGAGGACCATAATTTCCACCATCCATGGACATTGAAGTGTTCTGGGAAGAGTAGCTCAAAACGGTACCTCTCCCAAGCTGTGTGTGTGTATCGGAGCTGCTGAGAAGATTATGACAAACAATCAGCGAATGGTTCCCTGAGTTACAACATACTCCAGAAAGAAAAAGACAACAAGAATTAAGCTTAGCCATAAATAAATGATATGTGTATTGGTCCCTTGAACTGATCCATGGCACATAGATTGGCGCCCAGTCTACTCTGTGCCCTTTTGAAGGCACTCAGACTTGATCCTTCTCTGTCTTGGTGATGGTATTTGCTATATGCATTTCTAATTGTTTACAGGAAACCTGATCCCTAGAAATGGCAAAATGCAAACAGGAAGGCTGTGAGTCAAGCAGCAAGGCCAGCCAGGCCATAGACTATACAGAGTTGGTGAGACAGAAGGATGCCTGGCCAGGGCAGTGTCATTTGAAGAGCTGGGCACTCTGCGTTATTTTTATTTTTACCCTCATATACGTATTCCATATTTCCAGCCCCAAGCAGCTTCCTAAGCCCGGCAAAGGCCAATGCATGACATGTGCTCTTCTCTACACTTTCTATCTGTTCTTCCTCATCTCTGGATCTGAAATTAGTGGTGCTGAGGGCACAATATACGCTTTGGTGATTTTATTGATGATTTTGCCATAAGAAAGCCAAGGATGGTGGATTTCTAAACTAAAGCCCCTTCTCTCCTTTTCTGTTGCTGCTAAGCTAATGTTTTGTTTTCCTTTTCCATACTTCTGCTCATGACATGGGACTGCCAGATTTAACCATTGGGTGTCTGTGGGGGTGCTGTTCTGGCCTTCCAATGCCTCTGGATTCTTTGCTCCATGGCGGGCTTGGCCCAGAAGTGCATATTTCCCTCCAACCTAATTTATATTTACAAATGTGTCCAAAAAAGCATGCACATCCTTCGTAAACGCAATCCTGTTTGGCTCTGAAGGCTGAAAAGCGAGTCAAGAATTACTGGCCATTATTTTCCTTGGGTGCGATAGTTCCTGCTCCAATAATTTAACTGTTAATTTGTGTTCCACCATTTCTGAGTGATCCACCCACCCCTTCTGTGTTTGGCTGTGTCTAGACAAATGTTAGCTTTTTAATGAGCAATGCAGTTGAGCCAAATAAATATTAGCAGAGAGGTAAGTGATGTTTTGTCTTTCCAAAGGGTTCCATAAATATGAAAAAGAAAAATCTGTGCTCCCTTTGAGTGCACTGCTTTTGAGCTGTTTGTTTTGCAGCTTGGTGTTGTTGTTTTGCAACCAAAAGAAAAGGGAAGAGAATCATGCAGAAGCTTGTGACCTTCCTTGGGCTCTGCCAAGAGTCCCAACTATATAAATGGTATCATTGGTTACTTCCTTCCCTTTTCTCCAAAAACACAGCTAAGTTTGGAAATGAAGTCTCAAGCTGAACAGCTGGCATGGGCAGTTAAATCAACAATGCTCCCCATTTCTGCGCCGAAAGAGACTATAGTAAAAAGTGTATGGGGGAGGGGGGAAGGAACTCCCTTTGATGGGATAGGTACCACAAGAACATGGGGAACATGGTTTATGGTATGCATGGGGAGGCCCCCAAAGGGTCGGAAGGTTGGGCCTGGATCAGCCCTCCACTGCTGCTTGTCTGTCTAATATTGTAGGACTGTAGCCTGTGCAGTGGTTTAAAAGATTAAAGGCAAACCAACATCTCAGGTCAGAGAGGAGGGCTGCATAGGTACCCCTGTGTATTTGAGTGGCACCATTATTTATTGTTATTGGTGAATGAAGTATTAGGCGGGAACTGAGGGAACCCACGTTCAAATCCTCACTCAGACTTGAGATGGACTTGGCCCAGTTACTAACTCTCAGCTTAATCTCCTTCAGAGTCAGAAGAAAGGAGGTATAGAAGTAAAATCGGCACAATTAATGCTACTACCATTAATACCTAAGAGCCCAGGATGCCAAGACCTTACTGAAGGATGGCAGAGGAAAGAAAGAAAGAAAGAAAGAAAGAAAGAAAGAAAGAAAGAAAGAAAGAAAGAAAGAAAGAAAGAAAGAAAGAAAGAAAGAAAGAAAGAAAGAAAGAAAGAAAGAAAGAAAGAAAGAAGGCTTTCTGCTGCAGTAGCATGGGATCACCCACTGCAGCCATTCTCCATGGGATGATTGCCATCAATACAGTGTGCTTTCCACTTGGGCACTCGAGATCCTGGCCACCTCTGTGGAAGGTCAGCAGAAACATCCAAAGGGGCACCACTGCAGTCTGTTGTAGGAGCAATCAAGCCCAATAAGGTCCTCCTGACCCTTGTGTCTCAGAGCTTCTTACTATGAAATAGCAAATGTCTTTTTTGTTCACCGTTTGTAAGCTCACTAAGGGTTCTGCAAGTTCCAGTTCAGATTAAAGAGGGAACACTTCCAAGTTCTCAATGGGCGTAGAAATGGTTTTTTTAAAAAAAGAAGAAGCAACAAAGCAATATATTAAAAAATCAGAAGGAATCAGAGTGACAGTTGTAAAAGCTGTGATAAAAACAAGTGTAGAATACTTTTAGGGTCTGGGCTTCAAACACTCTTTTGAAAGGGGGCAACAGAAGGCTTAGGCAGTGTTTTCCCAGGCCTTTGTATCACCTAGAGAACATAAAAACACAACAGGAGCAAAAAAAAAAAAGGCTGCCTCTCCTATACCTATCTACCCTTCCAATAAGAAGCATGCATGAGTGAGTGAGTGAGTGAGTGAGTGAGTGAGTGAGTCAGTCAGTCAGTCAGTCAGTCAGTCAGTCAGTCAGTCAGTCAGTCAGTCAGTCAGTAAGTAAAAAATGTTGTGGCACCTTAAAGACTAACTGCTATGTTTTAATGCAAGCTTTGGGGGGATTAATTAATTAATTAATTAATACCCCGCCTATCTGGTCATTGCGACCACTCTAGGTGGCTTACAACACAAATATAAAACAGATATATATATATATAATAGAAAAAATAGTTTACACAATTAAGAGAATTTCTACAAGATGGCAAAAATGAAAAATCATATTAAAAAGGGGGGGAAAGAATTAGGAATTAACTGTAGGGGGGAAGGCCTGCCTAAACATCCATGTTTTCAGTTGATTTTTAAAAATGCCCAGTGAGGGAGCCGCGCAAATCTCTGGACGTAAGTTGTTCCAGAGGCGAGGAGCCACCACCGAGAAGGCCCGGTTTCTTGTTTTTTCCTTCCGGGCCTCCCTTGGCGTAAGGCTCCTCAGCCTCACCTCCTGACTCGCTCGAGTGACATGGGTAGAACTGGGTGGGAGTAAGCGTTCCGCCAAGTATCGAGGCCCTAAACTGTTTAGGGCTCTAAGAGTGACAACAATATATTTGTTTTTTTAATGCATGGAGCTAAATGTCTCAGGCACAGAGGAAGGTTCTCTGGTAAGTTTGTAAGGAAGGAACTGTTTCCCCAGTTACAGACTCTTTTTCAGAGCTGAAAGGCACGGTCTCAAACTTCATATATGTTTCCAGGATTTGCCACAATAGTTGGTCTTCACTGTTGCCTTAAATTATCTGCATACAACTAATTTCATTATAGGTACAACTGGAGTTTTGTCCTTGGCTTACATATCATGGCAATGCAGAGGTCTGGTTGATGAATCACCACAAGCATTAATGGTTTAATCAAGGGCAGCCAAAATTCCCCTGTTGTCTTTAATCAGCTACCACCTCCATTGTTGTTGTGGTTTTTGTTGTTGTTGTTGTCTGCAGGAGAACAGATATTTTTCCTTATAATAGCACCCATATATTAAATTTTAAGTACCTGAAGCAATTAACTTACAGTGGTGCCTCGCTTAATGAGCGCCCTGTTTAACGACGAAACCTCTTAGCGAGGAAGAATTTGCGATCGAAAAAGCGATCGCATTGCTATGTTTTAAATAGGAAAAAATTGCTTTGCGATGATCGGTAAGCGGTTTCGCTTACCGATTATCGCATAGCAATCTTTTTCCTACAGCTGATTGGCAGTTCCAAAATGGCTGCCGGAAAAAAACATGGCCTCCCGCTGTGTTTTGGGACGGATTCCTCGCATACTGGGCAGTGAAAATGGCCGCCGTATGGAGGATTTTCACTTAAAGTTGAGTTTTTTGCCCATAGGGACGCATTGAAGGGGTTTCAATGCATTCCTATGGGCTTTTAAAAATCACTTAGCGATGTTTTCGGTTAGCGGCAATTTTTGCTGCACCGATTAACATCACTAAGCAAGGCACCACTGTATATTAATTTGGTAATTCTCCAAATAATCTTCTCAGATCCTTGTTATTACCATTGTCATTTTAGGGGGAGGATTTCCATGATATGTCACATTTTCTGTGCAACCTACACTTGAACCCATAAGCAAGTTCATAAGCTCAAGTATAGGTTGTGCATGTGTGTGTGGGGGAAATGGCATGTCATAAAAATCCTCCCCCACATTGTTGTCACTCGAGCCCAGGCTGAAAGAATAATGGATGACCAAATGCATGCCTAATGAGTTTGTGACTCAGAATGGCATTGGAATATGAATGTGGGGAAGTGTAACTCAGCCCTTGGAGCTAAACTAGAGGTTTTCTAAATGTGCTGCAAAAAAAAAGGAAAAAAAAACATACATTAACTGACCATTTTATTAAGAAAATCAAATTCATGGGCCCACCCTTCAAATTGCACTGTAGATCAAGAATTGTAATCCCAGTTTTCCTGCAAAAAAATTATTAATAACAACCTCCCACAACTACTACAGTAGTTGCCCCCAGTGGTACTGTTTCTGCTCAACAACACCTTCAGAGATGACCGTTATGGGAATGTTTCAGTAGGAAACCAGCAGAGTATTGGAGCGCGGATTGGAGTCTTCTTCCAAAAATATGTCAATAAACGTATGCCTTGCCTGGCCTTGCCTGTTCCAGCTGTTGCTTGAATCTGATGAAGTCTCTCATCAAAGGCTTCTCAGCAAACTTAGCAGTAATAGGATAGGAGGAGAGGGCCTCTGACAGATAAGAAAGTGGCTAAGAAATAAGAAGCAGAGACTAAATAAATGAACAGTTCACACACTAAGAGGTACAAACATTGGAGTTCCTCCAAAGATCTCTATTTTGCTCAGTACAGTAGGATCCCTGTATCCATAGGGGAGCGGTTCTAAGCCCCCCCCCATGCCCAAACCCAGAAGTAATAGCAAACACCCTTCTCCTCCTGCCTTCACACTTTCCTAACAAAGACGCTGATGTTAGGAAAGTGTGAAGGCAGGAAGGAGGAGAAGGGGATGACAGAGGACGAGATGGATGGACAGTGTCATCGAAGCTACCAACATGAATATGACCCAACTCGGGGAGGCAGTGAAAGACAGGAGGGGCTGGCATGCTCTGGTGGATGGGGTCATGAAGAGTCAGACAGGACTAAATGACTAAACAACAACATATATTGTGTGGCCTCTGGCTCCCTCTAGCGCCCAGTTCTGGTAATGATATTGTAGAAATATGTATTTTGGGTTTGTTTGTTTTTTAATGTATAGTTAATGTTTTCAGACCATGGATAAGTTGGTGCATCACTTTGAGCCATGGTCTTACCTCCTGATCTGAACCAAATCTTTAACCATCTTTTAGTTATTCAGATGTAACACAAAGGCCCTCACAGAATAACCAGCAGCTTGTTTTGTTTGTCATGTGCCATTGTCTCACCTATAGTGACCTCAATACACTTTTCAAGGAAAACTAGTTATTTAAAGCAGTGGTTTTACTATTGGGATGTGGTGGCGCTGTGGGCTAAACCGCAGAAGCCTCTGTGCTGCAAGGTCAGAAGACCAGCCATCGTCAGATCGAATCCACGTGACGGAGTGAGCTCCTGTTGCTTGTCCCAGATCCTGCCAACCTAGCAGTTTGAAAACATGTAAAAATGCGAGTAGATAAATAAGTACCACCATGGTGGGAAGGTAACGGTGTTCCGTGTCTAGTCACACTGGCCACGTGACCACGGAAACTGTCTTTGGACAAATGCTGGCTCTATGGCTTGGAGATGGAGATGAGCACCACCCCCCAGAGTTGGACACGACTAGACTAAATGTCAAGGGGAACCTTTACCTTTACCATTGTCACCCCATCCACCATTGTCCCACTCAGATGCATTTCCATGGCCAAGGAGGAATCTGAGCCCATCTCTCCTGAATTCTAGTCTGTGACTTTATCCACTACGGCACACTGGCTCTCAACCAGCAGTTTAGGAGAGATCTTTGAGAGCAACAAAGCAGTGGATTAAGCATCCCTGGCTCCCTGCTACTATTCATAGTCAGATGCTTTTAGGTATGGGAAGTAGCAAAAGCTCACATTTCTTCTTACCCTCTTGGCAATAGGGGGACGGAAAGTGGGTAAGTTGTCAGACTAGGTAATCATGATTAGGAATGGGATTTTCAGATATTTTTTTTAACTACTACTACCTTAATTCTCCTTTCTGTGCCTTCTTCTTACTTTTCAGTCACTTTAACAAAGACCAAAATGTGATACATGTGAAAGAAACGCATAAATCACAGGGCTTTGAGACTTAGGTGGGCCGAGTTCCACCCAAATTCCTTTCTCAGGAAGAAAGCTCCGAGCTAGCACTGGGAAAAGAGCAGGAGGCTTGAGTGATGCTAGACCTACCTAAACCTTGAAACCTTCTTATTTAGGGTTTCCTACAGAGTGTATCACATTTTGGCTTTTGTAAGATGTCTGCAAAGCAGGTACAACCCCCAAAATGGAGAATCATGTGGATTTCTAGTCCATAAAATCTGAAATTCCTGTCAGTAATAATGACTTGCACTGGAACAACTGAAGAAGAGATGGAAATCCTGAGGTGGAATGGCAGTCTCTTCAAGAGCACAGGTTGGATAGTTCAGTGAGTTGGAATATCTGACTGTGGTGCCGGGGGTTCAGAATCTGATCCTTCACCCTGATTCCCAAGAGAAGAATCAACCTGTGTAGCTTTGGACAAGCTGAACAATCCAATTGTAGAACAAGACAATGGTAAACCAATTCTGTGTGTTGTTTACCTAAAAAAAACCTGGAAAAGGTTGCCTTAAGTTAGATTTAATGACACACTATGATGATGATGATGATGATGATGATTTTATTATTATTATTATTATTATTATTATTATTATTATTATTATTATTATTATTATTATTATTATTATTATTATTATTATTATTATTATTATTATTATTATTATTATTATTATTCCTCAATGCATGTGCCAACAGGACAGTACATAGGAATTGGTTCTATTGCTTCTCTTTCTGAAAGGATTTCCCTCTCTTCATCTCCCCCCCCCAGCTCTAACTTTACAAGGGATGTTGTTTGCTTGTATCGTGACCTTAAGTCAAAGTCCTTTATTCTTTTCAGAAAAGAAAGAGGTTTTCCTCCCTCCAATCTACTTAAGGTCTTTGTGAAACCCCAAGACAGGGCCAGGAAGCATTTGTGGGAGTGCCATTGCTCCCATCTCCCTCTAAGGAAACTCCGCCTTCTCCCCCTAGGAAGGAAAGTAAGAAGGTGGACACTAAAGAACTGGAGGAGCTGAGAGACAGAGAGGGACAGAAACATCAAGGGGTGGATACCCGGGACTCGGTCTCAGGAATAAAGGGGTTAAACGTGGCAGTACAAACCGGTGAAAATTTGGCGGGAAAAGGGAAAAGGTTGATAGAGGCGGGGACAGGAGATATAAGGGAGAAGCGGGAGGACATCCCGGGCGGTTGGGAAAAGATTTGGGTCCAGGATCCCTGGACAGGGAAATGGGAACAAGTTAAGGTTCCTCATGAGGAGGCTGACCGGCAAAGGCGCCAGGGTCAACAACTACGTCCGTCCTATTGGGGAGAGATGGAGGCGAAGGAGTGGAGGCGCCATCTTCGTGAAGAACGTGAGGTGGTGGCAAGAGAGATCGAGGCCAAGAAGACATGGCATCTTACAGAGCTCCAGAAGATGGGAGTCTTCCTGGACTGTGGCTGGCCAGTCTGAGAGGGAGTTCACCACTCTGGGGTTGGAGCGGAGATGAAGAGACCTTACCGCTATTAGCAGGTGAAGGGGAAGGTAACCCCCCAGTGGTAGAGAAAATGTTACTGTTTCTGGACCATGGGAGTTTGACGAACTGAAGCCATTTGTTAATGATGTTTGGACACCCTTGCAGTCAAGGTTTCGACAGCAAGAGACATTAGACTCTGTTCACAAAGAAGTTGCAGTTGATGTTGGAACGTTAATAAATGAAGAACCTGTTGTTGAAGTTAAACCGTCTTGTAATTTATTGGGTGTGACAGAAGCCCCTAATAATGAACCCTCACAGTCTTATACTCTTCTTTTCTCTTCACTCTCATAAAGTCTCACGGCACGATCTGTTTTTTCTCCAAAGTGCACACATATCCAAAGGAAACTCAGCTTCCACCATTTGGAGAATACAGCATTTCACACCTTGAGATAACCAGCAAAGTTCAACATTAACACTATGAAGGGTGTGGAGCCAGGTTTCTTATGTCACTTGGGGCTTGGAAATTGAATTTTATAACAAGATGGGGGGGGGGGGCAAGTCTTAGGGCACGACCTGAAGTCTAATGTTATGCTTCTCTGGATCTTCAGACAGAGATACAATCCTCAGGTTAGTAGTGCTGCACATGGTGATAAACTCCATTTTTGTGGAAGGTGGCTTTAAATCCTGAGCTGCCACCCCCATCCACTTCTAGCTAGCATCACAGTTCACTTGGTCAGCATGGAAGTGTATGTCTGCATTGCCACAAATGCCACAATAAGCCCAGGCCCAGCAACTCTTATCCCAGGCTGCTCGTATTACTCATGTTTTTCGCTTGCTAACATTGGGCCCATCATACCATACGGAGCACGGCACAGAGTGGAACACCAGCATCATGACTCATGGGCCTTCTTGTTGCACAGGGTCTGGCAACAGCAGCATAACATGTGGGGGGAACCTTGGAGTCATTAGTGAATAGTTCCCTAAAATGCTGGTTTCAGCAAGCTGTAGCTGTGAAAAAGGTGAATGTAATTCCCAAAGGTTTCTAAAATGAAAACAATACAGATCAAAGGAAAGATGTGAATAATCATCCATCTGGTTACAGTCCATAGAAAGTAACGCCCAATAAAACTTCGAAGTACCTCAATATCCCTTGTTTTTGCAGCAACAGGCAAATACAGCAACCATTCACCTGAAGATTTCATTTCAGGAACATATTGTTACAGCACTAAATTCAGTCCCTAAGAAAGGTGCCATTGCCCCTGTTATAATGCCTGCACCCACCTGATAGGTAGATAAATTCATGGATGTGCAGTAGTGTAGACACCACATGAACCCAAGGCGTTTTTCTGCTCCACTTTTCAACATCACTGCTTCTCTCTCTAATCAGCAGACAGGGCAGCATTCACACGTTTGCAATACAACTTCACTCACAGGCCTAACAATTTGTCAGCTATAGATGACATTTTATATGTATGGCATTTTATAATCGCATTTTAGAAGAAGCAGTGCTTGGCTAGGATTTTTTAAAAAAAAAAACTGATAAAGATAATAGTAAAAGGCTAAGACTTTGCTGGATTTGACATGTACAACTACAACTATGGAGCAACTGGCTGGCTAAATACATAAAAGGTCATGCCGCATTTGTTTCTGAGGATTCTGGCACATGGTACGTGAACAAAATCAAATAAGAGAGCAAGAATAAAAAGGGTCACTGGGACTGTTCTGGACTGGGGTTTCAATCTACATCCTGCCTTCTCTCTGAGAAGCTGGAATATAAGTTAGTGCTCCTTTCTGTCACACAAGACATTTTTCTGCTGCCATTGCTGCTGTTGTTTTATTTTTATTTTACAACCTGCTACAAGTAGCAAACGAAAGGAATTGTCAGATTCCCACAACACTTTCTGTCCCTCTCCCTCATCTCTCTTTGATGAATTCTGTCCTTTGTTCTATGCCTTACGTATACAGTAATTTAAAAAAACAATATGTCAGTTAGGACAGATCTAACCAGGCAGCCTCAAAACCATGCTTTGAAACTGTACTTTAAAGTAGGATTATAAACTTTAGTTTCAGGCAATCCAAAACAATTCTAGTCAGATGATGTGAATGGAATGCAAAAACTACAGATGCCATAATCCTCGATTGGAAAAGGAAAATGACAAAACTAATGTAAGAACCTGAAAGAGACCATATGTGACAGTGGCTCATGGTCAAAGCACTCCTCCTAAATTGGTTAGGTGAGACACACACCTTGCTTCCTGCTGAGAGCTCAAGCAAAGCCAAGCTCATTCATAACTCAGTTTCAGCTGAGATATGTATATTTGAACAAAGCCAATGTCTATAGCTACAGAATTAAAGCTTACTGTGACTTATATCTTCCAACCAAAGTTACTTTCAAAATATCATTGTAAGGGGCATTTTGAAGCATATTAGAGGCACTCTGACAGGCACTTTTCAGGTTTCATGTCATTCTTGTGTCCGTCCCGAGTGACATGGGGAGTATTCCTTGTCTTTGTTTTGGAATCTTGCAAATACAGTGGTGCCCTGCTTGACAACAATAATCCGTTCCAGCAAAATCACTGTAGAATGAAATAATCGTCAAGCAAAAGTAAAAAGCCCATTGAAATGCATTAAAAACCGGTTAGTGCGTTCCAATGGGCAAAATATCTCACCATCCAGCGAAGATCCTCCATAGGGCGGCCATTTTTTGGTGCCTGTAATGTGAGCAATCCATCCTGAACACAGCGGGGAGCCATTTTGCACAGCAGGCAGCCATTTTGAAAACCCAGCAATCAGCTGTTTTTGATCATCATAAAGTGAAAAATTGGTTCCCGAAGCAGGGAACCGATCATCGTCAAATGAAAAAAAACCCTTCAAACATCGTTTTGCGATCGCAAAAAACTAATCGTACAGTGGATTCGTCATACAGCGAGGTAATCGTCAAGCAGGGCACCACTGTATACCCAAGGTGCAATATCAGAACTGGCTAGTAGAGGAAACTGCAGAGTAGCCCCTGTATTCCTCTAGCCCAGCCATTCTCAACCTTTTTTTGGCCATGGCCATAAATGCAACGTGAAAGAAATCTAGGCTGAATCAGGACTGTATAAGTCACATAACAAACCTTATAATGTGGTGTCTAAAGAATTGTTTCCAGTTCTGTAATCCCCTTCAAACGTGCCAGGGCCCCCCATTAGACCACATGCCTCCCCCCGCCCCGGTTGAGAATGGCTGCTCTAGCCAATTAGTAATCACAACATATTGAATTAATAATGCAGAACACAATAAATTAATTGTGCAATAGGAGCGCTGAAGCAATAATGCCAATCCAGCTGCTCAAAAGAAATAAGTGACAAAATAGTTCCATTTAAATTGTAACGGTCTGCATTCTTGTCCTATGATCAATGCATGTTTTTCACGTCATCTTGCATTTGGATTATTGGGTTTTTTTCATGGAAATCAGTCCAGATATAAAAGGCCTGGGGACGGTGACAACATCCCGTGACTCATCTGGTGCTAATATGTTTTTTGTGTTTTTTCAAAAAATAGCTGGCTGAAAAATACTGGAGCATGAATAATATTTGATTTGTTGTGAACAAACTGTATGAGCAGGATGGAGTTAGCCTGACTGGATTCTTTTATGATAGATGTGAAGAGAAATGCTTTGAGATTTTCCTTTTTGGTCAAAGGAGTCACAATTTACCCAGCAGTCCGATGGCAAAGGTGGGGGTTGTTTTTCAGAGAGACATCTGCAAGGGGAAGGGTGATAATAGCAACATTAAATAAAGTCAGATCTCTGCTTCTACACCCAAACATTTGACTGCAGAGGCTTTGTAAATATATTTGCGCACCAGGACATACTGTTAAAAGAGAAACAACAGAAAGTCTTCCCAGCAAGAGCTTAATTAGTGAAGGAAGTTGGGTTAAAAAGTGCAAATGCTTACAGATCTCAAAGATAAAAATAAAGAAGATTTATCCATCTGGCAATTGGTTGTAGAAGAGGAGGGTGCATTCACAACCTCCTCCACTCACCAAATCTTTGTTCTCTACAGTGGAGATGCAGTATACTGTGCTCCTTAGAAGAACTTACTTTGCCCAGAAACAGTGCTCCTTTCCAAAGGCTACTCTGCAACCCTAATTTATTTACCTTAGAAAGAAAGAAAGAAAGAAAGAAAGAAAGAAAGAAAGAAAGAAAGAAAGAAAGAAAGAAAGAAAGAAAGAAAGAAAGAAAGAAAGAAAGAAAGAAAGAAAGAAAGAAAGAAAGCCTTACACCTCCAGGACCAGCCAGCAGGCCCAGCATTGTTTGGTTTCCAAATGAAACAGAAGACAAATATTACTTCTAAAGCAATAACACATCTTTTTAAAAATTACAAGGATTAGGGTCTAGAAGCACACAGCAGACAGGCAGACAAACAAACAATCCAATCTCTGGTACAAAAGATACCATTTTAAACAGACTGAAAAAGTAGAGCCGGGCAATCCATAATTACGAAGAGCGAGGGTTGGATCTGGCAGAACATCCTCTCTATCTGAAGTCCTGCCGGTCACAGAGGCCGGCTCAGGAGGCCGCTGAATTTAGAAGGAGCGTGTTCCCAATAATCTTGTTACCTGCAATGTGTTGCTTTTTAAAAAAAAGTGATAAAGAGTTAGTAAGGCTACTTTTAAAAATCCACGTAGCAACCTACAACGCAGGTTTTGTTGTGCTTTTGCTGTAATCAGTAATAGAATCATATTCATCTGCTATCAAATCAATTCTGAGTTTTGGCAACCCTTTCCAGGGTTTTCCAAGTAGAGAATGCACTGGTATATCCTTCCCTTCTTCTTAGGGCACCCTGGGATCATGCAGCTTGACCAAGGCTACACAGGCTGGCGGTACTCGCAGAAGGCACAGCAGGGAATCGAATTACCAGTCTCTGATTCAGCAGCCAAATATCTAAACCGCTAAGCTACCCAGACAGCTGCTGTAATCAGTAAAGACTACTAATTGTTCATTAGACTAAAAATATTGTTTCGGGGAATGATATTTACAGCTGGCTGGACTGGCAGCTGAATCACATTTCCACTCTGGCCAAGGAGATGGCAGCTCTCAGTACACCTGGCGAGTTTAATAGTCCAAGAAGATCGCGTAGCGTTCAGAATTCTGTCCTGCGACAGCAAAGGACTTCATGGGCAAAAGGCAGGAGTCTGCCACCCTGACAATGTCTGTTGAGTATATTGGGGCTATCCTACCTTACACATATAATGAGAATACAGAGCTAACCAGAGAAATCCAATAAAACTGTCTCTCCACCCCACCCCATTTCTCTTCGCACCAGTACGAAGCATCTCAAAGGGCCATTTTTAGCATATCAGATTTTTTACAACGATGTAGCCTTCAGACTCACAGAACTTTAAGTACACTCGCAAAAACACGAACTGAGAAAAGCGAAGTGTTCCAATTACATGGAAACAGAATGTTCTTCTTCTCACAAAAAAAAACACCACAAAGCGCACTTTCTCTAGAGTTCAAGAGGAGAAAGGAAGACATCCAAAGGGACTGCTATGTAAATCCAGTGCATTTCAAACCATGGAGACACTTCCATAGGGAATTTTCTATGGCATTTCAGGAACAAATCTTTCTCACATAATAAACATTTTGACTGACAGCATAACAAACAGTTTCCTTCCCCACTTTTGCCTGCCTTTTCTGACTGTTGCAGCCCTTGTGTGTATTGGTTTCTTTTTCTCTAGATAGTTGGCAACATTCAAAATAAAATATTTGGGGACCTGGAAGGGATAAAGAAAGAAGGTCTACAAGTGGAGGATAGGAAAGCTTGAAGTGTACAGTGTCTACAAGCCCTCTGTTACTAAAATGAGCCACCCGCACATCTTGGGCCATTACAGAGCAACTGAAATTCCATTTCATTAATAACATTCAAAATACAACATTATGGACAGAATCCTATTGTGTAGCTACGCAGGCATAACTCAATAGTATTATGCCTGCAGTAGTTAATGTAGCACCAATGCATAATGCCCAGCAGTTATGGCAGTATAATTATACTTTACATGGCAATGAACTGGATTCTGGTCTATGAAGACACAACACAGGAGCATAAAGTACATACAAAGCAAGTAATTATTCAAGCAAGGAAATAGAGTGACAGATCTAAGAGGAAGCAGGTTAAATAATGAGCAAATATTGATAGGCCTGTTCTGTAAATAAATACCCCCATGTTATTTGAGCAGGGGCTCTGGAATTATTTTTAAGGTTATGGGGGGTGAAGGCTATCAGGTATTTATGCAATCTGTCTACCTCTTGGTAGGCTGGTATATCTGCTTATCACTGAATCAGTCAAATGGTTACAAGGAGGGGTGTGGATACTCTCTGCTTTGGTTTTGGTTGGAATTATTTGTCCTACAAATAGCAGCCAATTCACTTTGAGCTGATTTGTAGCCCCTCTTAGCACTGCAGAGCTGGAAGGGATCCTATGGACCATTGAGTCCAGCTCTTGTCAAGGAGGTACAGTACAGTGGGGAATCTATTCCCACAGCCAAATACTGTACCTAAACCACTGAGCTATTCAGCAGTTCTTCCACCTAAACATTATGCATAATGTCACATATTGCTGGCCAAAATTGCTGCAGGTTGAGAGAAACTAGTTTCAGTGCATATGCAGAGTATAAACAAAAAATTGCAGGAAAAAGAACATGATTTTAAATGCTGTTCACTCATGGATGACTCTGAAGCACGGTGGCTGAAACCCTGTTGTTTAGCATACAAAGTCACATTACAGTAAGTCCATTTGAATCAATAGGACTTCATCAGACCCTCACTGCTTCCATGGGCCTACCCCAGTCCAACTTACTACACTATGCAAAAGGATTTCAGGCAGAGTTGTATAGGCTTTTATTTATTTATTTATTTTTTGGTGGGACCGAGCAAAATGCTTTTACCCCTTATTCTCCTGTTTCCAGAATTTAAGTCTGTCTTGGGTTTTTTTTTTTTCCTGCAGAATGCAGACATTCCTAAGTCACTGAGCCTGAGATCAGAATGTTCTACTTCTTCCTGTGACTGGACTCTCCAGTTAGGCCATAAACAGCTATCATGGTGCCCATGGGGATGCAACCAGCGGACAACATCATTAAATCAGCCAAATAAAATCAGAGGTGGGTTATAAAGTCTAACAACAGTGACTCCCTAACCTCACACTACAAGAACAACATCTGTGGAAATCTCATACTAGAATGCCAAGGAATGGATGGAATACGCTTGGAGAATATGTGAAACAAGTTGGATATAACAGACATAGTCAATATTATTAAAAAATATCTACAGATTGGAGACCACAGGTACAGAAGCAAGATACTATAAAGAAAACAGGAACACCAGTACAGAAGCACTTCCCAGAACTGACTTAGAACACCCTGAATCAAAGATCTCTCTAGACCAGTGGTCTCCCTGAAGTTTTGAACATCTCAAACGCTCTTCAGTTCTCTAAGTTGACTTTGCCAGATACAGCCAGGGCTCTCTAGACCAGTAGTCCCCAACCTCGGGCCTCCAGATGTTCTTGGACTTCAACTCCCAGAAATCTTGGCCAGCAGAGGTGGTGGTGAAGACTTCTGGGAGTTGTAGTTCAAGAACACCTGGAGGCCCAAGGTTGGGGACCACTGCTCTAGACCATTCTCGGCTAGTTTTAAAATACCACACTGTATGTTTCTTTGGGTTAATCTTGAACAAGTTCACTCGGAGATTAGCAATGGCATCTTCAAAGCTGTAGGTTACAATCAGTTATTCTCAAAGGAATATGGCTATGGTCTGGCCCTATGGCTCTATATGAAGTATAGAGAATCAGTTGTAAGAAGAGAATTCTCAAAACAAAATAAAAACTAGCTACCACACAGCCTAGCTGAAACTATTCAAAATCTGTAAACAGATCCCCCAAAAAGGGGAAAGGGGGGTTAACAAAAATGTCCATCTATTATTTGAATTACTTCTTGATATGAAGCCCTGGTAACATTCAGTCTTTTTTGGAGCATTTCCTCTCCGCATTTCTGAACCTTTGTGGAGTCAGAGACCCCTTTGAAAAGCTGATAAAGCTATGAACCTTGTCCCTAGGAAAATGCATGGAGACCACTTACCCACTTGCGGATAATGTCAGTTTATAAACCTCCTGAAGCCCATTCATGCCATTGCTTATCTCTGGGTGAATGTGTTCATGCTTAGCCTGAGAAATCCCTGCTCTAACTGGTACTGTTAGGAATTTCTCCATGTAAAAATGGTTTCTGTATTGATTGATAATCCTCTCACTATAACAGAATTTTTACAAAATAAGTTATGGAAAAACGAAGGGCTTGTGAATAATATCTTAATATAGAAATACAGTCCTTCTGCCTGCACATCATGTATAAAGTTGGCCGACTCAAAAGTCAAATCGCTCAAAGGTCAAGACCAGTTCCAAAGCATATGCAGCGTACAAACAAAAAATATGGAAAAAAGAGAACATATTTTGTGGATGCTACCTACTCAAAGTTGACAAAAATGGGACAAAATATTGTAGGTGCTTTCTTTCAGCACTGAGTACAAAAGGATGCCCCCCCATTATCTTACCTCTGGGAAACAAGCCCATCCTGGCCCAGGGAATCTGCTCTTTTAGAGTATAGGAGTTTCCTAGATCACTGAGCCTGAGAGACTCCTGCAAGAATCTCCAATTAGGTCACTGACACTTTTCCTAGCACTAGTGCAGGTACAATCAGGGTACTGCATGGAACATGGTTGTGCTTGCACAACAAAGCAGCGAGTAATTACCAGCCCGGAAGACACCAAGAGCGGCTCATGAAAAAGCATCAGAGGATCTAGCCCACCTTCAGCTCCAGCAATGTACTTACTCATCCATGCTTCTTCAGCTGCTTCTCTCTCACAGATATCAGACATTTCCCTTTTCCTCAATGGATTTTCAGTGGTCTCTTCACACCTTGACAAGAATGTCAGTAGCTGCAAAATACACTGCCTTGTTTTGGTTCAAGCGCTGCAACATAAAGCGCTGAAGAGCTACACAATATACAAATGCATTGTTACATGTGGAAAGTGCCTTTCCTTTAAGTAATGAGAGGCATCCAGCACCGGAAGGATCTTCTCCCTCCCCGGCATCACTCCAGTTATGAGCTGCTTTGGGCACTCTTAGTGGGAAAGCACATGAATGAATTAACACATTTTACAGAGGGCACCCTCGAGGTTCAACCTAGTTTAAATTCTGGGTTTTGGCACAATAATTACATTTGTCAGTGATGGATGACCTTTGGCAGGAGAGAGAAAGAAGGCGCATAGCACTGCTCAGCAGCCTTTGATATCATCAGCTATAGTATCTTGAACTGTTAGATAGCTAAACGGTTTATGTATCTTGCTGTGGAGCCAGAGGTTGGGAGTTCAGTTCCCCACCTGGACAAGGGCTGGGCAGTTCTAAGATTATTATTAACTATAGTAGGCTTTATGAGTTGGACTTGGGGCGACAGAAGTCAATAGCCGCCTAGAGTGATCCTGACCCGACCAGATAGGCGGGATATTAAATAAATAAATAAATAAATAAATAAATAAATAAATAAATAAATAAATAAATAAATAAATAAATAAATAAATAAATAGTCCTCTCTCCTTCTTGCCTGATACATTGGAAAATAATGCCTATCATAATGTGTATATTTTGAAAATTCTTCACGGAGATAAATACAACATTGTGCAGACCAAAGAAACTGCAGTTTAATGTAGAACTGGAATGAATTTAGAGATGGAAAAACAAGAACTAAAGTAAAATCAGCCTTGGCAGATCACTCATCCCTAGTAACCCTGACCAAAACTATGTGCCCTCAGTTCTGTGAAGGAAGCTTGTCTCGTTCCACCTTTTAGGGAAACTCATTGATTGGCGATGACAGATTAGAGCCTTTTGCATGGAGGCAGCCTGATTCTGGAGAGGCCTTTCCACAGGAGATACACTGAAGGCTAACTTTACCTGTCCTTCAGCATCAGGCAAAGACCAATGATTATACGACATTTACGAGTGATCAATGAAGACGACTGGGCATTCGTTGGGATTATATTTCTGTCTGCTGATGGTTACTGGTTTTATTAGCTATTTATTAGCAGTTGTTGCAACCTGGGCTTTTAAAAATGAAAGTAGAACGTAACAGAGGTAGATAAGAACAAGCGGCCTCATATGGCCACTCCACATATTTGTGCCCTGGGGTGAATAGTGGGCTTTTCTTGGACAGGGGCCCATGCTGTTGAGTTATTGCTTCCATTTGTGAGAGGAGATGTGAAAGGAAGGAAGGAAGGAAGGAAGGAAGGAAGGAAGGAAGGAAGGAAGGAAGGAAGGAAGGAAGGAAGGAAGGAAGGAAGGAAGGAAGGAAGGAAGGAGGGAAGGAGGGAAGGAAGGAAGGAAGGAAGGAAGGAAGGAAGGAAGGAAGGAAGGAAGGAAGGAAGGAAGGAAGGAAGGAAGGAAGGAAGGAAGGAAGAAAAAGAAAGAAAGAAAGCTGTGACTATTACCTTAAACCACCCTGCTGTCTATTCTCAAGCACATTCCAACTGAAACCTCATAAAGCTCTTGAGTCAGAAAGCAAAGTACAGATTCCTCTGGTTTCTGCTTGGGCTAAGAATATTTTCGGTTGTGTTTCACTTTCCACTTCCCAGCTTGGTTGGGAGCCTTCCAGAACAATCAACTGTCAATTACTTTATGAATATTGACAAAGTTCTCATTCAGTATGCTTACAAAGAAATACTAACCAGATGATATTTATAGCGGCCATTTTTCACATACAGCCTCTCATAGCATGTTGTGGTACTTATCCTCTCCCCACCCCTCAGAAAGTGCAGGAATAGCCAAATTGGCCATAATACAAGTTCCAAAATCCATGTTGTGGAAACACAT
The DNA here is from genome assembly GCF_051106095.1 of Pogona vitticeps. Lineage (NCBI taxonomy): Eukaryota > Metazoa > Chordata > Lepidosauria > Squamata > Agamidae > Pogona > Pogona vitticeps. The sequence goes on along the minus strand of NC_135783.1, from coordinate 111,286,838 downwards.
TCGCTGGGTGAACTAAAAATATAAAAAAATTAATTTTTTTTTAAATCTGTGCAAGCTTAATGAAAACAGACCTTTCATGCATAAAATTACAACAAATTGTCGAGGGGCCATTTCTCCTTGCAAAATGAAGAGTTTAAATATATTGCTTTTTATGCCCCCTTTTGTTTCCAGCAACCTGAGGGGCCTTCCAGGGTGAAGTCTAATAACTCATTGGGCACAACTTCTTTCCTCATTGAATCTTGTCAGCATGCTGGCTTCAAGGTTTTAACATCAACCTCCATCGCACAGAGAATTTTTGCACCTTTCCGTTGGCCAAGAAAATGTATGACCATGACAGGGGTTTTGGAATTATTTGGAGGGTATGTGCATGTTCATGGCTAGAATAATTACCTGGAGGAAGAGGAATGAACATATAAACTATCAGGGGCATCTTGGTTCTTTATTTTCCACTAAGTGACCACTTGCAGATGGTTGTCCTTGGATCGCTTTCTCTTAGATCACTGGTTCTTAACCTTTGTTACTCAGATGTTTTTGGACTGCAACTCCCAGAAGCCTTCACCATCAGCTCTGCTGGCTGGGGTTTCTGGGAGTTGCAGTTCAAAAACACCTGAGTAACAAAGGTTAAGAACCACTTCTTAGATCACCTTCCTCACCTTGAAATAAATAGTTTCATTCATTGTTCTCTTTCTTGTGCAATGAGTAGCCTGCCATTTTGATTTTCACACGTAGAAGCTAGCACTAGGACTTCTCTAACCAAGTGCAGGTTTTATCCCCAACAATATTTCCTGGAGGAATAGAGGTAAAGCCTTCCTTTTAACTTACCGTGGACATTCTGATGGAGCCATTATACTCAATTGATAGTTATAAGCTCACCTTACTAACTTGCAGCATTTTGGTAACATAATTACCACAGATGCCTGCAGCCATCATGTTAACACCAAAAAAATTGTGAATAGATAAATTGGGGAGCTTGTGCTTTCTTACAGCTGGTGACTAGAGAAGGGAATGAACCGCTGGTTCAGCGGTTCAGGCGGGTTCGTTTTTTGGCTGAACAGGCCTTGGCGCTTCCCAGCCCTCCTTCCTCCAGCGGCTGTGCACTCAGAGGCCGTGCCCAGAGGCTGGGAAGCGCCAAACACCTGTTCAGCCAAAAAACCCGAACTGGCATGAACTGCTGGTGAATCACGGTGGCAGGCCTCCCCTGCTCATACCACAAGTGACTCCTGCCTGGACCGACACATGACTGTAAACGAAATTTCCCCGTTTCCTTTGTGAACGCGGACTTATACAGCTTTGTCCCTAATTGGGAAGAAAACTGGAAATCTGTCAGATATCACATTTCGGTAAAAACAAAAGGCATTGTCAATCATATGAATGTTTTTTTTTTATCCTTTAAATTTAAGTTCCAAGAAACAAATGAAAGGAAACATCCTTATACGTACCCACAGAACTACTACGCCGCCGCCGCCACGCACTCACTCGCACCACTAATTGCTGCAGGTTTTCAGAGGGCTTGTGGGATTAAAAACAATTTCCTGAAGCTGCTGAACTATAATAGGCAGTGTTTATGTAAATGAAAAATATGTATCTAAGTTATTGCAAGGTTACTAACCCACCACGGACATATATTTTGCAGTTGCAGATATCCCAATGCAGAAAGACAAAAACTTGGAAATTGCTAAGCACAGTCGTCTTCAGTGAAGGGGAAAAACATATGCAACATATGAAATAAAGACCAGGTCTCATTCCGAAGGCCAAGGGACACTTCATCACATGACTCCGCCGACTATTAGAACCAGAAGAACCTTAGCTATAACAATAACAGCAGGGTAGAAATTGGCCTACTGACTTTAATTTGAAACTCTGTTTAAATAAAACTTTGCAGTCCCCATGAGTCCAGCAAGTAGCAGTGCTACTACATTTAGCTGGTGGTAACGGGGTCCAGAAAAAGCCTTGTTTGTACTATAAAGTGGGAAACATAATTTCAAAATCTAATTTTAGGCAGGAAGAGGACTTTGAATTGAACTTAGATGTCTACCTAAAGCACACTCTCCCCTGGCTCTAAGAACTGGAATATATATATATATATATGTTGATATATTAATCATGTATATCTCCGCTTCAGATCAGATACAGTCAGAATGATTTCCATATGGCATTGCTGGAAACTGTGATGGTACAATATATTTTAAATGCATTTTGGATAGCGATTATAGGCTTTTTGTAGCAGCATTTGAGAAGGTTGAGGGCTAAATCCAGTTATTAGTCCCAGCTAGAGGAGAATAACAAAATGAATGGGATACTTCAGTTTGGAGCAGGTCCAGCCCTACCATTAGGTGAAATGGCAGCCACTTCAGGAAAGAGATGCTGGGAGTGGGGAAGTGGGGAAGAAAACAGCTGTGGGTACCCTAAGCTAGTATGTATGAAGATGGTTATCCTGTGGAAATAATCAATTGTCAGTCTAGACAACTTCTATATGCGGAAGAAAGGGAATAATACTTGGTTCATTTCCCTGAAGTAGCCAAATATCTTGGTGCAGCCCCTACGGGAGACTCTGCACTCTCATAATCTTCATTGTTTAGAAACTAAAAGTATTAGTTATCAGGATAATACCTTTTCATCTTGCTCCTCATACTTCAGACAGCCATCTGTTTTAGTAGGAATGTAAGCTCTGGCATCCATCTGTGGATCAACAAGTCCCTGCTTCAATTTCCACCTAACTCACTAGATAGCCTTAGGGAAGACACATGTTCTGAACTCTAAGAAGAAGTAGTTATCTGTACTTTGGAGCACATTCCACATGTTACATGAGAGGGTTAAAAGCTGTTTTCACAGGTCTACCGACTTCTAGGAACAAGTGCACTCTGATCCCAAATAAGCTTTTCAAGGAGTTCACAGAGATGCCCATGTAGAGTTCTTTGAGTGTTGCCAGCTAGCACTATCCATCTCTGAGCCTGGCACTGTCATGCAAGAAACAGTCCCAAAAAATGAAGGAGGTATGAAATACAATCATGTGACTGACTGGGGAGTGCTTATAACACCCGTGTGATAGGAAAGAAACAGCTCCTCTGCTCTACCCCATGTGTGTATCTCTTTGAAAGGAGGAGGGGACTTCAGAAACCTAGTACTCCCCATTCAGCCACCTGAGTACAAGACAATTTCTCAGTTGACCCCCACAACATTTGCCACTGCTTCCCAAAGTATCGTGCCCTGCCATCTCATGAACATCTTGTGTTAGTTTATAAGTTGTTTAGGCTAGCTCCTTCTCCGCTACCAGAACAGAGTCTACTCTTGCGGCAAAGAGGCTATTTCCCTAGCACTCCTATCTTTCATGCCCAAGAGAAAGGAGATGATGCTACTGGCTGTGTTGCCATCAGAGAGCTAGTACAGAGTTAAGAAACCTTACGATACCATCATCACCAGCATTCCATTTGGAAAAACTCCTAAACACCGTTTCTAGGCAGCAGATTTTGGAAAGTTATTTTTAAGGATCACGACGACAGGATTCTCCATCCAGCAGAGCTGTATAGTGTAGATAGGGAGAACAAATGAAACTGCCCCTATTTAGATAAGTAACAATATAATGACTAAGGTGAATTGCTGGAGATCATCATGGTCTCCTACTACCCACCAAGATAAGATCACAGTTCAAGGAAACATGCATGACCTGCTTTTACATTTTCTCTCCAGAAACACGAATCCTTCAAAGTACAGGCACAAAAATAGCTGGGTGATTCATTCATAAAAGTAAAGTTCTAATACTTTTAACTACTTTTATTAGAATGTTAGAAAGAAAGTGAGCTTTTGAATTCTACAGAACTCTTCATTAGGCAAGGACAGGTATACAACTTGGGGTCCAAGTAGGAAGCCCCCAAACAGAGCCAGATGTAATGTTCACAACTCATGCCATCAGAATGCCAGAATTGGCAGAGTTTCTGATTCTACAGGAGACGAAAGTATTGAGCATGAGAGATCAGTCATGCAACTGAAGCCTATGTTATCTCCTGGTGACCAATTTACTGTATTGGGGTGGGGGGAGGGGGAAGATTGAGGCCAGATTGAGACTGAAAAAAATGCAGATTGAGGCCAGCCCATGTTACGATAAGCAGAAAACATTTTACCTCCAAAGAGAGCAGTGCTGCTGGTGCCTTACTTGCTACATGTCATCTAGCTCAAGTCTGAACTGCCTTTTCCTATCTCCATTTACAAAGTTGAAAAATTCATAGGTGATTGCTCATGAACAAGGGAAAATGCTTGTCATCAACATCAAACTGAGTGTTGGAGAGAAACTCAACTCTTTAACATATTCTGAAAGAAGGGAGTTTTTTTAAAAAGTATAATTATGGAAAGACAAGGGAGAGGAAAGAAAGGACAACAACGTTTGTATAAGCCAAAATATTAAATGTTCTGGAACTGCAGGGTCAGCTGTAACTAAGCAGTTACCATTTGTGTTTGGTTCTGGCCAATAAATATTTAGACCTTGGTTTGGCACACCTGACCCAGTTTGATTCCAGTTCACCTGGGGCAAAGTGGAAACTACTCACAGTTATGTTTGCCAACCGAGCAGTAAAAACCCAGGTCTAGCCTTTCAGCAGATGTTTCTATGTTTTGGGTAAAAGACTCTATCTGTATATTTGAATCCATGTGCTTGAACTCCGCAACCTGCAGAGGCACACTAAGATGTCTGGTCGTTGGAAAGCTGTCTTTCCATTCCACCACTTCATCAGTTTGCAGACCGCTCTATGGTAGTCTGAGCCAACTTTGACATAGGTCATTGATGTCTGTTCCTGCTTTCCATACCCCTTGAAAATGGCTTAGTGCAAATTCTGGGCAACATCAGAAGAGATAAGAAATTCATTCATTCATTCATTCATTCATTCATTCATTCATTCATTCATTTATATACCGCTCCATTAGTGCAACACATTATTCCAGGTGGCTTACAGTGTAGTAAAAAAAATCTAGAGCAAAAATTAAAATCAAAGAGAACAAGATGCAACCAATTATAGAAGAGGCGTATTCTCTAGATGCGAGGATGGGAGAGGATGCTTAAGGCCAGGGTGAACTGCATAGAAAGGCTTCTCTGTAAAGAAGAGTCTCCAGAAACCTTTTGAATGTCAGGAGGGAGGGGAAGGTAGTGCAGCTCCACCTGGAACTGGTTCCAAAGTGTAGGTGCCACTGTGAAGAAGGCCCAGGCCCTTGTGGCTGATTTCCTGGCCTCCCCCATAGGAGCAAGGCCTGGGAGGATCTGGCGGAAAGAGTAGTTAACCTCGGGGAAAGACACTCTGAAAAGTATTCTAGTCGGCATGCTGAATATACTTGTTTTCAGCTTAAGTTACCTTCAGCTCTGGATACACAAAGAGGCTACTGTTAGGGGTCTTTTTTGTTTTTGTTTTTTTGTTTTTTTGGACACATGAAAGTCCTGGAGATGCTGCTCATGGCTTCTTGCAGAGATCCATACAGCCTGTAGAAGACATAGCTTCTTGATGCAATAATTACAGCACATTTGGTCTGGTTTTATACTATTTGGGGAACAGGGCTGAAGCTATGACAAGGCAGGCACCGCCACTCCATCAAGGAACTTGAAGTTTGAGATGACCCAGAATTACTGGAAACATTCTGGCTGTATACCATAATAAGAGGGTATATATGCAGTGCACGGTTCTGCAATTGCAAACTGTAGCAATTACAGCAAATGCAGCTACACCGGGCAACCAGTTTAAATGGACCGAATACAAAGCCAAAGTGTCTCAAGGGAACTTGAACTGTCTTTTTCTAGAAGCCAGACATTAACAGACCTCTCCTACTACCTACTCATTTTTAACCCTACACACACACACACACACACACAAAATCAATCAAGCTTCTGGGATTTCTCTCTTTCCATTTCTTTTGTGATATATGATTAAGAATGAAGGCTCGGGGAAAAAACAAACACCTGAGCATGCTTCCATACAGAGTATCACGAGGTACCGGAAAGGAGCAGGGAAACTAACATATGCTTTCAGGCAAAATCAGGCCCAGTTGAATGGAGATGTTACATAGATGCAAAAACTGTTACGCAACACCACACTCCATGTCCAAGCCAAGCAACGACAACAAAAAGTAATGGGCAAGACCATCTCTTCACACAGTGAGTACCGTAGATGCCATCAGTCTTGTTGTGACTTTCTTAGAGTGAATGTAACTGCTATCTACATGTTTATTAAATCAAAGCCAACAGTTGTCCAACAGACATCAGCCATATTATTAAAATAATCTCCAGTGATCATTTTAACATTCTTCTTTAAAATAATCAAGGGTTTGCTCAGCTGTTTGTGAAAAAGAACAGTGTTAAACATCTAAGCAGAAGGTATATCTTTCCCCTCCAAGACGTGGCATTTCTTAAGGAACTTAAATTGATTTCTTCTCAGATCATAAATAACTTACAATCAATTATTTTCCTCCTCTAATTCAGAGTCTACTCTTTCTGAGATGAATGATCTTCTGGACTTAGAAAACCCCACAGCTTCTCCAAATACAGACCCCTTGAAGAGTATTTTCAAACCATTAATACAGTAAGTTGTAGCCCATAAATGTAGTGAGGATTTACTCTGTTTTGGAAGTGCAATTGCGTAAACAGAGGCAGGGAATTGCTGCTAAATAAGGGGTAGCTGGTCCTGGTCACATGCCAGGCACACATCTTGGTGCATGAACAGGAATGAAACCAGCAGCAACTTGTTAGTTAACAGCAAATTGCCACTGCAGTTTGTGCAGTTACATTTATGTCGGTATAAATCCCCAAGAACATTCTGGCCCTCGTTTTCAAGACTACATCACTCACAGCTGAGGTGGGTTTGCATCTTTCTACATGGCATCATAGGTGTAGAGATATGTTCTCCTGATGAACATCTATGTCAATCTTTACTCGTTATACAGAATGTTATCTGAGTGATGACACTGCTCTAGGAGAACTAGTTTGAGACTGATAGAACAAAAGGATGATTGCAAGAGATACAAGGACGAATGAGTAAGATGTTGCTCTAATTGCCGCGTATGTCCAAATCATAAAAGGGAAGTTGAGATCTTGCATTTTCATGCAAAGCCACCAAACTACCTCCAGAGCAATGCTGTTCAGACTTTCTACTTTCAGTGCTAGCACTGGTTTTAATGACAGTATTGAGTTCTCTCAGTTTGATCGTTGACTTTCAATTCATATCATGTAAGTGTGTTTGGAATCTTGCCCTAATGTAGCTAGGCCAACGTGGGAAAGAACTCCATCGCTTTGTGCCTCTACTTTCAAGTCTGAAGATTCAAAAGATGGATTTGTTAAATCGTGTCAGATGGTGTCTGCAGATATTTGAAAACATTAAGAGCATCATGTGTTTCTAAGTTTATTTCTTTGGGGTTGAAGTTGTCACATCTGTTCAGCTTCATTTCCTTCCTTGTATTTTTCATTTTTGTAACACCTGGGCCAACACAGTCTTAGTTCCAGAGAAGACTTGTTCCTTATTCCTGTTATCAGTATGATATATGAAATTCTCTGGAATTGGGAGAAGACTGTTGAACTATATGCTGAAAATAATACAGACAAATAGCAGGTGGCAGGGCTAAGATATTCTGCATGCTCCACCCATCCTCCCATTCTAAGTAATCTTAAGTGGCACAGTGGTTAAAACGCTGTACTGCAGCTAAAACTGTGCTCACGACCTGGGGTTCAAATCCCAGGTAGCCGGCTCAAGGTTGACTCAGCCTTCCATCCTTCCGAGGTCAGTAAAATGAGTACCCAGCTTGCTGGGGGGGGCAATGTGTAGCCTGTATAATGAAATTGTAAACCACCCGGAGAGTGCTTGTAGCACTATGGGGCGGTATATAAGTCCAAAAAAAAAAATTGAATGTGAAAAAGGAAAACAACTTCAATTCCTTTCAGGATATTTCCATGGTAGGGACCAGATACAGTTTCCAGTAAGTGCAGGCCTCTCTGGATTTGTTGTAGGCTTTGTGACAAATAGACCAGAAACCAAATTAATCAATTTTAACATGGGCTTGGAAAAGTCACATGTTGCTCATATCATGATTCCGGCCTTAGCCAAAAGCCATGTCACTTGTTAAATATGACATATATAAAGATATAAGTGCAGTAATTTGAATTAGTATTAAAGATTAAGGACTGGCAGAAGGTAAAGGTTTGCTCTGTTAAGAAGAATAAAGTTTGCCATATTCAAGCAAAATAAGAAAAAGAAAAGAGAGAGAAAATCTGTCCTGCAAGGAACCCACTTCTGCATAAGCAGGATCAAAACTTTAAATGGGATTTTACTTTAACATTTTCCTTCAGTCAGTATAACTTTTATTCTTTTTTTAAAATATATATATATATTCCTTCACACAATGGCTACAATTCATAAACTAAGACCAGGTCTTAGAAAAATAGTTTTCCACATTTCTGACTTAACATCCATAAAATCACTGCTGTCCATACATTCTTGCCATTATTAGCTTGAGATTTCATCTCCCTTTTATCTCTTGCCATGAAATGTCATTCAAATTACAAGAAACAAGATTTCATCTAAACATTAGGGAGAACTTCTTGGCAGTAAGAGCTCTTTGACAAATGAATGGATTGTCTCAAGAGTGTGAGGGACTCTCCTTCACTGGAGGTTTTAAAATGGAGGTGGAATAGTCACCTGTTAGGATTATTTCAGCTATAAATTTCCTGCTTGGCAGGGGTTAGGCTCAAGAATCCTTAGGGCCCTTTCAGCTTCATGACGCTATGAATGGCGTAGCTGCAGTTTTATAAGTCCAGTTGCTTATCACAACAGTATTCATAACCAGCCCCCTCTCAATACAAGCCGAGGCCAAAAAATGGAAGTAACATAATCTGTCCCTGTCTATAGAGGATCAAGTGTTTTGTAAGGTTAACAGGTCTTAATTGTCCATTTAACACAAATGTTTGAATTACAACAGAGATATATTGCAGCAATATAATGCTTCTAAGAAAATACATTTCTGTCCTAGCTACTGTGAGGATTGTGGCTGAATTCAATGCAGCTGGAGGGGCGTGTGGCAAATAATATTATATTGCCTCCTACTTGGAAAGTTCCAGGGATTTGACCTTGTGACTCATGGCTCCACTACACCATTGCTGTTGTGTCTAAGACCTTTCTCTTCAGGCAAGCCTTCCCTCAGTCATACCAGCTACCTGTGTGAGATTTTTTAGATGCATTGTTAGACATTACTGCTTTGACTGGATTTTTTGTACTACAGTACTTGTGTTTTCTGTTTTTGCATTTTTCATTTCTCAGAGTAGCACTGGTTTTTTTTTAATATTTGTGTACTTATCGTTCTTAGCTTTAATACTGCCTTTTAATGATGTAAGACTCATTGTTCTTGGCTTTGTCTTTTAATGATATCCACCACCATTGTGGACTCATTGTTTTCAACTTTGAACAATGTCTTCCACTGTTGTCAGTCACCTTCGGTCCTTTTCAAGGAAAAATATCTGAAATAAATAAGTCAAATAAAATAAGAAGGTGACCTTTCTCCTAACGCCAATGGTGCAGTGGTGAATTTGGAGTGGATGCAGTCATCATGATAGCCCCCACTTACCAGCGCACCCCCCCCCATGGAGAGTCCAAAAACACAAGTATCTGTTATGCCATTGCCATCTGAATTCCAAATGGATATTTTACAAAATGAAGGGCTTTTAAATGCATGTTGAAGACCAAACCTTCCTGAAATATTGTGCGTTACAACAGGTTAGCTCCCCCCCAAAAAAAATCTACTAGTGCTAGTAAAACCACGTCTTTTCTACCTACTGCAGAAATTTTAACGAAACTCAGAGCAAACAGGGAAGCCTGGGCAGGGAGGGGGCTGATGACCAAAAAATAAAAAATCCCCTGGGGTTTAAGCCGGGGAGCTCTGACTCCACTACCTCCCTGCCTAATTCACAATAAATATCCAGTTCTCTCCCTGCCAGAGGCTGGTGTACAAAAGAGAATCAACTCCCCGTAACAAAAAGGATCAGCAGAAGCTGACTGCGTAAGAGCATTACAGGCAATCAGCTTTGTTGGTATTTTCAGGAATCAGAATAGTTGTGAAAGGACCCGCCGGTTTTTCCCTCCAAAGCCACTGGAGACTTCCCCCCACCCTGCACGGCGGCAGAAAGCGGAGAATCCATAAAGCTCCTGCTCCGGGTTGAGACGATGATCTGCCCGGCGGGGAGGCTCTCTATTTATAGAAAAGTCTTTGAAGAGACCACTGCAGTTTAGTATAGTAATAACAAGTTACGGCAAATTCGGAGAGGGGTGGTGTGTAACACAGCCCTGCATTACGCCCCGTTCTAAATTATCTCTCAGGGAAAGCCTGTAATTTGGGGAGATATGAATGGCAGAACCTGGGTCATTGTAACAGATACTTTCTCAAGTTATTTTTGTGGGCCAGCAAAAAAAACGCAGAATTCCAGACTGAAGATGTCAAGCAGCGTGGATCTTTCCTGCCGGCTTGCTCAGCTGTGACAGCTCATGAAACCCAGTCTCCCCTGACCAAATATTTGCCTTACTGTGTAGGTTGTTGGCCCAGCCATAAATGTTATGAGACGTGAATCATGATATTTTACTCTTATAGAGGGTGGGTGGGGGGGAACAGAAACAAGAAAGAAAAGTAAAAGGGAAAAAGAAGCAGGGACCCTTCTGTTCCATAAAATGTTTTCTACCCGCCTTTGGAGGAGAAAGAGGAAGCTCTTTATATCTGGATATACTGTATCTGGAGGTTTCGTAGCAGGTCCACAGAATCAAACTGCACCCTCTCACGAAATGCTAAATAATGATTTACTGACAGCCCTCCCACCCCCTCCTGGCATATCCCCTCTGGCATAGCACCTACTTGGTCATTTTATTTATTTATTTATTTTAGTTTCAGTCAAGGACCCTTTTTACTTTCTCAAGCCCTTTAGGGGGTGTGTTGCCCAGATGCATCCTAAGGTGTATGTAAGAGTAGCTTGAATTTCATTTAGTCTGCTTTTTTATTTCCTTGAAGACTTATCTAATTTGCATTTCCCAGAGTAACGTGCAGGTAAGAATAGAGTTATCCTTCAGGTTTTACAGTTTATCACAAGCATAACTGCCAGAAAAAGGCTGTTTCCCCCATTCCCCCTTTTTTTGAAACCTTCACTGAGCCCCACAGTGAAGCCTTGAGCAAATGAAGGCCAAAGCAATTTCTGTGTTTCCTTGGCTTCTTCTGATTGGGCTACCATTCCACCAGAGGTCAACAGTGTTTTCTGTCAGTTATGCTGACAGAAATGATCTTTCCCTCCTAAAGTTTGTTGAGGAAGGTGTTATCCAGAATTGATCACAGCCTTAACACTGTATGCAAATTTGAATAAATATAATACAATTGTATTCGTGAAGGCTTTCACGGCTGGGATCTAATGGTTGTTGTGGGTTTTTCGGGCTCTTTGGCCGTGTTCTGAAGGTTGTTCTTCCTAACGTTTCACCAGAGTGCTGTCCTCTGAAGATGCCGGCCAGAGAGACTGGCAAAACGTTAGGAAGAACAACCTTCAGAACACGGCCAAAGAGCCCGAAAAACCCACAACAACCATGATACAATTGTATTTGTTACAATTTAGTTGTGCACTGTCCAGTTAAGATAACTCTAATATTGTTCTTGATTTATGTGAAATGTTCATCATAGATGCACACGTACAGTCCAGTGAGTTTCTGTGTCAAAACGAAGATCTGAAACTGTATGTATTATATATAATACACATATTTCTGGAGATGTTTTCTGTAGGATGCTGTGATTAGAAAACATATATAATGTACTCCTTCATCCACATACCTGGGAGTAAACGCCACTGAACATAGCAGAACTTACTTCAGAGTAAACACACACAAGATTGCACCATAATCTGTTATGCAAACTGCTGCATAAAACTGAATGGCTGTGAAGATTCTCAGTCGTCCAGGTGAAGTTATCTGGAAGCCGAGTCATGACAACTGGGCTTCTTTCTTATTAGGTGGAAACATTTAGCTACTCATCCAAGTAGCTTCTTCAGTCGTTTGACTGAATGAGGTTTCGTTATTTTATTTCTTCTCTCTGTGTTTGTATTGATTTTATTTACTATTTTTAATAAATGCTGGATTGATTCCTTTTTAAAATGTTTGCATACTACTAAATTTAGCTGTGAAAGATTGTCTTTTAATTGTTGTCAACTGTCTTGGGTCCTTTTTCGGGAAAAAGACAGGGTAAAAGTATAATAAATAAATAAACAAACAAACAAACAATCTTTTGTTTAATGAGAAGACAAAGCACATGTGAAGACATCAAGTCAGGCTTTATGAAGCTTTCCTTTTAGTCTTTTTCTTTCTTTCTTTCTTTCTTTCTTTCTTTCTTTCTTTCTTTCTTTCTTTCTTTCTTTCTTTCTTTCTTTCTTTCTTTCTTTCAACTCCTGAAGCAAAATGTTTGATTACAGCAAACCTTACTTTCATCTCCTCCCATCTTCCTTTTCAGAAGTAGGAATTTTGTGCCCTCAGTGAGCTTTTTTAAAATTACATGGTGGGCTTCAGGTCTCAAATAAATAAGTAAATAAATACATAAAATTTTTTAAAAAAACCAAAGCCCTCAGTCATGTGAACAGATGTCCAAGAACAGCTCCTAAATTTCTGCAGCATTACTTCTTTTTCCATCACTAATGTCATTTTAAAAGAACAATGGAAAATTAAGAGATAACTTCCAAGATGGCGCTGGAGTCGGGCGACTAGCGCTCTCTCTCGCCGACCCAGTTCGCCCTTGGAACTTTTTCCCTCTCCTCTATTTTCTCCTCTATTTTCTTTCTTCCTCTTTCTCTCTTCTTTTTATTTTCTCTTGTCCCCCTCCTCTCCCCCTTTTTGCCTGGGGTCTCCCTTCGCTAAAATCCACCAGGAGAACTGAGGAGCGTGGGGCTGCGCTGCTTAGACCCTCGGATGCGAGGCGGCGGCGGCGGCGGCTCGAGACGCGGAGCGGCTGCGAGCTCGAGGAGAGGAGGTGGGGAGCCGCAGTAGATCGCAGCCGGTTTGTCGCTGGAGGGTTCGGGAGCTGGGAACCCCTGCTGATTCTGTTTGTGGGGCCGGTTTTCGAGAGTGGCTGGAGCGGACGCAATTCAACGGACCAACGGAGGGCCAGTAGCGCCCGGGTTTCGCGGGTGTAGCCACAGGCTGAGGCTTCTGTTTGTTTCTCTCGGCTCTGGAGGACGGTTGGAGCCTCCTTGCGAGATCTGAAGGCCGGCGGGATCCCGGACGAGTGGAGGAGAAGGGGGAGAAGGGGATCGGAGCCGGCGGTAGCCAGGAGAATACAACGTTTGGGAGCCTAGGGAGAACTGGGGTCTTGCCAGGACGCTGAGCCCCTGCGAGCCGGCGCCATGTTGGCGGGTTTCCCTCCTGTGTTCAGCTGCCCCGCTTGTTATTTTACATCTAACAAAGGTCCTCATCAAACTGTCCTTCAAGAGCCAGCTTTGGAAGAGACTAAATTTTTATTACCTCGGCTTTTGGTACTTCAGCCCGAGCCTGGAAATATCATCTACTTGGGCTCAGAAATTCGACTTAAGAACTGTAAATCTCACCCCATGAACAAGAACTATAAATCAGCCCCACCACTGAGACTAGCGACAAGACTAAAGGGTGGAAGACTGAAAAATCTGCTCATATGGGGGGGATAGTTATCTGAGTCTTTTATTAATATGTTTGATTGATTTATTTATTTTCTTTATATTCTATTATTTTGATTATTATTATTTTGATTATTTCTGATTACTTTATTTAATTATTGTTATGTTTGATATTCTTGGTTTAAATGTTCCTTATTGATGTATTTTTACTTTAATTTATGTATTGTATAATTATATAATTTTTACTTTATCTGTATTAAGTTATTATTATTATTATTATTATTTTTCTTTCTTCTTTTTTCTTTCTTCTATCGTCATGGAATGGGGGACCTGCCCACCCAGCGAGGGGCTACAAAACATCTCTGTGACTACGGGTAGAGGGCGATATGGCGTTGACTTCGTCCCAACTCGTGTTAGAAGAACTTTGAACAGATGTTTAAAGGCTGTTCCTTGTTCTGAGACGGAGATCAACCCCCAGTATCGAGGTAGCCAGACCAGCCAGCCCTCTACTCTACGCCTGGTCTTGTTGAATGCCAGGTCTGTATCGAATAAAACCCAATTGATTTACGATCTCATTTTGGAGGAAGATGCAGACCTGGCCTGCATAACCGAAACATGGATTGGCGGAGAGGGGGGTCCCCCTCTAGCTCTCATCTGTCCGCCCGGTTATGCAGTCCAACACCAGGGTAGACTGGAGGGACGGGGGGGGGAGTAGCCATCATTTATAAGTCCACCTTAGAGGTAGTTAGGCGCTCCTCGGTGGCAAAGCCAGGTCTTGAGGCCCTCCACGTGTGGATTGGGGCTAGGGACGGTATTGGGATCTTGCTGGGTTACCGTGCTCCCCGCGACCCAGCCATTTCCCTACCGGAGCTGGCGGACTTTGTCTCCGCGGCACTGTTGGGTTCCCCGAGGCTACTGGTACTGGGGGACTTCAACGCGCATGCGGGGGCAGGGACTTCCGGTCCAGCTCTTGAGTTCTTGGAGACCATGGCCTTCTTGAACATGTCCCAACATGTTAACGGCCCTACACATGTGGGCGGCCATACATTAGACTTGGTCTTTTCCACCAATGGGAGCGAGAGCGGTCCGATGGTGACTGACCTTGAGTCGGTACCTCTGTCATGGTCGGACCACCACCTAATAAAATGTACCATCAAGATGGCTCTCCCCCCTCGCAGGGAGCAGGGACCTATTATTATGGTCCGCCCTCGAAGGCTACTGGATCCGATTGGATTCCAGGATGCCATGAGAGGGGTTACGGCTGACCTGGCTAGCGCTCCTGTCGAGGCTCTGGTCGATGCCTGGTTCACTGCCGCGACTAGTGCCGTAGACACGATCGCGCCTAAACGCCCTCTCCGCCGCAGAGATCGCCCGGCGCCCTGGTTTACCCAGGATCTCCGGACATCGAAGCGGGTCAGGAGACGGCTAGAGCGCAAATGGAGAAAGGACCCGACGGTTTTCAATCGTATAGCTGTTAAGGTCGCTACTAACCTTTACCAGGCTAAGGTAAAGGCTGCAAGTCGAACATACCTCGCGAACCGGATAAGCGAGGCATCCAATCAGCAGGCGGAATTATTCCGTATAGTACGTGACCTATCCGGAATTGGCCCGGGTGATAGGCCTCCCCCTAGTTTTACACCGGACCAATTTGCAGCATTTTTTAAATCTAAAGTGGAGGCCATCCGCCGGGACCTTTCCCCCTTTTTGAATACAGTGAGTCGAGCAGAGATGTCCAGCGCCCCGTCTTGCCCGGTTATTTTTGATTCCTTTCGGCCCGCTTCGCCCGATACTGTGGCCAGGACGCTTGATCGCTGTCGTGCCACCACCTCCTCTTTGGACCCTTGTCCGGCCTGGCTAATCAAGGCAGCCAGGCCTTTAACAACGGAATGGGCTACTGTAATAATTAATGCGTCTTTCCTTGAGGGCAGATTTCCTTCTGCCCTCAAGGATACACTCATTAGGCCCATAAGAAAGAAACCTAGTTTGGCGGCGGACGAAATTGGCAACTATAGGCCCGTCGCCAATGTTTCTTTCTTAAGCAAGGTAGTCGAGAGGGTGGTGGCCGATCAGCTTCAGGCGTTCCTGGATGAAACTGATGCCCTGGATCCATTCCAGTCGGGCTTCAGGCCGCGCCACGGAACAGAAACGGCATTGGTCGCCCTGTGTGATGATCTATTGAGGGAGGCCGACAGGGGCAAAGTGTCTCTGCTGGTCCTCCTCGATATCTCAGCGGCCTTTGATACCATTGACCACGGTATCCTCCTGGGGAGGCTCGCCGAGTTAGGAATAGGTGGCCGGGCATTTGCTTGGCTCCGTTCCTTCTTGGAGGACCGTCCCCAGAGAGTACAGCTTGGGGAGAGTGTCTCGGCCCCGTGGAGCCTCAATTGTGGGGTCCCACAGGGGTCGATCATCTCCCCAATGCTGTTTAACATCTATATGAGGCCGCTGGGGGGGGTCATCAGGGGGTGTGGGGCTCTGTGCCATCAATATGCTGATGACACGCAGCTCTACATCTCCTTTTCACCAACTACAGGAGATGCCGTTCTGTCCCTTCAGCGCTGCCTGGAGACTGTACAGGAATGGATGCAGGAGAACGGGCTGAGGCTGAACCCGGACAAGACGGAGGTACTGAGGGTGGGCGCTCCCACAGCTGGGGATTTGGGAAACTCCCTCATTTTTGGGGGGGTGACCCTGCCTGCCAGCAATGGGGTTCGCAGCTTGGGGATACATCTGGACCCGGCCCTCACCATGGAATCTCAGGTGGCGTCTGTGGTCCGTACCGCATTTTTCCATCTTAGGCGGATTGCCCAGCTGCGACCCTATCTCGACGTGGGGGCTCTCACTACTTTGGTACACGCGCTTGTAATCTCAAGATTAGACCACTGTAATGCGCTCTACGTGGGGCTACCTTTGAGGCTGCTGCGGAAACTACAGGTGGTGCAGAATGCTGCGGCCAGACTACTTAGTGGAGTGAGAAGATACCAACATATCTCCCCCACCCTGGCCGCGTTGCATTGGCTGCCCATCCGATTCCGCATCGACTTCAAAGTATTGATGCTTACTTATAAAGCCCTAAACGGTTTAGGACCTCAATACCTGGCGGAACGCCTTCTCCCACCAAGATCTACCCGGGTCACTCGTGCGAGCCAGGAGGTGAGGCTGAGGAGCCTGACGCCGAGAGAGGCCCGGAATGAGAAGACCAGAAATCGGGCCTTCTCGGCGGTGGCTCCTCGCCTATGGAACAACTTACCTCCTGAGATCCGCGCCGCTCCCTCGCTGGGTATTTTCAAGAAACAATTAAAAACACTTATGTATAGGCAGGCCTTCCCAACAGCTAACCCCTGACGATCTTTCTCTTTCTATATCATTTTGACCTTTATTTTTATTAATTTATAATGTTTTTAGAATTTATTGCTGTGATTTGTAAGCCGCCTAGAGTGGTCGAATAAGTCCAGATAGGCGGGATAGAAATAAAATAAATAAATAAATAAATAATAAATAAATAAATAATGAACAAATTGCCACCTCCTTATTATTATCATTAAATTAAATGAATATATTGATTATCCTTTCATTAAAGGGTTGTCTCTTACAATTTGGGTTATTTAGGATTACAGTTTCCACGATGACAATGAGTCTTGCCATTCTCTGTTTTGAAAATCAACCTCCTCTTTGTGTGTAAGTATCACACTCAGTTCTACACATACACACACATACCCCTTTAAATGCATTGTTCAGGATCTCTTAACATGGATTAGTGACCTCATGACATCTTCACATGACTTTTAATTTTTAAGAACTGAGGCACCATTGCTACTTCAGCCTGAAAAAGACCTTCTCCCTAACGTGTGATGAAATTTTATTATTTTGCAAAAGATCAGAAGTACTTGTGAATATGATTATGATTAATAATCATTAACGGGCCATAGCCATGCTAAATCCTGGTAGTTAGATTAACTGTTTAGGCCCTCATATTCTGTATTACATAGGCACTATGACTCCTACTCACCTGCAATTCTTCTAAAATACTTGCAATCAATCAAGACTGAAGTGCTATATCCAATTGCCTGGGAGTAAGCTCCATTGAGTCCTGTTGAACCTACTGCCAAGGACACATATAAAGCATTGTGTTCTAAGTGCCTTTAATCATTACTTCATCTATAAGGATGCATTTTATAAAGTGAGATAACATCCCCCTTTAATTACACAGATAAATTCACAACAGTTGCTAAAGGTACACAATAGGAGAAAGATAGCATTTCTGGGGGATGGGAATCAAAATCTCCTAAATCCCACCAAACACTATAGACTATGGGATCAAGTCTGCAAGATCAGAATAAATAGCCAACGTGTTCAGTGTAACATATTCTCAGAGATTTCTGAATATTGTTGTCCTGAAATTAGAAATAAGGTTTGTTTTAAAATAATTGAACTCAAAAGGGGGATAAATATAATAGTTACAATGTGGCAACATTTTAAATATTCTGAAAAGTGCAGAGCTTGGTAAGCCAAAGGCATTTTATTTTTAAAATGTCTTCAGTCATTAAAAAAAGAACTCTCTTTCTCTCACTCACTCTCATTCTCTCACACATACACACACAAAAAGATGTACTTCTGTTTCTTTCTAGCATGGTTAAATTGCACATTATTCTACTGGTATTTTGCTTTTATTTTATATACAGAAAAGAAAATTATTTTAAATCAGTAAACTCCAAGTAAGACAAGCTAAGGGTGCAGTCCTTGGGCAAATTTACATGGAAGGAAACTCTGCTGAACTCAGTGGAATTTTAGGCAAAGACGAAGAAGATGAAGAAGACGAAGACGAAGACGAAGACGAAGAAGAAGGAGAAGAAGAAGAAGAAGAAGAAGAAGAGGAAGAAGAAGAAGAAGAAGAAGAAGAGAAGAGAACAAAAGACAAAAATGGAACCTTAAAGACTAATATTTTCATGTAAGCTTTCATGGACACGTCCACTTCATCAGACATTAAGAGACAGAATGGAATGGAATGAAATGTACATGAAATATCAGTTTCACATTCTAAATATCCATTGGTTACATACATTTCATTCTTTCTCTTATTGTCTGACAAAGTGGATATGTTCTTGAAAGCTTACGTTAATAATAATAATGTATTACGGTTAGTAACCAGGAAGATAAGAATACATTATTTAGATAAAATCACATAATATCAGATACTTTGGTCAAGATATGACACCATCAATACACCCTCTGGCTCTTTTACGACATTACAGTTAATAAGATGTTCTGAGTTAGCCAGCAGTATTGAAAGATATAAAAGCTTTTAAAACATAACAGCAGTCACATGATGTAGGATGAGATTAGGAGACACATAACCATTAGAATGCCACCCCAAGTTTTCTAGAAAGTAAGTTAAACAAAACATCTATAACAAGGGCAGGGGCACTCGAAGAGCTTATGTGGTCAGGAGACTGTGGCAGGCTATTGTGGCAGCGCAGTATTCGGCCAATATACTAGTAATGTAAGAAACCTTCTCAGAGAGCAGCAAAAGAATATAAAATCCATTGGATTTCCCCAGAAATTTTTGAAAAATAGGGGAGAGAAGATCCTTGCAGAGATCTTGATAGAAATGACAGTATAAGAGGACAGGCCCCACTGTTTCTACTTTACCACCATTGCAAAGACATCTTCTTAGGCATCCTTCAGTCTCGAGAGACTACGGTAACGTGCTCTGAGCTGGAGTGTCCTCTCCAGGGCACGAAGCCTGGGTAAAATAATATGGAGGATAGGCTGTTACCCAAGCAGCATATCCCCCCTCTCCACGTCGCTGAAATAGTCTAATGGAAAGGCAAGAGCGATGTTGCAGGAGTTGATAGAACAACATGATCGGAATAATCTCTCCAGGAGATTAGAGGGCAACACATTAACTATGGCTAAGGTAAAAGCTCTTCTAGATTTAGGTGGTGTTAAACTCGTCATATAAATGGAAAGTATAAAGGCATTGTTTGCTACAACACTAGATTTGTCCACTGAACCTAAATGTTCTTGAAGTTCTATGTCCCAGATCCTTTGCTTGACGGCTGATTTTGCCTTGGCATAACCTATCACTGTAAGGGTATTTGGGGAAATACCAGTTAGCAGAGCTTCATTTGTCAGGTGACACTTCCGTTCCGATCGGAAGGTGTTGGAAAGAATCAATGAATGAATCAGCGTATCTTCTTCCCCTTATGGGAAGAAGATATGCTTTAGCCATTGATTGAACACATAGATCTTGGCACGTGCTCTGATGAAGACGAATTGCCTCTAGATGTAGAGCTGCATTAGGGACACAAGGTCTTTAAGGTCCCACATGTTTTTGTCCTTTTTTTGGTATTGTTTTGTTTCTTTGAATTTTGCCTGGTATGCTTGCACAGAGTAATACAGCTACCTCTTCCAAAACTACATCAATGGGATTTATTTCAGAGTAAGCACATACTGGAACAAGATGTTAGTGATTACAGTGACAAATGTAGAGATGTACATTACAACAATGGGACTGGAATAGGGAACGAGACAACAGGATGTAATTAAGCCACACGATCTTGCCTTCGTGGGCTTCTACAGCCAATAATGAAGTGTAACATGAATTATGTGCTCCCAGCTGAAAGCAAGGGTCTCTAGGTCAGTTGTATACTACAGCCTATAATGAAGAGGTCTGCTGGCTTTTGCAAATGCCTAAATCTTTTCCAGCAGTAAGCCCTAAATTAATAGTCTTACTGTTGTGAGGTAATGTGGTTTCAAAGCAATGTTTTACAGTATGAATGTTCCAGCGAACATCTAGCATAAGTTACCGGCCACTGGAAATGCATTCTCATTGGCAGCAGTTCACATGCAATTGCTTCGTCTCAATGCACCATTCAGCTTTTCATGCAAGATAAGCCTATTAGGAACCCCTAATCTAAAGTTTTTTACATTACACAGATATAATTTTCTAGGGGGTCTGCAGCTGAAATATTTCCTTTCCTTTCCCCGCTCAGTGTTTTCATTCATTTTGTTTCCCATTGAGTAGGGTGGCATTCATTTTGTGCTGAGTTTCAGCCATTTTTGGTTAGTCCTCTGCGTTTTCATGCCATGGGTTTCAGCGGACAAGACCCGGGCCACTTGATGTGGCTTGTAACTCCAGATGTTCCCACCCAGACTGCTCAAACTTTTGAGGAATTGAATTGAATGGACAAAATAGGGATTCAGACATTACAATAGGAGCACAAATCTCACACTCATCAAGAAACTGAGGAACCCTTTCCCCTCCTTCCAGTGAGACTTCTTTGGGCAAGAATGTTTTGAAAAGAAATCTTATGAAATTTTCTCAGATTTTTCAGCATCAATTCCCCTCCTCCCCCCCCCCCCACATACACAAGAAGAAAAACAGATCTGGGCAGAATTATTTACAAAATCAAAATTCTTCTCAGGTGCCTCAGACATTCAGTTTTTGAACAAACCTCTATAGAACCGTTGGATCAGAGCCTTTACTATGTCCTTTTCCACGCCTTCAGAATTACGAGTCAGTGTCTGTCAGTTTTTGTTCAGACAATAGGCTCTGGATGTTTTAATTTCTTCAACTTGCTTTCTTGTCTTCATTTTGCATGGTGGCTTCCCCCCCCCCCCCCATGTGAAAACTTGTTATTTTCATTTCATTGTAGGCATTTCCATGTTTCTGATTAGTTAACAGACCTGGAAAAAAAATTACTACCATTGCAGATGCAAGAACAGAAGGTATGCCTGGAAAACAGTTTTCAAAAGAGGCAGCTCAATGTATCTATATTTTCAGATCAAAGTTGTGAAAATCCAACACACATGGAGTTCCTGCTGCATGTGACCCTTACCAAGTTCAAGTGTGGTCTTCTGTTCTTACTTATTAGCAACGGTGGGATTTTCAGAACAGCAAGTACATTTAAAGCTGTGAAAACAGCTGTACTAAGCCTCTGAGAATGTAGATAACAACATGTTATTATAATTTAGAAAGAGTGGGAAAGTTAGCAGTTCCAGATAGCTGTTTGAATTGCAAGGGCATCACAACATCCCAAGGGTAGCAGTACTGGGGACAGAATTGTTGTGACGGCAGCAATTTAAACATGGAACTACCTCAGTTATGAAGAAAGGCAAGTGGGGAGGGAGGATGTTCTAGTTTTACCAATAAAAAGCAGAATCTTCTCCCTCCGAAGACTCCTCAAAGTTCTTTCTTCAAGTATGTTTCAGCTGAGAAGCAACTTTGGTAGAAAACACATCAGGAGAATGGTATGGGATGCTAGGAAACAGTCAAGAAATGTTCAGTGCCTTCCACCCACACTTCACATCCCCCATTTGCAGTTAAAATCGTGCAAACTCACACACCGTTTTTAAATTATTAGGACAAACTTTTCTTTAAACTGTTCTCACTGAGTTTAGGCCTTAGATCTGCTGCTGCTGCTGCAATATCAGCAGTACAGTATATATTTATATTCTGTGAGTTCAAAAAGACTCCCATTTTTATTATGGCAGATCGCCTATCACATAAGGCACTCTTGTGCCACAGAACACAGCATGGAAAGCTACTTTTTTGAACTCTACTTCTTAGAATCCCCCAACCAGCATGACCGCTATGAGCTGTGACCCAACTCCTATATGGTGTAGCCCCCCCAGAAATAAACCTTTCAGGTTCAAGCCAGATCTCAGCACCATGACAGTAATGTTAAAGTGTTAGTGGAAAGTATTTCATGACAAAAAATGCACATGCAAAGACTATTAATTCATGACAACATTCAGATCAACTGGTCTAAGATTATTTTAATTTCTCTTCTTCATCACACTAACAGAAGAATATCCATATCCAGTTTTCTGAGAGATATAAGTAGATTTAAAACATCTCTGCCACTCACTATCCCTCTGACTCTTGCTGAAAACCTGTGAACTGTATTTGACTTCATTCCATCATTGATAATTCACATTTAAGAAACAACTGAATGCCACAAACAATGAAAATATCACTGAGTTATAACACTCAGTAAATTCCCAGCCCGCAGAAGATGTCTAGGATCAGGGAAAAGACTTTGATCAAAGTATAGAGTGTGTTTTTCTTAGTCTGTGAGTTAAATATATATATCTGTATTAAATATGATGGCCAGAGAAGGCTGTTGAGATATCTTTATGTTGCAATGGTAATCACCCCATCAAAGAGTGTAACCTCTTTGTGCATAGGTATTTGAACAGTTTCTGGTCCACGAATGAACATATCTGGAGTTTTGGTCATTGGAGCACACAAAATCCCTTGTTCTTAGATCCTGACTGCGTACTGCTCTAGGAGAACATGTACCATTGTTCGCCATTAAATTGATGTTTGAAATGGGGAAAAGGAATAGTGCATACCCAGAGAAGACTTTTGTAGGAAAACAAAATTATGCATCGTAGCACTGAGTTTGGCATAGGAAACATTAAGTAGGACATTCCAACGAAAAGACTCCATAGCAGTAAGGTGATGGATCCAATCCTAATATTTATAGCTTCCCATCTAAACATGTGAGGTGGGTGGATGAACGTCCTTTTGGTGAAACTTGCCCTCCTCCAATGTCAGTGTATAATTTTAGAAATTTTAACCAATATGATGTGTTGTTGGGAAAGGACCCGTTTTCACCGTCCTAACACTGACATTTTCATTCTTGTCCACCTTTACTCATCCCCCTCCACTTCACCTACAAAACAATGTAAGCAGTTTCTGTCTATGCCTGCTTTGATGGGTCTCCGTCTACTCAGTGCCAGAGCTCCCATTTTAAAAACATACTCCCAAATTACATACAAGTAGCAATGGAAAGTCTTAAACAAATCTGGTCTATTAGCTCAAGAACATTCCAGACACTTCATTGAGTCAAGGCTGCAAGTCATTTCTACGGTAAGACCTGCTATTTTGTAACAACTCGATTACTCATCAAGCCGCTCTTGGCTTCCATTTAATCATGAACAGAAAGTGGAGGTCAGAATTTCAAAACTGCCAGTGTCTGCCTCCCTTATTTGGATGCCTTTTAAAGCCAGAAGGTTATTTCCAGAAGAAGAAGAAGAAGAAGAAAAAAGTCAGAAACAAGAAAAATTATTTACCACAAATTAGGCCCTTTTTCTTTAAAAAGTGGTGCTAGGGTACCTCGGATTCTTTGCCCTGTTTTAACATAAGATTGTGAAAGATAACTGGGTAGGGATTCATTATTTGCAAATGAATAAATGGAAAATGGTTTCGGCATCTATTTTGCAGCTGGCTATTACACATGTTAGACAATGGACAGTTGGCAAGAGTGTAGAAATTTCATACTGCAAAAAAAGTCTGGCAGCCGCACAATGACTGTGGTACAGTAACTCCATTTCAATGCCAGCCATTTGAAGGGGATTTCTCTGCTTCCTATACCTAATGTGGAGTTGAAAGTATTTGAAAAGGAAGTAATATGAGATTTTAAAGAAACATGCCTTTCGGTGCTCCAATATCTTGTAGGCACAGGCTGAAATGAATATTAATTTCCATCAACAGTATTGAAGGTGCAACGCGGTCCTGTTTTGTTTCATACAGTTTTATCCAAAACACTGAAACGAGCAGGCTAAATTGGACACCATGTGAAAGTGCCGAAATAAAAATGTGCATTCATAAATCTAATCCTTGGAAAATAATTTCCTGATTTAAAGAACACTTAGTGCCCAGAAAGTCATTTCTTTGGAAAACTGAACGTTTAGTTTGGATTGATTTAATGGGGGGGGGGGCATGCTACAGTGTTTTTCCTGGTAAATGCATAATAATATTGTAATTTCTCCTAGCCAGACAAATAAAATCCTATTCTTATTATTTTTCTTTTAACAGATTCTTAGAGATAATGCATCCTCGCCCTTTAAAACCACAGCTTTTCTCTACTGTAGTAGAAGAAGGGGGGAAAGATGGTAACTAAAATTCTGCTCAACTCTGGGGTGCCCTCAAAAAAGATTATAACTACATTGCAGTTTGCAGACATTTTATTAAGATATAAACCACCAGAGTCTGCAGATATTTTACTAAGACACAAGCACCATATGGATGTCCTTTATTTTTATAGACTGTGTGAGGCCTGACACCCCCTCCAGCAGAACTGGCAGCCTGAGGGTCTCTTGCCAATAGTTGTATCAGCTCACTGCCATTCACAAAGTGACACCACACAAGGGACAATCTCAGTGGCTGACTCTGATTAAGTGGTTAATCAGTTAACCACTTCTCACCCAGGCACAAAGCAATTGCCATGGTTGGTCTTTGACAAGCATGAATGGTTACGAGCACAAGAGGTATCCAGTAGACCAGGGGTCGTCAACCCCTGGTCCGTGGCCCGGCGCCAGTCCGTGGGCTTCCTTTAACTGGATCGCGGACACGGATCTCCGCCCCCCCTGCACGCACGCATGCACAGGTGGGCGTATCACGCTAGCGGAGGGAATGTATGCTTGTGCCACCCACAAGCACGACATGCCCGCCCGCTCTCAAAATCTGCCTGGCTTCTAATTTCAGCCCAACCTGGAGCGGGAGCAGCACCTACTTGGAGAGCGCGGGGCCTCCTCCCTGACTTGTAGGGGCTGGGTCCCCCCTGCCCCACCCTGAAGTGCCCACGCATCCAGAAGGGGAGCCCTCTCCCTGCTTGGCAGTCTTCTCCCTCAGGGGTTTGGCACCACCGGGGTTTCTGCTTTTAAGTCTCTCTCCCCCCCCCCGCTCTTTGTGGGTCACCCAAGGCTGCTGCTGATGTCGCCTTGTCCTCTCTGCGGCTGAGGTGAAGGAGGGGCCCCGCTCACAACCTGGCCGCACGCTTCTCCTTCCTTCCGCCAGGCACTCCTCCACTCCCTGCCCAGACGTGCCACGGGAGGGGGTGATGCCAAGAGAACAGCCTTCTTGTGCGCCCTCCTCTCCCCCATCTCCTTTCACAGCCTGCTGCAGAGAGCTCGCGCCTGTCCATCCGTCCATCTTGACGGTCTGTTGCTCGTTCCCTCCTTCTCTCTTCCTTTCCTTTTCCTTTCCTGCCGCTGCTTGTTTGCCGCCGCTGCCGGGGCCGAAAAGCCGCGGCCAGCAAGGAACAAGGAACAAACAAAAAGGAAAGGAATTTTGGCATCTAGTAGAACAGAACAAAGCCTATTTTATATATATTTTTTCTTCCATGTAGGCAGATCGCAACATATTTCAAAATATATTGTTATTGTCACCCAGTAGTTGAACATGTGTAGCACCAAAGACTGAAAGGGAGCAGTTTTGCTTCAGCATGAGTAGAATTCTGTCTTCAGTCCCTGATGTAGTTTAGTTGTATGTAGGAAACCCCCCCCCCATGTACCACAAAGAGCTCTACCATCCAATACTCCACTATTCCTTTCCATTCTCCAGTATATGACTTCTGAATCACCCATCCCCTTCTGCCTAACCAAATGCAGACTGAAAGAGGAAAAAAGGAAATTCAATTTTTAAACAAGGAACATCTTACTCCAACACGTCCAATTGAAGAGACAGTGGTCTTCTCATCCCTTTCCTATTAGAGGCTGTATGTCATTGTGGCCATTCTGACCATGCATGCAACAACTCTAAACAATGATATTGTGGTGTATCTAGACCAATAATTGATTATTCTTCCTGCACTGCTTCTTCCATTCATTTTAACTTTTACCTGTATGATCAGCAGTAACAATCTGTCACAGATTGCTACAAATACCATCTCCATCTGCAGCTCTTGGAAACTTCTGTTTAAAATTTATAAGGGTCCAACCCTTGGATCTCTATCCCTCAGGTCCAAGAGAAAGAGGAGAGCTTTTTTTCCTTATGCCCAAATGGGAATACCACTAGTTTGATGTTTTCTTGATAAATCAGCAATGCTGATAATGTGAGCCCTGTCTCGGTAATTTACCTCGCGTGATAAGAGGCAGAATCAGTATAGTGTCAGACCTGAGATCATTCTTGTGGATATCCTATATTTGGAGGGGTGGGAGAAGGAACTTTGCTAGTAGCAGTCAAGACTGCTTTTGGGATTAACTGTGGAGCTGTTGAAAAAGAATGCAAAAGAGAAAATGTAGAGGAGACATGTAAACTGTCCGGAAAGGATTTGAGAATATTTGTAGTTAAAATATTCTGCTGTGGTCCCTTGTTGACTATTGACACTTTAGAAGATACAGTAATACTATGAATTTCCAAAACACTGTAGATTTATTCACATGATATTTTAAAATTCATGAAATTAATATTCAATGTTTTCCCCCATCACTGTTATTTAATGTCTGCCCACCCACTCTTGAAATAAAGAGACGGACACAGGTGTTAGAGTTAACTAGGGCCACACTTTATTGCTTTTAACCTCCAATCACTCTCATCCTGCAAAGGAGCCTGGACATCATGTGGATCCCTGGGGCAGGCTCTAGGGGTACTGTATTCTCTTACCCCCCCTCTCCAACCCAAAGCAGGTGAGTCCCAAGCTCCTGGTCAGATCTGTCCCCTTTCACCCTCATTAAGAGGTTCTTTAAGTCCTTACTTTCTGTCATCAGAGTGGTATCACCTGAATATCGGAGGTTGTTGATATTTCATCCGGCAATGTTAATTCCAGTTTGGGATTCATCCAATCCAGCCTTTCCCATTATGTCTTCTGCATTTAAGTTAAATAAGCAGGGGGGCAATACACAGCCTTGTCATATTCCTTTCCCAATTTTGAACCAATCAGTTGTTCCATATCCAGTTCTAACTGTTGCTTCCTCTCCCACATACAGATTTCTCAGGAGATAAAGTGGTCAGGCACTCCCATTTCTTTAAGGACTTGCCAGAGTTTGTTGTGGTCCACACAGTCAAAGGTTTTTGCATAGTCAATGAAGCAGAAGTAGATGTTTTTCTGGAACTCTCTGGCTTTCTCTGTAATCCAGCGCATGTTAGCAATTTGGTCTTGAGTTCCTCTGCCCCTTCGAAATCCAGCTTGTACTTCCGGGAGTTCTCAGTCCACATACTGCTGAAGTCTACCTTGTAGGATTTTGAGTGGTCGCAAGACCAGATAGGCAGGATATAAATAAATAAATAAATAAATAAATAAATAAATAAATAAATAAATAAATAAATAAATAAATAAATAAATAAATAAATAAATAAATAAATAAATAACCTTGCTAGCATGTGAAATGAGTGCAATTGTACGGTAGTTGGAGCATTCTTTGGCACTGCCCTTCTTTGGTATTAGGATGTAGACTGATTTTTTCCAGTCCTCTGGCCACTGCTGAGTTTTCTAAACTTTCTGCCATATTGAGTGTAGCACCTTAACAGTGTCATCTTTTAAGATTTTAAGTAGTTCAACTGGAATGCCATCACCTCCACTGGCCTTGTTGTTAGCCAAGCTTTCTAAGGCCCACTTGACTTCACTCTCCAGGATATCTGGCTCAAGGTCAGCAACCACACTACACTGGTGCCTCAACTTACAACAATAATCCATTCTAGAAGATGTGCATAACTCGAAGTAAGTCGAATCACCATTTCCTATAGGAATACACAGAAACCCCATTAATCCGTTCTGGCTGGGAAAAAATACCAAAAATAAATAAAATAAAAATAAAACACTGGAAGCCCCATAGGAATGCGCTGGGGCCAAAAAACAGACCAAAACAGACAAAAAACACAGCCAGCCCCAGCAGAACGCTATGGGGCTGGGGAAACTACACTACCCAGACAACGCCTTAATGTAGTTTCCAGAGCTATAGACAAAACAGGAAGCAATTCTGTCTGTTGACATCTCTACAAACTATGAACCTAAATGGCTGAGAAAATCCATGGTTATACCCGGATGAAAGGTAAATGTAAGTAATTTTGAAAGGCCAAGGTCTCTCTAACTCACTCTGCTCCCAATGGCTGTTAAGGCCATTGAGAAAAGCAGCAAGTGGGCAAAGCCCAACTGTCAAGAACTTAGAGCACCGTTGCTGCAGCAATCATGTGACCTCAGAGGTCATGTGACACCTTCACTTATTATGTCCTCAGAGGTATGTCGATAGTTATTTAAATATCTCTCACACTCTTAAGCCCAACTTAAGGCTGCTTGCAAGAGTGAAATAAAAGTCTTATCCTGTGGATCATAAATGTTTCTGCATGGGCTGCTGTACAGCTATTTTGTTTTTGTTTTTTCTTATAAGCTCATAAATGATTAGTAGTATCTCCAAATGAGCAGCCATTAACTATCTTAGTTAATGACGTGGAGCTATTTACCTACTCCTTTTTATGTCAAGAGTCAAGAATGGAATATTAGAAGATGTTGGCGAACTAACTGCCATTCAAAGCACTATTTATGTCACAGAACCCTGGTCCAAATTCAGAAAATGTTAGCACTAAAATAAATCTTCCTTTCTTTTTCTCATCCTGATTTAGGGCACAATCCTAACTAGCCAGGCTGGCCTTAGGCTGGCTGAACCAGACTCTCACAATTAAGAGGGAGATGCCTGCTAAAGGTACAGTGTGCTATTCCCCCCAAATGCAAGTCCCTTCTGCAGCTGCCATGAAACCCATTGGCAATACCAATTTGCGCCGTAGAAGGCTAAGCCTCTCCTAGTGCATCTGGTATGGTCAGAGCACCCCATGACATCTGCCTTTCTCTCATTTAAACGTCCACCCACCCCACTGTCTGAGACAACCACAGGAGGAAGCCAAAGAAAATTTCTGTTTATTGATCTATAAGATGTATTTACATTACTCCCTCTTCCCCCTGCCCTAGCTCATGATTTGTGGCAAGGTTAGTGACCAGAGCTGTGTAAAGTTATACTTAAGGCAAGAATTCTTAGGCTGTTCTTTCCAGGGATCCTATAGTCTATCGTCCATCTGACACAATTCTACACAGTTCAAGGCCTGGCCCTTTCACTGTCCATCTTCCTGCTCTCCTTCCTGGTTGGGTAATGTTGAGTTTGCACTTGGACTCTTCCTTCTGTTTTTATTCATGTTTGGGCAGCTTGGGTCCCTTCTACAATACTAAATTTGTGGCTTATGATTGGAGGGCCAGCTTGAATCCCTACCACTGTCAATCCACCTGCCCCTTACCTCCTGGTTCATGATTGGGGGGGCAATTTGAATCCCTCCCACACTCACCTCTTGGCTCATGATTGGTGGGGTTAGCTTGTATCCATCCCAGTGACATCTTGCCCACCCCACCTCCTGATTGATGATTAGGGCACCAGCCTGTATCCATGCCAGTGTCTTCCCAGCCCCCTCAGCCCCATGAGTCATCCCATTCACACAGCTCATGATTGGCAAACCATGCATTCCTTCCCACCCTTCCCATCATTATCAATGAAAATAGGGTTTGTGTCACTCCCTTTTTCCTGCAATATCCTTCCCTAGTGACAGGTTTGGGAGAAACCTGGAGGAATTGTTCAATACAGTTTTGTACTATACAATAAGTATTTGTAAGGATCATTACTAAAGAAACAAGCAAAGCTAGAAATTATCCAGCTGAGTAAATTGTAATAGCTGAGAAACCAATCCCAGGATTGGCTAACCCTGGGATAAAGCTGGTGGTGTGGGTTGGTATCGTCGTGGATTGCTGTCATCGTGTTGCTGTGCTAGAGTATCCTGGAAGAAGCCATGTCTTCGTGCTGTATATTGGAAGAAGAATTCTTGCTACTGGACTGAACATATGGTATTTGACTGCTGAACTAATTTACAAGGAATTTGACTCTGATTTATGCATTGAACTCTGTGGAAACTGCTCTGTATGACTTCGGGAATGGAAACAAGGATTAAGCTGTACATGTATGTATATATCCTGTAAATAATACAACTATTCTGCTATCAACACTGCTTTATTGCTTGGCGTCTTCATCTCTCAGGGAAGTTCTTTTGGTTAGCACCACCTGGTGCATCCTAGTAATACCGCAACTCTGTCAATGGTTATGGGCCCAGGTATACGCCCAGGAAACAGCCAAGGTGATTGCTGACCTGAGAGAATCCAGAAGAAGTAAGCCAAGACAAGTACAAGCAGCAGAAGTGAGTAAAACAGCTTTGTCTACAGTCTGTGAAAATGGCAAATGAAATATTAATGTCAGGACTGAGTATTAAGAAGCTAAATGGAGAAAACTACTCCACTTGGCAGAAGAAAGTCCAACTACAACTCTCTGTGAATGTGACATGCCCACCTGCAAGCACGGGGTGCCCCCACCCCCCAACTGGTCCGCGCACGGAACCCGCACTCCCCAAATCGTCCACAGTTGGTGTTGTCAACAGGCAGACTGCCCTTTGTTATGTAAACCTTGCATTTTTCTTGCTGGCAACACCAACATGATATTGTGCAGCGATATTGGGCCATTTCCTGGCTTTCTGAATCGTGGATTCAGAAGCACAATATCCCACATTCATAAGCCAGGTTTCTTTTGAAGAATTGAATTTCCCAGATTTTCAAAATTGAAGTTTAAGTATGTGTACACTGCACACAACTTCCAACAGAAACATCTCTCATGTGCTAGATGATCCCAGAAGATGAGTCAATCAAGGCTATCCTACCATGCTTATATAATAAAAATACGTATCTGCCCAGAAAATGCAATATTGCCACAGCTGTTAGTTTGCAAGACCTGAGAAGAGCTTACAGGAAAAGAAAACGCTGCTGGGGTTTGGGAATACGAAGAAAGAACAACCTAATATGACATATAGTTGGTTTCCAAGATCTGTTAATGATAGGACATTTTGGAGTTCAGTAAATCATATACGTATTTTTCCATGTATAAGACCCCCTTTTCTAACTCAAAAGTAAGAAATTTAAGTGGGACTTAGCAAGTGTAGGGGGAAAGGGATGGAAGCACTGCAGGATCACTTTGATCCCTGTTTTCCATTCCACTTGTTTTTCTTCTCAACTTACTTCCTTGTATAAGACGACCCTCAATTTTTATTCTAAAGATTTTACACAAAAGTATAGTCTTATACACAGAAAAATACAGTAGTTACCTCACATCAGAAGTAATTTGATGGCACTCAACATTTTGGGAGTACTTTCCTTAACTACCAGACAATTCTATACTGACAAGATGGGTGGAATAGGTGAAACTTATGACAGGATTTAGACACCAAAGCTCTGTTAACATTGAGTAAGATCATCACCAATCACAAAGCAAAAAACAGTAACTTCATAGCTTACACATGTGAGCTACTTTTGTTTGTTCTTTCAAAAAGCTTGTTCTTTTTAAATTATATTTTAGATATATTTTTACAGCCAGACACAGAATCACTTTGCAAGCATGAATCTCTGTCTGGCCAGCAAGGAGTTGGGTGTTTAGTCTAAAACAGCGGTCCCCAACCTTTTTGGGGTCATGGACCGGCTGTGGGAAGTGAGCTCCATTCGTGGGGGGGCACCCCTGCACTCGCATGGTGGCCGTGTCATGCTTGCATGGGGGCGTGTCGTGCCTGCCGAGGGGCATGTCACGCTCATGCGGTGGGCATGTTGTGCCTGTGGTGGGTGTGTCACACTCACGGGGGGCATGTTGTGTTGTTGACACGCCCCTGCAGGCGCAACATGCCCCTGTGAGCACAACACCCCCCTGGGCATGACACACCCACCGTTTCTGTTTGTGTTTGTGTGTGTGGAGATCCGTATCCTCGGCCGAGTTCCAGCAAGCCCACGTACTGGCACCAGTCCTTGGACCAGGGGTTGATGACCCCTGGTCTAAAAGACTAATCAGAGATCTTTCTCACCTGTGATTCTAGTTGTACAGGCTTAAGGGATTGTGTAAGGGGAAAAAACTGGATTGTCCAGGTCTTAGCACATCAGCTGGTTGTCAACTGCTACCT
Source organism: Pogona vitticeps (assembly GCF_051106095.1). Taxonomy (NCBI): domain Eukaryota; kingdom Metazoa; phylum Chordata; class Lepidosauria; order Squamata; family Agamidae; genus Pogona; species Pogona vitticeps. The sequence continues at coordinate 111,254,472 of NC_135783.1, read as the reverse complement.
TTGTGAAAATGCTACCACTCATCTTCTCACTGGCCAATGCAATATGCTAAATCTGGAGGTTTGAAAACTGAGCCATAGCAGCATTCGTGTGAGCTAAATGGAGCTCTGGAAGTGGGCAGAGGTTGTTTCCAAACACTTCCTCGGAGTTTGGTGTTCTTTAAAGTCATAGGAGACTTAAGGCGTTTTGTGTACAATATGTACATTTGCAAACATGCAAATACTGTATTACAAAATGTCTTAAGTCTCCTATGACTTTAAAGAAAACCAAATCCAGAGGAAGTGTTTGAAACCACAAGACAGTTTGGAGAACCTATGTGTACATAGCAATAGCCTCATACAGACATTACGCCTAAAAATGTGCCTAGGACTAACAGGGTGATGGCCATTCCCAGATTTTGTCTCCACCCAGAAGTAATTGAGAGCATCATGTAAGCATCATGAAAGCCGGAAGCAGAGGCTGTAAGCATATTGACAGCTGGTTGGTGAAAAGGGGCAGAGTTTATGTATGTACCCCAATCACCCCCAACTTCATCCTTTACATGATTTCAGTCATAATGAGTAGGGTTAATTTTACATGAATAAGTCTAATACCGACAAACAATGGGGAAACAAACTATTTCAAATGCACTAGCTTACTTTCCAGGACAAACTAAATCTTCTGTGGGCCAGGGTTCCTCCCCCCGATCCTCAGTGCTTGGGAAAAGGGTTAGCCCCATTTTCTGCATGCCATCTGAGCCGATTGAAGAACAAGATACTGCCATGTCCAGTTTCTCTCTCTCTCTCTCTCTCGTTTTTGGTGTGTGTGTGTGTTGGCAATTCTGCCTACTTCAGGCTTTTTCAGCTGTGTCCCAACCATGCACAAAATGGTTCAACAAAATGTAACAGCGCATGATACAATTCAGGCATTATTGCAGGATTAGACTTGTTGAAAAGAGGATTTTGTTAATATATAGTGAGGAAGGTTTCAGCTGGTTAGGAGAATAGGAAAGTGGGGAAACTTCCCAGAAGTAATAACTTTTCTAGTATCCATATTATCGACCATGGTGTCCTGGATAGGCTGGCTGGGTTGGGAGTTGGGGGCACCGTTTTACGGTGGTTCCGCTCTTTCCTGGCTGACCGTGTCCAGAGGGTGGTGCTGGGGGACAGTTGCTCTGCCCCATGGCAGTTACTGTATGTCATGGGGTTCCTCAGGGCTCAATACTGTCCCCCATGCTGTTCAACATCTACATGAAACCGCTGGGATAGGTCATCAGGAGGTTTGGGCTGAGGAGTCAGCAATATACTGCCGACACTCAGCTCTACCTCTCATTTTCCACCAATCCAGGTGAGGCAGTTTCTGTGCTGAACTCGTGTCTGGACCTGATAATGGACTGGATGAGGGTTAATAAATTGAAACTCAATCCAGACAAGACGGAAGTGCTGTTAGTGGGTGCTTCACCAGACAGGCTGGAGGGCCATTTCCCCGCCCTCAATGGGGTTACACTCTCCCTAAGGGACAGGGTCCGCAGCTTGGGGGTGCTCCTGGACCCCAGTCTAACACTGGAAGCCCAGGTGGACTCGGTGGCCAGGGGCACCTTCCTTCAGCTGCGGAAATTATACCAGCTACGGCCCTACCTGGACGAGCGGAGTCTCATGACAGTCACACATGCACTGGTAACATCCCGCATAGATTACTGCAATGCGCTTTACGTGGGGCTGCCTTTGAAGACGGTCCGGCGACTGCAACTGGTCCAGAATCGAGCTGCGCGGCTGGTGAGTGGTGCAGCCGCCAGGGAACATATCAAGCTGATTCTGTATAAGTTACATTGGCTACCAGTTGCTGCCCGGGCCCAATTCAAAGTGCTTGTTTTGACATATAAAGCCCTAAACGGCTTGGGCCCTGGATACCTGAAGGACCGCCTCCTTCCATATGAACCTACCCGGCAGTTAAGATCTAGCCAGGGGGCCCTTTTGAAAGAACCGTCCCTTAAGGAGGTAAGAGGGACGGTTTGTAGACAAAGGGCCTTTTCGGCAGCTGCCCCCAGACTATGGAATGCCCTCCTGACTGAGATTCGTCTGGCGCCGACGCTGATGATATTTCGGCGCCAGGTCAAAACCTTCCTGTTCCAGAAGGCTTTTAATTGAAATAATATTAGCTGTGGGTCTGATGGCAATTTTAATTGTATCTTAATTGTATTTTAATAATTTTATCTTTTACTGTATTGAATTACTCAGGTGTTTTTGAACTGCAACTTCCAGAAACCTCAGCCAGCAGAGCTGATGGTGAAGGCTTCTGGGAGTTGCAGTCCAAAAACATCTGAGTAACAAAGGTTAAGAACCAGTGCTCTAAAGCAGTGGTTCCCAACCATGGGTAACCCAGGTGTTCTTGGACTGCAACTACCAGAAATCCCTGCCAGCACAGCTGCTTCTGGAAGCTTCCAGGAATTGTAATCCAAGAACACCTGGATCACCCAAAGTTGCGAACCACTGCGCTAAATCAGCCTTCCCAAACCTGGTACTCTTCAGGTGCTCTGGATGAGAACTTCCATCATCTCCATCCAGCATGAGCAATGGTCAGCAAGAAGGGGAGTTATAGTCTAAAATATCTGGTGATTCTAGGGAAATATATTTTAGAATTAGGTTGGAGGAGTATTTAACCCTGCAGGACTTACCAAAAGTTATACATGCCTGAAAGCAACCCCCAAAGAATCACATTTGAAGATTTACACTGATTCCTCAATGCTTCTGCAAACACCATCAGATAGCGCTTATGACAACTGCATTCCACAGCACTGAATAGGCCAGTCAGCTGCAGTTGGAGAGGGACTGGATTTTTCAGGAAAAGACAGGGGGGAAAAATCACTTCCTCAAAGGAAATTGTCTACAAACATTTCTTGGGAAGTCTGAGAGACAAGAAGTTCATGACTGATCATTATCTTGGTTTAACAAGTTCCTCGCTTTCACTACACTGAAATATTTTTTGATTTTCTCACATAGGAGCAACCGTATCAGACCACCCCACTGTATTTATACTAAACCAGTCACATATTTACAGCCTCAGGAGTGATTTAACTGATGCAGCACAACTGAGTGTGTGAGAGACTATTTCTTCAGAAGAAAGTAATATAAATCATCATAGCAAGATGTGATATTATTGACCATTTAAGACTCTATCTGTTCATGGGAATGAGAAACAAAAATATACTTGTCATATCATTTAAGTTTGCTACATTTCAACAAGTAGTCAACTTGAGGATGAATGTTTCCTTGATCAAATCCAAGCGTACAAGTGATCCTGAAGGTATTAGAGAAACTTATATCTGGCCGGATACTTATCCAGGTGGTGGTGGTAGTCTATGAGTGGTGGAGAAGTCTGTGGTAGAGCCGGTAAGTGCAAAAGCTTCTTCATGATTCCACCCCAAACGCTCACCTCCCTACTTTTTGGTATGGCAGAATTGTGTGAATTACATACGGGCACCAGCAGGCTGCATAACTGCCTTATGTGTGCAGTTAGGATAGCTTCATATGTTTGAGTCCTCACACATAAAATAATAGGCCTGGATCTTAAAGGAATATACTTTGTTTTTGCAAAGTTGATTTCAGTCTCAGTATTTTAATGCTTATCAAATGATATCCTATTGTCAAAATATTCTAGGACCATTAACGATGCTTCACAATGCTGGGGCCAAATCCAGTATGGTCACTTATGCCTTGCCAAAGGGGGGAAAAGGACCACAGATATTTACATTAATGTATATGTATTTATGCCAATTGAGAAACCACTGTTACAATTTAAATATAAAAGCAATACATCCCACTTGTGGGGGAATCAATCACCAGGTGACCTTGTGCCTACTTTAGGATAGACTAAAGCAGGCCCTCTCTTTGAGGAGGGGGAGTCCCCTTCTTGGCTTCAACCATAGGTAATTCAGTCTGCTGTCTACTAGTGATGGTCGCCTAACACCCTGGTCACACTTTCCAACTTCCATCTTTAAACTATTACTAGGCAGCTATGAAGTATCCTGATTTCAGCAAAGGTTTGACAAGGTTGGTTGGTTGGTTTACTTTATTGCTTTGTAGCCAATAGGGCTATAAGCAAGCACATAGATTAAACCAATCACAAAATAGTATTTTACATCTCATGCAAGTACATAAAAACAAGCATAAAAGGCATAAAAGGATAAAATAATAGTAATAAAATATAATAAAATTCTCAAAAAAGAAGAAAAAAGAATCAAGATGTGAGAGTAACTTAAGAACTTATGAAGCAGCAGTAAGTTCCAGCTTTCTATGGCTTGTTTAACAAATTTAGCAATCCTATGGGATATATAGCAGCTTGTGCCAGCTAGCAAGAATAGGACTCTGCATAGAGGGGAAGTGTTCTTGATACCAGCTGTTAAGGGTTTAACTATTGGTCCCTCAGATCTGCGCACAGAGGACATTCTGTTAGAAAGTGTACCATGTCCTCCAGTTTAGAGCATCCTGCTGGGCAATGTCTGCCTGTACCATGTTGGTCCATATAACATCCCTGAATCTCTTTCAACTGTAATGAGTTCAGTCTGCACCTAGTTAGCAGTTGTTTCAGCTCATGTGAGCTAATAAGGGACAAATAAGGGGGCAGCTTTCCAAAAGGCAAGGAAAAGCCTTTGTATATCCTATTGGAGTGGCAACAGACTACATATGCCATGGTAGCCTGGAGATCAATGTCATACACTCTTTTAACAATATCTTCTTGGTTAGCCTCATATCCCCTCTTATGAAGGTAGGCTGGGGAGTACCCCAGCTTTGCTATAATTGTGGATATCTTAGATGCCTGAGAGTCCCTTCCCATTTCTTTATAGGCCAAGAAGACCAGTGGTGATGCCATATTGTACACTATCTTGAGCCAAAACAACATGGCAACTTTCTTAACAAGAGAACCCGTGGAGATACATGCTATCTCATAGTGGACTGTGGCCATGGGAGTTGATCTTGGTACCCCTAGTGCTCTGGTTAAAAACTTAAAAAAACAATTAAACCATATGCTAATTAAAATACAATTGAATAATTAAGAGCAAGCAAACCTTAAAAACTACCTTAATTCTAAGAAGGCATTGAGGAATTCAAACATGATTGTTAAAAGCCAGCCTGAAGAGATGGGTCTGTAGCTGACGGTGGAAGTATAAAAGGCAGGGGGGTCAGCCTGATCTCCTGAGGGAGAACGTTCCATAACCTGGGAGCTGCCACAGAGAAGGCCCTCTCCTGTGTCCCTATCAGCTGTGCCTGTGCTGGCAGTGGGATCAATAGAAGGGCCGCCTCTGGTGATCTTAAACGCCAAGAAGGCTCATATGTGTTCCTTAACAATATTCTTGCAGACAAGTCATTAAATGCAAGGTAGGCCATGCTGCTGTATGGCGGACTTGTAGCTGGTCGAGGGGCCATATCCAAAGACTGCTCACCAATGAATCTTTGTTATTCTGGAGAAAAATGGCAAGTGACCCACTGCAGCATTCTGCCTGGGAGCCGTTGTTGTTCAACATCCTTATAAATGATTTGGATGGAGAACAGAGGATTCATACGAAATTTGAAGTTGGTGCCAAACTGGGAAGGGATAGCTAGGACTTCCGAGGACGGAATCAGGATTTAAGATTATCTTAACAGACCACAGAGGCAAACAACAACAACAACAAGATTTTAGTGTGGATAATTGTACAATGTCACATATAGGTAATTAAAATACAGGATGGATGACACATAGGGATCTCAGCTGACTGCAAACTAAATGTGAGAAAACAACCTAATGTGTGGCCAAAAAACCAAAACTGAAACCTCATTCATATCTAGGGTTGCAACTACACATAGAACAGAATGTACATTGAATTCAATGTACAGCAACTGTACAGCAATTCAATATACAGTAACTTCAGTTACTGAATATGACACATGCACATGTGCACATTCACGATTTTAAAATTGTATCAGGGCTTTTGTTGCTATACAACAGCGCTGGGAGACTACTAGCATTTCTAGGGTCAGGGCTCAAAATGCACCATAAAATGGAGCCGCTGGAGCAGCATCTCAGAAAAAACAGTGCCACTGCTTGGCCAGTGCTAGGGGGGCTTCCTGCCACTTCAGCGCTGGCAAGCCGGCAACATTGCCCTTTCTGGGATGGAGCTCATCCCCTGCCCCCAGTGCTATAAGTAGCAGCAGGAAGCCTCCTAGCACTGGCCAGGCAATAGACTAGTGGCTGCTCCATATCCTACTTTAATGCAAGCATTAAACATTAAAGCAGGATGTGTGGAAGAAATGGTTTCACACCTTGTTTCAGATAACCCGTGGTAAAAAGCTCAGTATGGGTTATCTTAAAAGTGTAGTTCCAGCCTAGGCTGTATCAACAGAAGCAGAGTGTTCAGATAAGGGGAATTAATACTACTAACTTATTCTGCATTGGTGAAACTTGCTCTGGAGTACTGCATTCATTCTGGTAATTATAGTTGAAGAAGGATGTCAGGAAACAGGTATGTGTCCAAAGGAGGGTGAGCAAGATGGTAAAGAGTCTAGATACTATTGATGGGGAATTGGCACACAATCTAGACAAGAGACAACTGAGAAGCAATGCAATAGTCGTACAATAACCATTGGAAGTGTTGTCACATGGAAGATGGAGCAAACTTATTTTCTAGAGATGGGAGTTTCAGATTTCTTTGGGCCACAAATCCCATAATTCTTCATTCTGGGAGCTTTACCTTAAAGGCCTAAACTGGAAGTCTTTGACGCCTAGGTCTATCTAGCTCCCTGTTCAGTAAAAAAGGCTACCAGCTAGCACTACAGCAGGGACAGGAGTAGAGATAGGAATACTCATATCTGTAAATGAATGCAAATATCCCCATGCCAGCTGGACCTAATAAGTGTCCAGCTCCTGGGATCGGCCTGTCCACTCACGTGTTCCAGCACTGCGAGGGTCCCGCTCTTCCTGTCAATGGCACCAGGAGCTCTGCTGTCTCCCTGCTCAGCTGACTAGTCTAGGCAGGGGGCGGGAGGATGAGTCTCCCCGCACAGCTGCTGAGTGGCCAGCCCAGCAGGGAGATGGCGGAGCTCCTGATGCCATTGGTGGGAAGAGCAGTACCTTTGCAGCGCTGGGAAATATGAGTGGATGGGCTGCTCCCAGGGGCTGGACGCTCATTTGGTCCAGCTGGAATGGCGATATTAGTATTTGTTTATGAATATGAATATCCCTATCTCCAAGCAGGAGGGTTGAGTGGAGGTAGGCCCAGCTAGACTTCAGAGCTTCCAGTTTAGGCATTCTCTCAGATGAACTGCAGGTAGGTGTCTGCAAGAAGTCTGTCTGTGAGGTAAAACTCCCAGAACAGAGAATTATGTGATGAGCACTCCAGAAAATCTGAAAATTCTGACCTTATTCTTCAGCTTCAAAGGGTAGGACTTGAGCCTTTAAGGCACATCTGTCCTGCTGGCCTGTTTGGGTCAGTTTTGGAGGAGACTGAACTTCTGGAGTGTTCTTATTCTGCCAAATGGGTGCCCATTTCACAAAAAATATGTTCTATTTCTGTCAGGAAAAGTAGCAGCCAGCAGCCTTTTCCTAGTGCCTGCTATCTAATCTCTGCAGAGGGGGTGGAGGAGAATTCATTAGCTATAATTCTGGGCAGGCTCTCTGAGCTGCATGAAGCAAATGACAATGTTCTTATTATTGAAAGTTTTGGCAACCATGCCCATCGCTATCTCCAGACATCTGTAATCAGAACTGCAATAGCCTCCTGGAGCATTCCTTAATCCAAGAAACACCCTTTTTAAACAGGCAGAGCAGTAGCAGCCATTTGCCTTCCGATAAGCTTATTTTCACTCTTCAGCAGACGGCTTATGATTATGATGCACCTGCGTAGTTTCTTCAGCAGAATACGAAATCTAAATACCAGGCTTCCATAGAGGATCTTGGTGGCGTCCCGGACACAGCAGCGCACACCCCTTTAGTAAGTTTGAAGTGATTCATTAAGTTGACAAGATGACCACAAAACAAGTTCCCTTAGCAACAGAAAGAGTTCACTGCATGGGAGCTGACTTTGGCATAGATAGCTGGGTCGATCAGCTGTTGAAAAAACAACACAAGATCAAGGGAGGGAAAAACATATTCCAAGGTTGCAACCAAGAGGAAATGTCAGATGTAATCATACAACCAGTTGCGCACACAAAAACACCCTCAAGCTTGTCTGCTGCGTCTTTTTGCACAGTCCGGTTTGTGTATACGTGACTATCTCTTGGTAACATTAAGGAAATGCAGGTGAAGGTATTTGTTCTTATTTTGGCGCATATGCATGTGGCATCGCTTTAGCATTCAGAACTGTGAAGTGACCCGCTTGGGTTGCTGGGCTAAGTTTTGGACATCTGTTTCAACGCAAATGATGCAAGAACTGCCTGGCCGCGTCTCTCTTACAGAAATGTGTGTCTTCCCCTTTCCCTGGAAAATGAAAAGGAACACATACACCCCTTCCTGTTTTGATGCTTCTGTTAGGATTATTTCGCATTTACAAGCTGGGTGCAGGAATCTAGTGCAGAACCTGTCTCTATTGGAGAGAAGTAATCACCCTAGGCATTAGTAACGGACAAAAAGAAGTGCAACTTACTATTGTTTATAGTAAACAAGAAATTCATGTATGAATAGTTTAGGAGAATGCAACTTCACTTGTTACAGAAACTCCTAAACCTGGCTTCCATGCATGCAGGGCTGCTGGAAGCTATTTTTCTAACTGAGGAGGAAAAAGAAAAAAGCAAGGCCTGACCTCAGAAAAAGGAGGAATGCCTGAGAGTACCAATCTGCACTTAGATCTAGAAAAGGTAAAAGTCAAAGATACCTGGGCTATCTATCTACCTATGAAATATTGGTTCAGTCCAAATGAGTGTGACTAAGAAAAAGCAGGGCTATGAGTAGAGATTTGAATCAGAAACAGCAGGAGAGCTGAAGAGGATGGAGCTGCTGTTGTACTTAGACTGCTAAAGCCCTTGCCAACATGGTCTAAATATATGTTTGTGTTGGAGGGGTGAATCCATATAGCGAATTCATGGGTATGCCATTGAATTGACGTTTTATCCTACTATTTTGAAGATTCTGCATGTGGAGTTGATTCTTCAATGTTATGGATATCCTAGCTGAGGAAGATATCTTTGATTTTTGTCTGAATTTGAATACAAAAGGACACTTGAACTTTGCAATTCTACAAGCAATGTCTATATTGGTGCTGTTGCCAAGGTCTTGGGTGCACAACTTACAGCATTTTGTTGTTGTTATAATTGCTTGTGTTGTCTGTTATGCAACTATAAATAAGAAGAGACTAATTTTGTGAAATTGTCTTTGCAAGGTTCATCAATAGATCCTGTATTTAAGTCAACAAATAGTTCCCTAGAACTTAAAAATGTAACACCTACTGTAACTCTGCTATTGCATGTATTGGTGATGGATTCTCACATGCTCCCTGTTACAGACAGCTATGACATCACCTGCCCGTCACTGCTGAAGCTGTGTGCCATCTGCCAATGGCGTGACGGAGGGTGGGACATAAGGGGTGGAGCTGTTGTATATAAGGGGAGTGAATGGTGTGAGAGAGGCAGATAGGGCTTAGAGATAGGGCCAGATAGGGCTTGGAGATAGGGTTGAGATACGGTGAAATAAGAACTGTGCTATATAGTGAGGGTCTGTGAGTGTGTGTATGTGATTGTTATATTATTATAGTGATTAAAGTATTATTTATATTCAAGTGATTTACCATTCCTTTTGTTTGTACACAATAAACCTTAATTTTTATTTTGAAATCATACTTTTGCCTGAAGCTTCATTTGAGGGAATGGTTGGTGGCAGTGGAAACGAAGAGTGATTGAGTGTGACATAACGGCCCCTTTGTGAGGTATAAGGTGGCTGTTACACTCCCTAAAATAAACATAGCTGCCTTCTGAGAGATACAGAAAAAACTGCTAGAAGGGACACTGAAAAACACATGAAACAGGACATTTCCACATTTAAAAAATTATCTATACGATCAACAGATCAGATGTAACAGGAAATATATAGAGTGACAGTGAGGTGTAATTAAGAAACTTGTTTTATATTTGGACAGTCACCCTTGCATGACACCTTGCGGTGTGAGAGTGGCAAAGGAAGTATGAGGATATAAAGCAGCTGGTATCAAAAATAAAAGGGTTTTCTGGGATACGGCGTGTAGAAAAGGAAAATGTACAGCTGAATTTTATGTCCCTTTTGGAAAGAGACAATGTATTTGCTATGTCACATTGGCTGGCAGATCCTCGGTCAAGGATCATAAGATCATAAGCTGGTCTTGACTTAAGTCAAGACCATCTTATCCATCATGAGCCTGCTTGTGTGAATTGTGTGTTCTTCATTTTTTAAAAAAGCAACTTCTTCTGTAAATCATATGCTTTGAACTTTTAAAAACATGATTACATGGATGTCAGAAGAGGAATTGGAAAGTGATTTGGGCAAGATAGACAAAATAGGCTCATTTTTTTTCAAATCCTGTTGGTATTCAACAAACATTCACAGCACTGCTTTTAAAAAACTGCTTTAAAATGTGACTCTAATGAGTGCTGGTAAGCTCAGAAATTCATTTAAACAATAACCTTAGTAACCCTAACATGGAGACCAAATTTAATATTTATCAAGTGCACCGCCGAAATATGCCTGCAGTGGCCATTTAAGAATATTTGAAAACAAAATACCTGCCTGTTTATATTGTTGCAAAAGGATCATTCAGTGAGGGAAGTCCCACCATAAAGGCTTTTGTCAGTGAGGATGGCTGCCTTCTGGCTTTTCCCTGTCAATATGTGCAAAGACGGAGAGCCATACCTCCATGAAGCAGAACATAAGACTAGTTTCAGATTTCCATTGAGGCCTTATCAGTTGCTGAGCTGCAACCAGCATGAAGGTTAAGAAGTCTTTGCAAACATAATGTTTTGGGTCAACAAATGGTCACCGATGTCACAGTGTAATTTGTAATAAACAAACGGAGATAAGCTAGAACAGCCATGTCAAAATTTATCATTCGCATGTTTATTTTTATTTTTCCTTATGATGCTTCTGCTTTTCTCAAATGAAGGCGAAACGGGTTTAAGTAACCATACGCTATCCACAGAAGGGGACAGCCGGTGGCCCCTGGGTCAGTAGGGGGAAGGCCTAATAGGGTCTGGGTCTTGGCTCCTGCTGAAGTAGGGCATCTCTTGAGACCAGTTTTGCTTATGCTCTGCCGTGCTCTACACAGTAACCATGGCTTATGGGATGCAATGCATGCAGAGAACTCATCTATTTTATTTGTTTTACTAAAGCTGTCACACTGAGGGCAAAAGGCTGGAGGATTAGCAGCAAAAATGAATTGTAGACTGGGCGTCACCCGGTATGAAGGCTAGAAAATTGTAGACAGTTGTCATCAAATCATAACAACTGACAGTGTTGCAAATGGAGAAAGCCACACCCAACTTAGTGTGGTACATGGTTGTGTTCTCAGCCTTAAATCACGAAAGATGTCTGTTTTTGGCTTCTGGAAATTCAGTGGTGTCCCCCAACGACAGTGTCTAGCAAGCTCTCTGTGGCCTCTGCAGGGCAAAGCAGTTGCTTTCATGTTTCACTTTCCTTTCAGGTCTGTTCATTATGGCCAGGCAGAAACGAAAAGCCTGCCTTCTCTGTTCCTGCTCTATTGTATGTTATTGCAGGACAAGTTTACCTTGTGTCAAAGAGCTGGCTTTGACCTGGCTCACTGGTGTCATTCGTTGGTATTTTTAGATCAACGGCAATTTGAAAAGCTACATGGTAATGGAATCAGCATTTGAAAGGTAATGCTCAGCAATCCAAGGGTTACTAAGGTTATTATTTAAATGAACACTTCTGAGTTCACCAGAACTAATTAGAGTCATATTTTAAAGCAGTTTTGCGAGTGCTATGGAATAAATGTAATAGATATTATCCAAGTTTTTCAAAGAGTTAGGAAGGATCCCTGTCAAAGTTTCCAATCTTTGACACTATTTCAGCCTTCCTCCAGCTGCTTATACCGTAGTACCAAAGAGAACTCCAGCTGTCTGTCATGTTTCGCTTCTAGCCAACACACAATTCTACATTTACCCTTCCTTCTACCTCCTGCTTTTCCACATTCAAAATGACCTAAAAGGTAAAGGTAAAGGTTCCCCTTGACAATTTTTGTCCAGTCGTGCTCATCCCCGTTTCCAAGCCATAGAGCCAGCGTTTTGTCTGAAGACAATTTTCCGTGGTCACATGGCCAGTGCAACTTAGACACGGAACGCTATTACCTTCCCACCAAGGTGGTCCCTATTTATCTATTTGCATTTGCATGCTTTCGAACCGCTAGGTTGGCGGAAGCTGGGACAAGCGACGGGCACTCACTCCGTCGCGTGGATTCGATCTTACGACTGCTGGTCTTCTGACCCTGCAGCACAGGCTTCTGTGGTTTAGTCCACAGCGCCACCACGTCCCCCAAAATGACCTAACTGGCTCCAAATGGTTCTTTGCTTCCACCTGCAAATGGAGGGTGTCGTTGTTACATACAGCTGATGTTACCTGTCTGTCATGGGTTTGGAGGGAAAGTTCCATCCTATGGGGAGTGGAAGGTGGGACATCAGGAGGAGGGGCTGTACTGTATATATATGTGAAGCCTGTGTGGAGAAGTGGAGATGCTGGGATGTGAAGAAGCAGACAAAGCAGCAGCTGGGAAGAAGAAGCTGGTGTGGGAGTCTGTGTGTCAGACAGGGTACTACTGTGTGTCAGAGTACCAACCTGATAGGTTCAGGTGTCTGTTGGTTAGCCAGAACTGATGGGTTCAGGGTCTGTGCTTCAAGTTAAGGGTTCTGTGTGAACCAAACTGTATGCATGTATGAATGAGAATAAGCCACGTTACTTTATCTTATTCACCTGATCATTTTATTTTGCCTGTGTGTTGTTTTAAATAAACCTTATTCTTTTATTTGTTGAAAATCCATCCCTGGTCTGTGTGACTTCTTATAGGGAATGGTTGGTGGCAGCTTAGTTAACGTGTGGCAGATCCCAGTAGGTCTGGGTTTGTCACATTGATTGGTGTCCAGCGTGTGGGATACGACTGGTCCAGTTGTCCAGTGGTCCAGCAAAGCCTTGGCACGTGTGCCCAGAGCAAGGGGGGTCTAGTCAGGGACAATCTGAGGCGCGTAGGTAATCTTCTAGGTGTACCTCAGGGGGAGGTGCGCTAGTGGAAGAACGTGCCAACTGGGGAGACTAGATTAGGGTGCTCTGAGGCAGCCTGGTTTTGGCGGGAAAAAAGCTGAGGCAAAACCTGTGAAATAGCAGTGAGCTAGCTTGTCTGCTGAGAGGCCCAGCAGAGGGGGGTAGACTCTAACTCGCTACAGTTGCAAGTAGTGCTGAAGGACAGCAGCAATCTATAGGGAAAGCTGGTTCTGAGGCAAAAGAGAGAGAGAAAAAAAAGTGGTCATTTTATTTTGAGGCTTGACTTTTTAAAGCAGCCTGTTCTGGGGGGGGGGGATTATGCTCTTGACTCGAAGCCAAGTGGCAGAAATGGGTGAAGTGAAAGACCCCCAGATTGACCAAGGTTCTGAGGATGAATTTGGCTCAGTGCAAGGTGACAGCACAGGAGAGCAGAACCCAGAACTCAGAAAATTGCTCATAGCCCAACAGCATGAACTGAGGATGAGGCAATTTGAAGTGGAGGAAAGATTAGAGAGAGAAAAAAGGGAGGAAAGGGAAAGGCAAGTTGAAATGGAGGAAAGGGAAAGAGAGAAACAAAGGCAATTTGAAATAGAGAGACAGAGAATTGAATTGGAATTGCAGAGAGAGAAAATGGCGTTTGAATTAAGAAAATTGGAACTGATGAACCAGAACAATAATAACAATAGGGATTCGGAGGGAGGCCAATTGTCTAAAGCTGACCTGAAGAAATTCCCTGTGTACCACAAGGGAGATTGTCCTGAGGTGTTCTTTTCTTTAGTGGAAAGAGCGTTTGTGGACTTCTCAGTGAGGGAAACTGAGAAGATGACCATCATGCGATCTTTAATCAGTGGTAGCCTGGCCGAAGTCTATGCAGAGATGCCAGAGGGACTGATGAAAGATTTTGCAGAGTTTAAAAAACTGGTGTTTGCAAGACATGGGATAAATGCGGAACAGCTGAGGCAAAGATTCAGGTCCCTCACAAAGAAACCAGAGCAGACTTTTACCCAAGTGGGGGCCCAATTGGTGAGGCTGCTTGAGAAATGGCTATCTCAGGAGGGGACAGAGACCTACCAGCAGCTTAAAGACTTGATAGCACTGGAACAGTTCTATTCAGTCCTGCATGGGGAACTGAAATTCCAGGTGAGGGAAAGGAAACCGAAATCTGTGGCCGAAGCTGCCGAGATCGCAGATTTTATTTACCAGATAAGAAAGCCCTTAGGTGAGGAGAAATCTGTGGGGAAACCTAAAGAAACCTACAGCAAGTACTCTCAGGGACCAGGGAAAAGCCAGCAAGGGGGAGGGGCCCATGGTGAAGGGAAGCCCTCAGACATGAAACCAAGACCTCAGATTTTGGAGGGAAAACCAACACAAGAGGAGAAAGACTCAAAATACACCAGAAAGTGTTATTTCTGTCAGGGAAAGGGCCATCTAATCTCAGAGTGTGAGAAATTAAAGCAGCTAAAAGGAATTGTGCCTCAGGAGTCGAGTGGAACCAAGCCAAAAGCTGTGTTCTGTGTCCAGAAGGAGCAAGGCTCATTGTCACTGAGGGAGCCTGTTGCCATGGCTACTCAATCTGAAACAGCTACATCTGCTGATCAGGCTGAGGAAAATGGTCCTCTTGTAGAGGTCAGGCGCTGCCTGCTGGTGAGAACAGATTCTCAGTTGTTTGAGACAGCAGGGGTGGACGTAGGAATACTTGACCGTCAGTATAGGGGGCTGCGGGACACTTGTTCCCAGGTGACCCTGTGCCATCCAGATATTATTCCTAGGGAGTATGTAATCCCAAATGAGAGCATGAAGGTGGCAGGGATTGAGGGGCAGGTGATCTCTCTGCCAGTCGCGGAGGTACCTGTCAACTTTCAAGGCTGGAGGGGAGTTTGGCGGCTAGCGATTTCATTGACTCTGCCAGCAGCCGTGCTCGTGGGAAATGACCTGGCTGAACATGTGAAACGGGTGCTAGTGATTACACGTTCACAAGCCACCACGGGGACAGTTCAAGGGGGTAATGATGAGCCAGAGACGGAAGCAGAGGGGAGTTCAGAAGCTGTGGTGGAAACCTTAACCACAGACAGCCGATTTGGCCAAGAGCAAAAGGCAGACGCCACTCTCCAAAAGTGTTTTGAACAGGTGACTGACGCCCAGCTAACACCTGAAACCCCAGTGAGATTTCTGGAGAAAAAGGGGATTTTATATAGAGAGACCCTGAGGAATATCTCAAAAGGGGGAGATGGGATCAGAAATCAGCTGGTGGTACCTGAAAAGTATCGCCCCATGATCTTACAAAGGGGGCACTCTGACATGTTTGCTGCGCACTTAGGGGTGAACAAAACACAGCAGAGAATCACACAGAATTTTTACTGGCCTGACATAGGGAAGCAGATCAGGGAGTTCTGTAAACAATGTGATGTGTGTCAAAGGCAGGGGAATAGCCGCGACAGGACCAAAGCAAAGTTGTGTCCTTTGCCTGTGATTGACACTCCGTTCAAATGCATAGGGGTGGATATTGTGGGACCTTTGCCCAAGGCCACAAAGAGGGGGAACAGGTTCATTCTCACCATTGTGGACCATGCCACGAGGTACCCTGAAGCCATACCCTTGACTAACATTGAAACTAACACAGTGGCAGATGCCTTGGTGGGGTATATGTCCAGGATGGGATTTGCCTCAGAAATAATCACAGATTTGGGCGCATCGTTCACATCAAAGCTCATGAAACGCTTATGGCAAATCTGTGGAATTAAGCACAAGGAAACCACTGCCTATCATCCTGAAAGTAATGGGTTAACTGAGAAGTTCAATGGGACTCTAATGCGCATGATTAGGGCTTACTTGGCAGAGAATCCAAACAATTGGGACCAGAAGCTGCAATCCCTTTTGTTTGCTTATCGATCAGTGCCACAAGCCAGTACCGGGTTCAGTCCATTTGAACTTTTATTTGGGAGAAGGGTGAAAGGGCCCCTTGATTTGATCAAACAAAATTGGGAGCAGATCACCCAGGATGACCCACAAGACGTTGTGACATACATAGACACCTTGAGGAATGACCTAAAGAGAAACCCAGAGCTAGCAGCAGAGACCCTGCAAGCTCAAAAGGTCAGAAAGAAAGCTTGGGGTAACCAGAAAGGCAGGGAGAGGCACTTTAATCCAGGGGAGGGAGTGCTTTGGCCTAGGCTCTGCAGAGAGAACAGACTGCAGCTGGGTATCCCAGAAATAAAATACTTGGGTCACATGGTAGGGGGAGGAGTGATAAAACCCCTGGAGGCCAAAATAGAAGCTGTTCGTGATTGGCCCAGACCCAACACCAAGAAAAAAGTCAAATCATTTCTTGGGTTGGTGGGCTACTACAGAAAGTTCATCCCGAGGTTTAGCGAGATTGCGGCTCCGCTGACCGATCTGACGAGGAAGAAGGCTGATGACCGCATCCCGTGGACCAGCGACTGTGAGGCGGCGTTCCAGAGGTTGAAGGAGGCGTTAATCAACTATCCAGTGCTGCGTGCTCCAGACTTCGACCGGGAGTTCATCATCTACACCGATGCGTCTAACAGCGGGGTAGGAGCAGTTCTGTGCCAGGAGGATGAGAATGGTGACCAGCATCCAGTGTCCTACCTGAGTAGGAAACTTCAAAAAGGTGAGAGACATTTGGCAACCGTGGAGAAGGAGTGTCTGGCCATAGTCTACGCGATCCAGAAGGCCAAGCCTTACATCTGGGGAAGACATTTTGTTCTGTGCACTGACCATTCACCACTGCAATGGTTAAAGACAATGAAAACCCACAATAGCAAACTTATGAGGTGGGCTTTAAACCTACAGGACTATGACTTTGAAGTGAAGGTGGTCAGAGGGTCAGTGAACTGTGTTGCTGACGCCTTGTCAAGAAGACCTGAAGAATGAAGACGGCGAAAGAAACATGGACTATGTATATATGTTGATGACAAAAAGTTAAATGTACCTGTTTTTTTGAATTTGGTTTGTATGAATAAAGGTAACTTGATGTAATGTATATGGTAAATGTTTAAATGCCTAATTGATATGGTTAACTTAGCATGTAAGTATAAGTAAGTATGATATGGTATGTATAACTGTTGTTGTGTGTTTTATCCAGGTTGTTTTTTGGGAAAAAGCACCTTAGCTTTCCCCCTACAAAACAACTTATAAAGAGGGGAGATGTTACATACAGCACTGATGTTACCTGTCTGTCATGGGTTTGGAGGGAAAGTTCCATCCTATGGGGAGTGGAAGGCGGGACATCAGGAGGAGGGGCTGTACTGTATATATATGTGAAGCCTGTGTGGAGAAGTGGAGACGCTGGGATGTGAAGAAGCAGACAAAGCAGCAGCTGGGAAGAAGAAGCTGGTGTGGGAGTCTGTGTGTCAGACAGGGTACTACTGTGTGTCAGAGTACCAACCTGATAGGTTCAGGTGTCTGTTGGTTAGCCAGAACTGATGGGTTCAGGGTCTGTGCTTCAAGTTAAGGGTTCTGTGTGAACCAAACTGTATGCATGTATGAATGAGAATAAGCCACGTTACTTTATCTTATTCACCTGATCATTTTATTTTCCCTGTGTGTTGTTTTAAATAAACCTTATTCTTTTATTTGTTGAAAATCCATCCCTGGTCTGTGTGACTTCTTATAGGGAATGGTTGGTGGCAGCTTAGTTAACGTGTGGCAGATCCCAGTAGGTCTGGGTTTGTCACAGTCGTGTTTGCAAACTCTGGCAGGCACTGCACGTCCAGGTTTGAGAGAGAGCCCTGCCAGCCATCACAGGTGGACTTTTCTTGCCATCAGGTCCTGCTGATGAAGCATCTTTACCTGTTAAATGGCAAAAATGTTTGCATGGCTTCCATAATACCACCATCCCACTAATGCAGTGGAGTTCCTATATGGAGGCAAGAAGAACTAAAATAAAGAGTTGGTGCAAAACCAGCACTTCTCTGGTTTTTTTGTAGGTTGCTTTATTTTTTACTTTTTTTCTCTCTCTTCCTCTACAATCATTCTCTCTCTCAATGCAGTTTCTATTTTGCCAAGATCTTGTATGCAACAAGCGGCAAGAAAAAGTGGAGAAAATCATAAATCATAAAGAAAACGTGATTACAAAGACACAAATGATGACATAGACATAAGCAATAGTCACAGAAGGAAGGATATTCTTCAGCTTTTGCTTTAAACATATAAATACACTTCAAATTTATAGTCTCAATGAAAGTAGTGTCCTGTATGCCTAATTTCAGGACGTATGCTGCATTCAGAAAATGCTTACCGAGGGAGGTGGTGCTGTTTTCCCTTTTGCATTATGTTTTTCTAAAGTAAATATTGGGTCAGTGTATGTTTGGTTTTATGTCCACTGGACTCCTCCATCAAAAAATGTCATCTTGTAAAGCTGGCCTTTTAACACCAGCGTTCGAATGTCAGCAGTGATAACAGACTGGCTTTGCTTGTTTCCTTCCTCTTTCTGGAAGAGGCTTCATAATGAGTCACAGAAGAATTAACAACACTCCTGCTTGGTGTCTGAGGGACCCTCACTGGTTTGATGCTAAAGCCATTGCTGCCACAGGAGCTGAATCCTGCCTTTTCAGGGGCTCTGTTTTATCAGCAAGTCAAATGCCCAAATTATGTGTTAAATGCCTCCTAATTTAAACACCTGCTTCAAGCACCAGAGCAATTTTACAGTGAATCTCAGGAGGAAATTCTTCCTCACACCCCCTGTGTAAATTTCTCTCACCCCATGTGTCTTTTCAAAATGGTGACTTCCTTAACCAGAGACCACTTAACGGTTTTTAGAGGCAAACTCAAATCTGAGGTCCATAGCATAACCCGGAGAACTGAGCCTTATCTGATTTCACAGTGACTGCAGTCTGAAATTATCTGATGGTCCAGTCAGTATCTGTCTTCTGGATGTGGTGATGACAACCAGTTTACAGAAACATACAAATTTATGAAGGCCACTACATGAGGGACTTAGTCACAGTAGCCAGAGCCTGAGAAAGTTACCTTCTGAACTACAGCTCCAAAAATTGACCCGTCAGCATGGCTGCTAGATTGTATCTCAGACTTATAATACAAAAAGTGACTTTCTCAAGCTCTCTGGCCACAAGTATACTGAATCACCAAGGTCAGATTCAGTGTGATACTCAGTATTAGTTACTAGGAAGGGTCAGCAATGAGAGGCTGATTTCTTCCTTCTTTGCTTGTAATACTTCAAGATGCATTTGGATGGCCCCTGTGGGAAATAGGATTCAAGACTGCACATGAGAACCATTGGTGTAATTCACAAGAGTTATTTTTATGTTTTTACCAGGTACACTATGGTTCAAAGCAATGTCTTTATTCTGCTATCAGGATTGAGCTCCTCTTAAAACAGTGGTTCCCAACTTTGACTAAAATTCTCAGAAGCCTTTACCGCTAGCTTTGCTGGCCAGAATTTTTGGGAGTTGTAATCCAAGAACATCTGAGAACCCAAGACTGAGAACCATTGGCTTAAAAATGCCACAACCCCTGTCATAAAAGTTTCTCCCAAAGTTTGGAAAATGTACCTTTGCTAGACAACAACTCCCAGAATCCACCAACGAGCACCATCACTGAGAGTTGTGGAGTTGTTCTACAATTCCCAGTGGTTCTAAATCTATGAAATCTGGAAACTGTGTTCTAAAATGGTAACTTTCCTAAGCTTTGGTTGCTCTACACCATGGCAGAGGGCAGTAACAATTAAGGGATTTTTATTTTGCTCCATTTCTGATAAGAATTTACAAAAATCTACCAATACCTGCCTATGGGAAAGAACTTTAAAATTTAAATGGAATGAGATTAAGATCTCTCTTTTTTTAAAGGTAATCCAAAGTGGGGAAAGTCAGAACTGAAACAAATGCACATACTGTATCTAGACCCTGGGCGTTCTGTGCTTAACGTTTCAGTAGAGATGGCCACGAACCAACAGTTTGGTCATTTGTGCTGGCTCTTTTATTGGCTGAGCAGGTGTTTGGTGCTTCAAAGCCCTGTCTCCTTTGGCGGGCACCCACTCAGAGGCAGCAGCCTAGCTTCTCTGCCCCACCTCCTCTAGGCGCTAAACATAACAGTATGAACCGTCAAACAGGTGGTTCATGCCCATCTCTACTCTTAAGTCTCTGCTCTCATTGGCATGACAGATTCTCCTACTCAGAAGTTTCCTGGTCTTTCTTTATAATAATAATAATAATATAATTATGTGCTGTCAAGTTGAATCTGACTTATGGCAAGCCTTCTGAGGGTTTTCCAGGTGTGAACAGCTCAGAAGTTGTTTATCATTCTCTTTTTCTTCAGGTATGCCGGGACTATGCAGCTTGCCCAATGCTATACAGGCTGGCTGTTCTCCCGGGGAGCACAGTGGGGAATCAAATTTCCAACCTCTAGCTTGGGAGTCATGGATTCCAATTCAATGCGCAAGCCAGCTGGCATTAACTACATGCCATCGAATCCATTCCAATCTATAGTAATCCTTTTCATGGTTTTCTAGGTATAGAGTATTCAGAAGAGGTTTACAATTCCCTTCTTCTGGGAGCACTCTGAGACTCTGCTTGTTTTTGGATGGCCCAGATCCTCAGCCTAGTTTTAAAACATAATTTGTTTCAAATAATGCTTCTCCATCTGTTTGTTTTCCCAAGTCTCGGCTGCTGTACACTGGCTTTCCCTCACAATCCTTGGACAGTATAGAAACCTGCTGTCCTGCTGGGAAAAGAGTAAGGAGAACAAAGTCAGTTGAAGAGAAGATCCAAACTTCCATTGCACAGCAGATCACCTGAGGCCCAGCTGAAACCTGACTGCACTTTTCTCTCTTCTCCTGAATAATATAAATACCTGCATTCCTTGAGTGGGGAGAAAATATGCTCTCTCAGAGCAAGGCTACTTGCTGTAACGGACAGAAGCAGTTGCAGTGTTGCAGTAGTCTCTTATTTTGTTATTTTACCTCTTTTGGAATCGGAAGGCAGGGTGGAAATCAAACCATTCAATAAAACTCACCAAAAAAGAAAGGAATGCCAAATCCATCTTGTGAGTCATCTAGAACATACAAAAATTCCTTCTTGGTTGCTAAAAGCTCCAAGATCGCATAGTCAGCACAGCCAACTAGAATTTTTTTAAAAAAGCTATCCCAAACTCTGGAACAATTGCATCACTCCCATCTTGTTGGTTGGCAATAAGCAAAGTTGGCCAAACTCTGCCAAATCTCATATACAGTACCTCTGTTTATTTCAGTGGTCAGCAGTATATTGTGGATTTGCCCTGCTATTTTCCCCCAATCACCCACAGTCTGTGAATTCTCTATGTGGTCCCTATCCTGGGCACATCTCTTCATCTGTCCGCCAACTGTTTGCACTGGGGAAGAACGCAGAACAGAAACATTTGCGTGAGGCAAACAAAAAAGAAAGTACGCAAAAGCCGGATTTCAAAGGTCTTTTCTCAGGAAACTCTCTTTCATTGGGCAAAGGCAACATGCTACTCCTTAACTGAGAATGTTGGCCTGATGAGGTGCCAAATCCTTGCCTTCAAGATAAACATATAAAACACGTTTATGTTCCACTGGCATAACATTCCCCGCAGAACAAGTGTTGCAAGACTCCAAGATTAATCTGGAACGAAAAGCAAGCTCTCTTACAGGAAGTGTAAATGGTGAACGGCACCATTTTTGACAGTTCATCAAGCCATAAATGAATTGACTCTCCCAGACATAGTCATGCTTCATCTTCTTTGTTCATGTCAGAAGCAACCCCATAGAGCTTCTGGGGTAAAAAGAACACCTGACAGGGTGCAGTTGTTGCCTGCAGGACATCTGAATTTGTTCACCGTCCTCACTTGTTTAGGGAGGCTCCTTCTGAGTCTCCATCAAATTTCAAACAGACCCACTGACATCAATTGACTTAAAGCAATGGCTAAACCCTGGAAAGGGTCACCATAAGTCAGAGCTGACTTGACAGGACATGATGGTGATTATTAAGTTAGTCTCTTTCAGCACATATAATGAAAAATAAAAAGAGTTGTACCACCTTAAAGGCTGATGGATTTATTTCAGTGTGAACTTTAGTGGATGATAATCTGTTTCCTCAAACACATGCCTAGGCAAATAGACTGTAAAGGTTCATGCTGAAATGAACATGCTAAACCTTAAGGTGACACAACTGCTTTGTTTAGCCAACTTCAGTCCCTTTTGGTTTTAATGAAGTTCAATTAAGGAACTGGCTGGATAGGTCAGTGAATTGAGTGCCAGGCTGTGCAGCTAGAATTTGGGAGTTGAATGCACCACTTGGCCTCATGAGAGAACAACTAACTTGTGTAGCCTTAGGCAAACTGCACAGCCCTAGAGCACCCCCTGTAGAAGAGAGTGGGAAACCACTTATCACCACTCTCTACTGTGGTGAAAACCGTGGAAAGGGTTGCCACGAGTCATATGTTTTAAAAGCATCTTGTGCTGGTGCTCACTACTTTGGGGCAGCCATGTAATTGTTAGCATTATTGTTGCTTCACTTGTGAATTTGTTTTGCTATGTTGATCATTACTCAGGTAGTGTGTTGTCACTATCAACACACCAGAAAAACTCTGATATTACACCATGAAAATGCAAATTATGCTTAAAAAACAAACAAAAGAAAACAATACTTCCCTTGACACTTAGGAGTAATAAGGGAAGGGCATAGATCTTGAAGAAAACTGCCTCTGACAATTCTTTAAAATGTTCTTCAAAAGTAACTTTTAAAAGTAATTGAAATGCTATATATTACTAAAACATTATGTACTATTCTCTGTTACTTTTGAAACGTAACCTAATTATGTCCTTATTAAACTTCCATTAACACAGTTGAGCTAGTAACTATGTTACTTGAACCTACTTCCAAACCTACATCCAACCCATCCATTTCTTTTCAATCAAAAAAATAATTTATTTATTTATCCTTTTGGGGTGCAGGACCGATACATAACTAAAGAGATCATAGCCAATCCCATGAGTTTTAATCCATCAGTTAATTAATTATAATTACACATCCACTTAAAGAGTACTTCTGATTGCAGATGGATACTTTCTGATCATAAAAGGCAATGCAGGCATATATTGTAGCTTGCATCTTCTAAAATATTGTTAATTGTTGTGTCTGTTCCATAAACTCAGGAAAGTGCCTTATACTGAAGTGCCTTGGTCTGTCTCGTCCTACATTACTGACACTGGCTGGTAGCAGGTATCCAACTTTATAGGTGGATTGAGGGACACAAAAGAAGCATATTGTTACACCTGCTCTGACACTGAAATAGCACAAAGCTTGAATTTTTACTGGCATTTGCACTGCATCATAGGTTTTACATGGGTCTTTGTATACATAATTTTTATTTGACTTGTTGATGCGCTATATCATAGGACTGGTAGACTTAAAGCAACACAGTCAATGAAAGAAACAATTTGAATATGAATGTTTAGCCTAGATGTCAGTGGTGACAATGTGTCATTTAGAAAGAAACAGAAACTGGCTTTGCATGGTATGAAATGATTGAAATATTACATGAATAAGGTAAAGGTTAGGTAAAGGTTCCCCTTGACATTTAGTCCAGTCGTGTCTGACTCTAGGGCATGGTGTTCATCCCCGTTTCCAAGCCACAGAGCCAACGTTTTGTCTGAAGACAGTTTCCATGGTCATGTGGCCAGCGCGACTAGACACGGAACACTGTTACCTTCCCACCGTGGTGGTACCTATTTATCTACTTGCATTTTTACATCCTTTCGAATTGCTAGGTTGGCAGGAGCTGGGACAAGCGACGGGAGCTCACTCGTGTGGATTCAATCTTTACGACTGTTGGTCTTCTGACCTTGGAGCACAGAGGCTTCTGCAGTTTAGCCCGCAGTGCCACCACGTCCCACTACATGAATAGTCTGATATAAAAGCACAAAGTAGCATGAGAATGCAGATAGTGGATGAACATATACTGCTGATTAGGACCGTGGTGAGACATTTAGACCCAACAAAAGTTCACACAACGAGCTAGAGGGACTGGATGCACACACTCTCCAGTACTTAAATGTCACTCACTCACTGATTGATTGATTGATTGACTGTTTGGTTGATTGACTGTTTGGTTGATTGATTGATTGACTGGTTGGTTGGTTGGTTGTTCATTTAAACTGCCTGATAATACAGATGCTCTGGGCAGTGTGTAAGACATTTAAAAATATAGAATATAAACCATAAAATGTAAGTGGCAACATTAAAAAAATCACCAGTAAAAATTAGACTAGAACATATAAAGCCAGAGTAAAACCAACAGCCAGCAGAAAAGCTCTGTGATGAAAAAGCATTGAAAACAACATTTTTAATGAATAAGCAACACTGAAAGATCGTAATATGGGCATCAGGCCAGCCTCTCTGGGGAGGGCTATCCAAACATAAACCAGAAGTGGAGGAAATTACTTTTCTGAACTACAGTTCCCCGAAGTCCAAGCTTACAATGGGATTCTGGGAAGTGATATTTTCTGCACAACTGGCAGGAATGCTCAAAGCAGAACTTGGGTACTCTACTGATTTGCAGAACCTTTTTTGTGTGTGTTCAGTGAAGGGATGGGTGCATCAGTGAAGTCACAGCTCTGCTTTGCTGAACATATGTATGGAGCAAAGAGCTAGTGTCTCAATCAAAAATACATGAAACTAACTGAGGAGCTGGCAAAGAAACATAAGGGATTGTTTTAACTGTTCTCTTCCTTCACTGTCCCTCATAACTTTGTTTTGTTGATTTATTAGCATTTTTACTCAAGAATAAAGATGTGATCCAAACTTGCCAAGATGGCTGCGGACCAGCTGAATGGACACCAGGGCTGCTGAATGTGTGCCGAGTCCAGACTCCACACAACCCATCCTAGGTATATTGGAATTATTTAGGACTACCCTCATCTTGACCTAATTTTGTGCTAGCTTACTGGCTATCTCCA
This sequence comes from Pogona vitticeps, assembly GCF_051106095.1. NCBI lineage: Eukaryota > Metazoa > Chordata > Lepidosauria > Squamata > Agamidae > Pogona > Pogona vitticeps. The sequence continues at coordinate 111,229,360 of NC_135783.1, read as the reverse complement.
TCAGCTAGAAGAGATTTGGATCCGTTTTAGTGTGATTTCTCCATCTACCCCACCCCTCATTTTGGCCCTTCTTCTGACTGAACTTGGCCATCATGGTAGTTCTGCTGGCACAGTAGTTCCATGGACTCATTGAGGTCAACACAAGGCCATTTGTGCCAACATAAGAGACTTTTGCACTTTTCAAACTCATCTTTGAGTTAGCACTGCACTTTAAGTCCCACTGAACACAATGCTTTTTACTTTGATTAGACCCACACAATGACACAGATAATCTCTGATTCCTCTCTCTCACACACACAGAAGTAAAGCATGGGAAGTCTTTTAAGCCTTAAGGCCTGCTTTCAAACAATTTTTCTTGTGGTGGATGTGGTTTTGCAAAACTTTGGTCATCATTTTGCTGAGAAATCAATGAGTCAGAACAAGCTCTTTAAGTGTGAGACACCTTCAAAATATTCTGTCAATCTGCACCAGCCCTCATCTATGCTGCATTCAATGTAATTGCCACTGGAGGGAAAACAGAATTGTGTTGATGGGGTGAGGAAAAAGCCAAATGGTTAGAAATAGGCAGAGAGGACTCATCAGAAGAAGAAGACAAACAAGGGGCCTATTATTCCTTGTTAGTCCAGACTGTGACAGTTACTAGAATGGTTGACTAAATAATGATTTTGTGGTTGTTTATCTAAGGGGTTGACCTATTAATTAATCAGTTCCATTTTAGTCAGTTTAAATGTTATATCAAAAGTAATAAAAACATGGAAGGCAAGGTAATATTTAACAAAAACTACCACTCTTTGTCAAAATAAAAGCCTATGCTTAGTTCTTGTCAAAATAAAAGGCTATGCTTAGTTCTGCCCCTCTCTCACACATTGTTTTCCTTTCCCTTTTCTTGTAATGTGCCATGACCAAAAAGGACACTTACTGATTAAAATAATTTTTAAAACACACTTACTGATCAAAAGGGGGGCATTGGGAACCCATGGCCATCCAGAAATTGAGACACTACAATTTCCATCGTATCTGGGCCATCGGCTACACTGGAAGGAGTTCTTGAGGATTTCTTCTCTTCCAAATCAAAATCTACCAACACGGATAAAGATGACTCGGCCATTCCATTCCATGCAGCCATGAAGGATGCAGGCATAGACATTACTACCCTTCAAAAAAGCTGTTCTCACTCTATTCAACAATCTCACAAGACTTTACCCGGCAACATACGCAGATTTAATCAGAAGTTGTCCTCCAGGTATTCAGTGGAGACCTGTGAGCCTTAATTGTTCACTTAAGCCAAGGAAGACCTCCAGCCTGAATTGCTACCCAGCATTTAATGGGTGAATTGGTCCGAAAAATCCTCACCGAAACACAAAGTAACTCAGGCATACACTCAACAGCTGCAAGCATGACCTGATTTTGAAAAGGCTAGTGCAGCACTTCGATGTTATACGTAAGGTCTCAAACCACAGGAGTGATTGGAGTTTACCTGAGGATAAAGGGGAGGCTATATGCTTCCTGAGGCAAACATATGCACACTTAAGTTTTGATCCCCAGGAGGAAGCTGTGCTTGCGATTTACCATGACTCACAATGGAAATGTACTAGCTGAGACCAATAAAATTTTGTGCTTTATTTATAGTGGTTTTGACCCATTTTGTTCCCTTCTGTTTTCACTTCCTATCATAAAACATCAGACTTTTTTTGTTTGCTAGGCATTTTCAATGCATGTAAATAGGGTCCCTTTGGAAGGCCATGTATAGCCACTGATTATTCATTGAGTCATATTCTCAGGTGATTCAATGGTTGTATCTATGGGTTGACAGAATGAATTTGGAAATTCTCAGAGCTTGGAAAAGTTAATTTTTATCATTACAGTTCCCAGAATTCTGCCCCCAGCAATGGTTAGTGTAGTGTGATGTTCAAATGTTAACAGTGACAATGATACTATATGGCATAGTATTAAGGGAAATCAGCTGCCATCTTGCCAAGTTTGAGGGCTGCACCCCTGTGAGCCAGCCCTTCCTCCATGCTTACCTGAATCTACGCCCATGAACCTACATTTTCTTTATTGCTGCCTGGAGTGTGTGGCTGCCCATCCTTCATCTAGTGGACTACTGCTGAACTGAAGCTATCAAATCAGTAGAAGGGAGAGATGTCTCCTCACTCTCCCATATTTTGGGAATTTGGGTTGGGAGAATTAGTGAGTTTATCTGTGTTCTATTTTGATTATGATTGTGATTATGCTTTTTTAATCTCATCTGTAGTGTTTTCCACTGATGAAATGATGAGGATGTGATGTGATGATAAATGTGAACTTTAAAGTACTTCTAGTGCCTGCATAGGTCTGTGGATGATTGTTTCCACCCCACAGCCCTAATTTACTAGTGTTGTTTCTGATATACTGTTGTTGCCCAGTTTTGGAATGAACAATTATCTGTTGCCTTGCCCCTTCATATGTTTTGGACCAGTTTTGGGAATTCTGTAGAGCTCAGTTGGGTCTGAGCAGCAGAAACCAGAATGGGAAATCTGAAATGAAAAAACCCAAAAGATCTATGTACCTTCAGGTTTACCAAAAGGTTCCATCTGAATCCAAAAGAACCTGAAACTGAAAGAGGACCCCCTTCAACAAAACACCCTTGTTCCATTATAAACATTCCTGGTCTCCCCATCGTAAAATAGTTATAAATGTAGCTAGGTTCACTGGTCAGGCAAGACTTCATTTCTATCATTATTCTGGCAATTGTTATGTTCCAGCGAGTTTAAAGGTTTTTAAATCCAAAATTATCCCACAAATTTTATATGGCATCCCAGTCTGGTTAAATGCCATGGATAGGTCAGCTGAACGGATACAATCTCAATTCTTACCTAAAGTGCTAGGAGCTACTGAGTTGTGTTCTCTACTCGGTGCTTTGTCTAGAGAACAGATTTTCCTCTTTGGAAACGATGGCTTGGCTAAGATCATTTCAATTCTGGAAAGAGAAATACTTCAGCAATTTTCTTCCTGTCAGATGAGATTACAAGAATTGTTCAGTGCATTATTATTATTATTATTATTATTATTATTATTATTATTATTATTATTATTATTATTATTATTATTATTATTATTATTATTATTGTTGTTGTTGTTGTTGTTGTTGTTGTTGTTGTTGTTGTTGTTGTTGTTGCTGCTGCTGCTGCTGCTGCTGCTGCTGCTGCTGCTGCTGTTGCTGTTGCTGTTGTTGCTGTTGCTGTTGCTGTTGCTGTTGCTATTGTTATTGTTGTTGTTATTGTTGTTGGTTGTTGTTGTTGCTGTTGCTGTTGCTGTTGCTGTTGTTGTTGTTATTTAGTTTCAGGACTTTCGCAAATCATTTGTGATAGCATTTTTTGCCCCAAAACTTTGGGTAAAATACAATATGCATTTGCTAATGCAAAGAAACAAAATGTTCTTTCCATTCTCTTGCAGGAGTGAAAAAAAAATGGCATCAGTTGACAGTATTTTGGGGATTTGGTGGAAAGTGTCTGTGCTGAGACTTCCCTTTTTGTCTGGGACAAGAACATTTGCAAATATTCGTAAAATCTTCACTCCTTTGAAGAAGAGGCAGGCACCCACAGTTTGCACATGTAATCTGGATCTTAGTCTTTCATGTATCCTTAAAGTGGCTCCTTAAAATAGAAACTTAAAATCAAAGGACAATGGAGAAATCACTGAGTAAACTGGCAGTCAACCTATATCAAGGGTCTTCAAATTACGACCCGCAGGCCACAATTGGCCCACGTTGCCATTTTGTCTGGCACATTCCCTTCAGCCTGTGCATGTGCATGGGGGGGAAGGTGGGCGGAGGTGCGGGCCAGCATCTGACCATGCGTGTGGGGATGGGCGAAGGTGTGCATGCGTCCGTGTGTCTGTGCGGGTGTCCGTGCATGTGGGGGGGGGGTGATTGCATGCTTTTCCTCTACCAGCAAGGGGTGTGCATGTGGGGTTTTTGTTTTAATTCTGCTTCTTCAGCTGTAATCAGTCACATTTCTCTCTCTACAAACGGCACAAACCATTTTAGAATAAAATTCCTCAGAAGAGTGCATTGGAACAGCCCACCACCTCTTCTGATACATGCATGGGTTATTTTTGTCCTAGAGGCCAGAATTGTGTGTCATTTCAGTCCCGTGAATGTAAAGTATACTGCAGGAAATACTTCTTCTCTGAATTAAAAAATAAAGTTTGTTTCCATCTACTTGTGTGCTGAGCACTAATCTAAGAATAAAACCCACCAGGGCCTGGAAAATGGGAGAGTGTCTTCCAGAACCCACTGAAAGGTAGAATGTTATGGCGGTAGAGGAAAAGCAGAATAGCTGGCAGCCTCTGCTTTCTTCATCCTCCTGAGTAAGTTCACTTATGTAAGGAAAGCTCTTCTCTGGTGTTGCATAATAACATTTTCTCTTATCTTTATTCTCTGCTTATCTGCGATTCAACTGATATATAAAAACACAAGCACACACTTTCCGTTGAATGGTTGAGCAAGAGGCAATGAGCTAGACAGCTGTGTTGGAGAGACAGCAGCTGAAGCAGCAGGTCATCTCATTAACTTTAGAAGCCAGCCCTTTGTGTAACTTTAGGAAAATAGTTTTAAATGCCTGGGCCCACATCCATTTGGAATAGCACTTATTGAATTACTGCACTGGTAACCACCGCTCACCTAAATCCTGTTGTTCCAGTGGGCTTACTCTGATTGGACTTTTCTGTCAGACTGAGGGAACTTACGACAAGGGAAATTATGACAAGGCCCTAAATCACATATGGGATTTAGATGACAAGCTTAAAGCAAGGGCTTTGAAGGCAGAACATGAGAATTACGTTATCGGATTTTCACGACCCAAACTACACTTGGAATCTGGCCTTCCTTTTGGATTTGTTTTCTTTTTTAACCATTGCCTTAAAGTGTGATCAGTCACGTAACATGAAGCATACCTTACCTATAAAGCTCAGAGGGACTGCTAGAAATCTTTGTGCTGGGCTAGGTTATGTGGCCCTGGATAACACAATTTCTGTTATTTCATATTGCACATTGTATTAAGCCATTGCTATAATACAACTGCTGTTTTCCATACATCTCACTGTAGCTGGCACTGGTGATAAAGCTGGCACTTCCCTTCTCCAAAATTAAATTTTCCTGCTGCTATATATAGGCACGTTTATTTGTTTGGGTTTGTTTTTTGTGTTTGTACTTCGATAGGTTTTTTTTTTCTGTGCAAGCGTTCCTCTGGCTTTAACTAATTATTTTTTAAAAAATAATTATTTTGCCTGACCCGTAGCAGCTATATGACAGAAATTCCATAGCGAAGGAATTTCCCCTCACTTCATCCTCATGTCAGGAAACCATGTTTTATCATCTTTGCTGGAAATGACTGTTTAGAAAGTTTTAATTCTGAGGAAAAAAAGAGATAGATAACATTTGAAATGAACACATAGGACACATTTGCATTTTTTCCACACTGCTGTGTTTCTAGCTCCTTACCCATATTTTTGTACATGGGCATGGATTTTATAGTAGCATTAAAGGATCAGGTGTGAAATATGGGTGTGCATCTAGACCTAGCCCTCTCAATGGAAAATCAGATTTAAGCCGTGGCCATGTCTACCTTTTACCATCGAAGGCAGATTCCACACCTTCACCCCATCTTGACAGGAAGTCCCTTACATCATTGGTTCATGTAGTTGAAATCTCAAGAATATACTATTGCAATAGACTATACACTTCTCTTTTTGACCAACTGATAAAATTTACAAAGCCATCCATCAACAAATATTCTCTCCTGGGACCCAGAAAGTAACATCATAACAATTATTTCTCTCTTTTTTTAGGCTTTATTGAGAGAATATGGAAACAACAACAAAATAAGAATGGTATGCATCTTTCACTAGAAAGGTATAAACTGATATAGTACATTCACATGATTGTAATCTGTCAAATTAGAATATCATACTAAAGATTGATATGGGAAGTTGGTAGAAAATAAGTCTTGTACTGTATTTCTTATTAATATACAAAACAATAAGTATCCATTTGCTGAAAAAGTCATCTTGGGAATGTGGTTGTTTAAGTAATTCAAACTGGTGCATTAATTTTTTCCATTAGGGCAATATGCCAATTTCTGTTTCTCAATGCATGGAAAGATAAATTAAAAGTTCCCTTCCAGCTTCTGGCAATTTTCAAACATGCTGCCATACAGAAAAAAATAATCAACTCTTTATGAATTAGCTGTTCATTATTCCCTGAAAATAAGGACAGAAGAGCTAGATCTGATGGCATTATTGTTTGTCTTGTGATTAATTCTAATTTTGGAAAGAAAAGAAAAAACCTCTGGGTCAGAACAACTCAAATGGAGGGCATGTCCACCCCATATTAAAGTATGTACTGATGTTCCCACATTTCCTCCAACAGGCTGAACTGACTTCTTTATTGATATACAGTAACTAAAACCAAGTGGTGTAAAATACACTTGTGCAGAAGCTTGATAGAATGTTCCTGAAATTTGGAGGAGATTGACCTGACAGGAGCCTCGTTCCGTTTTACATCAGATATGATCATCCCCAAGTCACCTCCCCAAACCATTTTGGAATGTAATTTTGCATCCATAGTGGGATTCAATTAATATTTCATATAATATTGAAGCTAGTGCCTGCTGGAAATTTTCTTGTGGTTAAACTGCAGTACTGCAGCCAAGACTCTGCTCATGCCCTGAGTTTGATCCTGACAGGCTCAGGTAGCTGGCACAAGGCTGACTCAGCCATCCATCCTTCCAAGGTTGGTAAATTGAGGACCTCACTGGGGCAAGGTGTATCCTACCTGATTGGATTGCAAACTGCCCAGAGAGTGCTCTAAGCATTATGGGGTGGTATATAAGCAGCACACTTTGCTTTTCTAAGGCTAGTAGCAATGTTTCAAATGCAATTAATTTTCTAGTGGCCTGTGCTTTCACTACTTGAAAAGCAGAAAAATAAACAACCTGAAATATTTGAAACCAGGAATGTGAGATAGTGTTTGCTTGATTTAACATTTGCTCCCCTGATTTGGGACTAAAACTATTATACAATTCTCTGAATGGGTATAAATCACACCATCACAGCCTTCCTAAAGGGTTTTCAGCTTTAGAAAGCTGCACCTGGAATGAGAGGCTGTTCAAGGCCGTTAACATAAACCTTACTATTTTTGTAGCAATGTGTTGGGAAAGAAGAAAGACACATGCTCTCAATGACATAGTGGAAGGGGGAAGAAAAGTTCTCAACATAGCCACATAAATGTAATAAATAGCTTTTGAATTAAGGACTAGAGATGGAGGTATTCGTATTCATATACGAATACAAATATTCCCCCCCACAGGTGCAGATAACAAGGGTCCAGCCCCCTGGGGCCAGACTGTCCACTCACAATTCCGCCACTGATAGCTCCGCCCACCATTCCTGTCACTCCAGAGCTCGCGATTGGCAAGCCACTCTTTGACCTGGCAAAGAGGCTCGTCATCCCGCCTTCTGCCAGGAGTGGCTAATCCATCGCAAGCAATGGACCAATAGGAAGGCACCATGGAGCTCGCAGCAGCTGTGGAATCGTGAGTGGACAGTCTGCCCTCAGGGGGTCGGACCCTCGTTATCTGCACCTGTGGGGGGATATTCGTATTTGTATTCAAATACCCCCCATCTCTATTAAGGGCGATATGTGAAATTCCCTCAGTTCCTTGCCTTGTTAGTCCTTTTCCCCAGCTTTTCCCTCACCATCCCTCTAATTCTACTGCCTTCTTTGTAGCCTTCATTCAGCCATCTTGTTTGTGCTTTCAACTTGCCTACCTCCTGGAATTTCTCTCCTAGAGATGAATGAAGTGCACGCTGTGGTCCTCCCAGCATGACCTCACACCCATCCCAAATTTAATTTTTTTTAATGCTCAAAAATTCCTTGTGCTTTCTAGGTGGAAGGGGGCAATATTTTAGGTCTCCCTCAGCTCTCTGAGGCATTTTTTTTCAAAACCATTAGTCACGTAGAAGTGTTCCGCTACAGCAAAAAAAAAAAAAAAAGGAGACAAAATAGTTCCTGCGGCTACTAGAAGATATAGAAAGATTTTTAAATTTTAAAAATGTGCTTTAAGAAAAACAAGGTAGCCAAGAGGGCATGAAAGTGGCTCTCAAAAGTCCAGAGGTGTCTGAAATTTGCCTAGTGTTACTATATACAGTGGTGCCTTGCTTAACGAGCGCACCATTTAACGACGAATCTGCATAGCGATGCGTTTTTTGCGATCGCTAATGCAACTGCATTGCAATGTTTAGATAGGCTAAACACCGCATTGCGATGATTGGTAAGCGCTTTGCGATGTTTAGAAAACAGCTGATCGGCGGTTCCAAAATGGCTGCCAGGTGCAGAAAATGGCCGCCCGCAGTGTTTTTGCGCCCTGCCCTCACATACCGGGCAGTGAAAATGGTGGCCGGATGGGGGAATCTTCGCTTACCGGTGAGTTTTTCCCCAATAGGAATGCATTAAACGGAGTTTAATGTGTTCCTATGGGTTCCCCCCCCGCATAGCGACGAATCCGGATAGCAATGTTAATCCTGGAACAGATTAACATCGCTATGCGGGGCACCACTGTACAGTCTTTAGCATATCCTCCAGTCCTCAGTAGAGGGACGTGGTGGTGCTGCGGGCTAAACCACAGAAGCCTTTGTGTGCTGCAGGGTCAGAAGACCAGCAGTTGTAAGATCGAATCCACGCAACAAAGTGAGCTCCCGTCGCTTTGTCCCAGCTCGTCGCCAACCTAGCAGTTCGAAAGCATGTAAATGCGAGTAGATAAATAGGTACCATCTCGATGGGAAGGTAAACAGCGTTACAAATCTAACTCGCGCTGGCCACGTGACAACGGAAACTGTCTTTGAACAAACGCTGGCTCTATGGCTTGGAAACGGGGATGAGCACTGCCCCCTAGAGTCGAACACAACTGACTAAAATATCAAGGGAAACCTTTACCATTACCTTACCCAGTCCTCAGTACTGAGAAAGTTACTCATATTCCTGGGACTGGTTGAAGTTCAATCTGACCCAAACAGACCTTCATTCACTAAAGTGGAATACTGTACTAGGTAATCTGCAGGCCTTGGCCGTTTGGAATACATTGAATCTGTCTTTCCATCCTATTTGATCATCCAGAAGGGAGGCTTTCACATTTTCAATGCGATACACTGTGGAAATAAAGCAGCCGCTTTTCAAGAACGGGCACTTTCAGACTTCCAACACATTTTACTTTAGTCTGGGAATCACTTCAGACTCAGTATATTCACTCAATATATCTCTAGACTTGTTCTGTCCTGAAAGACAGTCCCCTACAAAAGACAGTTCTGATTAGACTTGATCCTGCGTACACTCTGGAAGCAAGACCACAAGAACACCATAAGACTTACTCTTGTGTAAACATGCATAGGAATGGATTGGACCTCCAGTTTAAATCAATCGACATGACTCAGGACTCATCCTCACATCTTGTTTTTCAAGGAAATTGATCACAGTGAATTTCTGCTGGGTATTTGTCAGAAGAATTAAAACAATCCATAGTGAAAATGTGCAGAAAGCCATAAAGACTGCCAGGTAAAGCTACATTGCTCCTTCAATCTCTCTCTCTTGTTCTCCCAGGCACAGCCCTTAATTTTCATTAATAATCAGAGCTCTCCACACATTGCAAAATCTTGGTATTAAATACTCTGCTGTTCATTGGCAAGACACCATCAATTTTTTATTAAGTCTCTCTTGCTGCTATATGCCACACAATCAAATTATCTTTATTTATGGGCATCTGGGCATAATTCACTCTGTCTGCTGAGGAGAAACTATATTTCAAAACTGGTCAAATCATTCTTGAATTACATGTCAACTGGAAATGATTTAATCTGGCTGGTTTCAGAAAGGGTTGACAAAGGAGAGAAATAACTCTTTGGCTTTCATTCAACACGAAAGTGTTTAGTCACAGTTCCCTTTCAACACATTAAATATTTGGCTGTTTAAAATTGTTCTTGCCTTGCTTAGTACCCAAAGCACCTTAAAAGTCTTCACTACATGTAAACACCAATAGCACCAATAATTAATAGTCAACTCATTCCTTTTTCTATTCATCAAAAATCTGTTGCCTTTTGGTCATGAGACAATCAGCACTGTTTTGACAATAAGACATCTGTAAGACCAAGTACGCCATGAATTTAAAAACAGATCCATCCAATAGATACTCTCTGCATTCCATCCGCTAAACTTTCCGATAACTTACTAGCTGAGGAAGAAAAAATTTCCAGTGTCGGGTGCTGCCCTTTTCCTTGTTTTGACTCTGATTTGTTTCAAAAGAAAGACAGCAAAGCAAAGCCTTGATAGAACCCTATTGTTCCTGCAAGGCAGAGGGGCATAGAGATCAAAGTCCTATTTAGGTGTAATAGCCTGAAGGCATTAGGGCTGTGCTCATGGTGGGGTGGGAGGCTGGCACAGAAATCTGGCACCTCATCCCGACATAACCTCGCACATTGAGCATGATAGTCTCAGGAGAAGCTTGCAAGCATGTTCGATGCATGACGCTCGCAGAGGTCCTGTGACTGGGAACCTCAGAAGACAGGTTTCCTAATCATGGGAGCCATGCAGCCCAGTTCAGAGAAGCACTCCTGGAGTTCGGCTTTAGGCCTCTCTGTTCAATATGCAGGGAGCTGATTGGCTTTGACAGGTGGGGGTGTTGTGGACAGGGTTTACTGGTGCAATTAATAAAACTCTTTGCCTCAGAAGTATGCTGGCAAACAATTTTCACTTCAAAAAGAGTTGAACCCAGTTATCAGGAGAAGGAGTATGGCTTTCAGCAGAATGATGCCCAAGTGTGTATGAAAACACTCCCAGCCTCTAGTCTCAGTGCCTTGCTTGGGAGCAGCAGGAAGAACAAACTGCTTCTGGTTGTCAAGAAAAGGAAATTAGCTACTTTGATATTCAGCATTTCGCACAAAGGCCAGATCACAAAAACAAAAGTCTTTGTCTTGCCCAATTACAGGTTATCACAGTTCTTCATAAGTGAAGGCAGCTGTGCCAGTCGATCACATAGGCTCAGGATAGAACAATAGAGGCCGGGTTTTTGTTTTTGTTTTGTTTTTTCTAGAAGGAGTGGCTCCGTTTCAGGCTATAGTCCAAACTTTATGTGAGCTATTGAAAGTGATGAACCCAAAGTACATATGTTCAGAAACTTGGGTAACTTATTCAAAGTTCAGATGAAGACCTACAGCTGATCCACCACCAAACTGGAGTTACCTTCTTTCCACAGGGCTGCAATACCATATCATATGAAATGAGAAGATATTGACTGTAGCAGGCCACTCTGAAGCCTCTGTCAACTCAGGCCTCCCAGAGTGCTCACTACTCTTCTTCAAACTGCTGCCACCAACCTATCCTTAATACTCAAAAAGGACAAGTGTTTCTTTCAAACAAAACGTTGTTTATTGATTTAACAAAATAAAAAGGGTGAATCACAGGTAATAAATCAAGTTGTTAATCACGTTTCTCAATTACTAGATCACACAGACTTTTCCCTCACTGACTATCTCTCTCAAATCTATCTCACTCTCTCAATCAACTTCTCTCATCGTTTCAAACTCTCCAAAACTCTCCCTTTCACACATCACCCACACCTTATATAACCCAGCTCCTCCCCCTTCTGCACCACCCTCCGTCCTCTCATTGGCTGAGGTTCCCCTGCCCAGCTGTGACGGACAGGTGAGAGCAGAGCTGAATGCCACACTGAGCATATAGTTTTTAGAGTATAAAGGTAGAAGAATCATAATTGTGCAGATATCCACTGCAAGAACATAACAGTAAATGTAACTTATGAAATACGTATTAGTTAAAAAGAGGTAAGCAATAGGAATCCCAGACATTGTTGGCTGTGAGCAGGCAATTATAAAAACTGACTCTCTTTCAGAACAAGCAGGAACGTAAGTTACAGAGAGTCTGTCATGATGATTCATCTCTCCCAGATTTCAAATGCATCAATTTGCAGCAGGTTTTGCTGATCCAGGAAGGGCCTCTTTAGCCACCAGAGAAAATGTAATTTAAGCTAATCACCCAAGTGATGCTATAATTCTATCATCAAAGATGAATGGCTGCCATTGTAGGGGTGGGGGAGTGAGGGGGCGAAGCAGGTTTATTAACTTCCATACTAAGGGGAAGAAAAGCTCCCGATAAGGGTATTAGTCCTTTCAGCTATGTGGCTTCACATGATTTTTAACATCATTCTTTTTACATACTCATTTTGTCCCTTGGCAAACTGTCTGGAAATCCGCTGGCTATATCAATAAAAATAACAACAGGCATAGACCTGCATTTTTGCTGATGGGGAGCTGAAAGCAAATAGAAGTTAAGCTTGATTCCTAGAACATTTGGATAGATGCTTGGATCTAGAACTTCAGTGCTTGAGGAGCTAATGTTTGATGTTTCTTTTTCAAACCTTCCTTTTTCAAGGACATCTGTGTTTGGACTTTCTTGTAGAAAGATCACAGTCCACAGTGGTTTTCTAGAAGAAAGTGTGGAGTATTCTGAATCAGAACCAGCAGCATTTTTTGGATATTAACAACTCCCCCCACACCTTGTCCTAAGGCTCCCAAAGGGTTAGATCCTTGGTTCAAAATGATCTCTAGGGGGTCCCAGAAATCAGAAGGAGGTAGAGAATTTTAAATTAAAAATGAAAAACCTATGACTAGTGACATAATCAGTGTAACGTTGAGCAAGAGGATTCTGGACACTGCATTCTAGTGGTGCAGCTTCTGTAAGCGAATTATGCTAACATATTGCTGTGCACCTCTACCCTCACAAAACATTTCATAGACATTCTTCCAGCCTATTGTAACTGTTTTAAATCCAAACCTGGGAGAAGTTACCTTTTTGGAATGCATCTCCAATTATGGAGAGGATCCTGAAAGATGTCATGCAAGAAGTAATTTGTCTGTTAAAAAAACACACACACCATCAAAATAAGTAATTTAAGAAGTCCATAACTGAGACTTATTTTCTTGTGTTCAAGGTCTAATCATCACTGTTTACTGCAATGAGTTGCTTGTCCCTGTGTTGGTAGATGAGTGGACTCATTTAACCCTGAAGAGTCACTTTCTATCAGCATGGGCACTGCTTATCCAGATGGACAAGCAAGACCTTAAACTGTGTATAAGGCAACTTCCAGTATTCCCAAGAACATAACATATTTTCCATGTATAAGATGCCCCATGTATAAGATTTCCCCCACACACACACACTTTTCTAACCCAAAATTAAGATCTCCAAGTGGGGCTAAGCAAGTTAAGGAGGATCAAAGCGATTGTGCAGACGTGGGATTCCTTTGATCCCTTTCCCCCTCCTTTTGCTAAGCCCCACTGGGCTTAGCAAGTGGAGGGGAAAGCAGGGATTAAAGCAGTCATGCAGCTGCGGGATTTAGCAAGTGGAGGGTGAAAGGGATCAAAGTGCTGCAGGATCACTTTGATCCCTGTTTTCCCCTCCTTTTGCTAAACCCTGTGGGGCTTTACCCTCCTTAGCAAAAGGAGAGGAAAGCAGGGATCAAAATGCTGCAGGATCCCTTTGATTCCTTTCTCCCTCAACTTGTTTTTGTTCTCTCCTCAGCTTAATTCCATGTATAAGATGACCCTCCATTTTTAGTATAAAGATTTTAGACAAAAGTATCATCTTATACACAGAAAAATACAGTATATATGTATATATTTTAAAAAGAGCAGATATATGTAAAACATGCAAAATGAGATATTTAGTATTTATCCATTCCAAAAGGATTAATTTTTATCTATCTATCTATCTATCTATCTATCTATCTATCTATCTATCTATCTATCTATCTATCTATCTATCTATCTATCTATCTATCTATCTATCTATCTATCTATCTATCTATCTGTCTGTCTGTCTGTCTGTCTGTCTGTCTGTCTGTCTGTCTGTCTGTCTATGAAACTGCTTTGTTCTCTTGTAATTTTCACTGTTATTAATTATTTATTATCTCCCCATTGCCATCTCCTGTCCCCATAGACTGGTTGATCTTTAGCCAGCTCGTGTCTAGCCCCAGAGCCATCTTTAAATTGTGCTCATGTGGGGGAAGGCTGGTCTGAGAAGCTGCATAGATTGCATAGGTTGTGCTCTGGCCTAGCTGTCCGTTAGAAGAGAAAGAGAGTAAAAGGAAGCCCCAATGCTTCCTGGGAATTCCTTGGACCACCAAAGTGAGTCAGAATAAACCGGCCTGCAGGAGGGAAGTGGGTTTTGCTCACTGGCAGCTGAAATGTACAGTCTGAGGCCAAACCATCACCATCAATGACATTGGTAGCAGGCAATGCCAGTGCAATCGCTCCTGCTGCCTGAGCTGAGAAGAGATGTGCCATTGCTGGTGGTGCATGACACACACCCCTTGCAACATTCACCAGGAGGTAGGAAGAGGAGGAGGATAGTGACACCAACGTCTCCCCACTGCCCCCTCTTGCCTCCATAGACCAGGTGTTCCTCAGCCAGCTCATGCCTGGCCAAGCCCTTGCAGGGAACAATGGGCCCCAAAAAGGCCCTTTGCATTGGCTGGGGGGGCATGTTTCCCCACAATATCATGGCCACCACCTCCATAAAGAAGGGTCTGAGCTATGCAGGCACCTGTTTGGCATTTGGAAGAACGGATGAACTCAACTGCATGCTTTTAGGAATTCTATTTCATGCAGTTTTTTAAAATGAAGGTTTAGATTTGTGGTATGCAAAACCTTAATGCTAGCTGTCTGAAATTTTGCAGCTTGACACCCCTCTTTAGGGTCTATGGTATCTCAGAATGTCATGAACATCTGCATAGCAATTTTTAAAAATGCAGCAACTTTCAGACTAGTTTGGGAACATTCAAAAGTTTGATCTGGCCTTTCAACTACAATGGGGAATCTATGCTTACCCTACTGTTGAACATTTAGCAGGATTTAAACCTAGATTTCCAGTTCACCAGCCTTTGTACTTAGTATGAGAAGGGGAGATATATCATTGCTTACTAGAAGTTGATAGGTTGTGCCACATGTCTTTCTGCACCTCTAATTTTTCACGTGTCATAGTCAATTTTTACTGAAAGAAAAGAACAGCATAAAAACGAACCCAAGGGCAGCCTCAAAGCTTCAGACACGTTATTGTGTGTCTCTTTTAGGGATCTCATGTGTTTGACCATTTTTGTCACAGTAACCGTAGCACTGCTGGCCACTTTGCCACAGAGGCTCTTTTGGAATCTGAGGTAAAGTAGTTTTACGCGTGCCATCTCTGTGCCCTGTTTGCCTGAATCCTTAACGAGCTCCTGCCAGAAGATGAATTCAATGCAGTGCTGCTAAACATAGGCTACTTACATTGGACAAAATAACGTGAACTGTTCCCAATAATAATAATAATCGTGTACTGTCAAGTCAATTCTGATTTATGGCAACCCTTTTCTGGGTTTTCCAGGTAGAATTAGTCTATCATTCCCTTCTTCTGAGGGGCGTCGTGAGACTGTGCAGCTTGCCCAAGGCCACACAGGCTGGCTTTATTCATAGGAGGCACGGTGTGGAGTCAAACTCACAATCTCTGGTTGCACAGCCAGACACCTTAACCTCTGAGCTATCCAGCCCAATATCTCAGTTTAACATCCTCTAATATTTCATGTCAGACCAAAACAAAAACAAAACAGCACAAACACCAGTTGTGGCACCTCAAAGACTGTTCTGTTTCAATGTGAGCTTTCCGACAGACACAAAAACTGTCACATGGAAGACTTGATCCATAAAAGCTCACACTGAATGAAATGCCACAATGTTGCAGTGTTCATTTTTGTTTTGTCTGACATGCTTGCGCAGACTGACATGGCTACTTTTTTTTTAACCCTAATATCTCAGTCCATCATGGCATATGGCGGACCTGGGCAAAGTGTGGCCCGAGGGCCACATACGGCCCGTGAGCCGCTTCTGTCCAGGCCACAGACATTTTTGAACATCAAAATCATTTATATGCAGTTCAGATTTTTCATGTGCCCCCCATAGAAGTTAATTGCCCACCCCTGGCATATGGTTTCACCCAGAGCTGCTCGATTCATTTTTTTAAAAAATGTTACCATTACCATACAACGCTTCTTAGAAAAACACAAAGTTTGAGCTACAGCTTCCAGTAATGGCCTGGTCACACTGGTTGGGCGTAAGTCTGAGAGCTGTAGTCCCAAAAAAGAACTTTTATAAGCTCTGTAAAAACAACATTCCCTATGCCTTCTGAAATCTGAATGGGTTTCTTGGACCAGTATGCCCTAATTCTTCCCTTCCTGGAGAATGACAGACAACCTTGACTGAATATTCTCTATCAGTCTAAAGATTAGCTACAGTGCCTGTTCTTTTTTACAATCATCATGTCTAGACGTAATGTCCAAACAAACGCCTTTCTGCTACTAAACCAGTAAAGTAGAGCTTTTCTTTTTCAGGAGTGGGGGAGGGACACACAGAAATTAAAAGGAACAGCTTCCAATTCTTTTTCGAGTCGTGGATAGCCTGGGATGTGGCAAATGGTCTCACCACTGTTCGTTTTTGTTTACATGTGGTCACAACTTCTTTGTGATGATCCTTGGATTTAAATGCATACCATTTCTGAATAAAGATTAAAATCCAGGAGCTATGATGCCAATAGCAAATTACAGGGTGTTTCCTCTGTCTAAAAGATCACTAGCTTTCACCATTGGTTTTTGGGGACTGATTTATCCATCCATACAAAAATGATCCCTCTGCTCCACCAGAGGCTCAGATTGTGTTTTCGGCACAACTGGAGGAAAGGGCCTAAAAGGGATATGCTCACTATGACTCTTTCTGCCTTCCATTACTGAGCTCAGAAAGTATAGGGTGATAGGGCTGAGGTTGCTCCAGCAGATGAACACCTTTATGTGGTATCCCTCCTTCCAATAAAATAATGTAGTATACATCTGATTCTGCTCTTCTGCAGTGAGCTTTATTGCTTTTGAAAAGAGGGTGAAAATTTGGGTGGCTATTTCTAAAAGCCAAAATGAAATGCCATCGTGAAGGCTCAACTGCTCTGGTGGAAACAAAAGGGGGTCCATGCTGAGCTTACAGAACACTTGACTTAGGACTTCTGTAGCACCAAAGCAAGTCCTTCCTCATATGCTGCAAGCAGCCAGACACTGTCAGTCATCCAAAATGGTAGCATGTGCATTCATGTAATGATGGCATGAATTGAATCTGGCATCTACTGTGTGTTGTGGCAAAAGTAACACCTGAAACCTAAAGTGGGGGAAAGCAATGTGGTGTCTTCTAGATGTTTAGGATGACAACTCCTGTAATCACTAGTTGTTTGCCAGGTTTGTGGTCCAAACCTTCTGGAGGACATCAAGCAGCAAACTCTAGAGCAGTCCATTCAAAGTCAGTGCAACTGGCTTTCCTGCCTGCCTTCTCATCTGAGTTGGCGGCCACCAGAGGAGGTGGAGAAGGAAAGTGCGCACTGCAGTTGGTGAGTGGGCCAATAGTCTGAGGAGAGAGGAAAAGGAAGCACACTTTGGCTGGAGAAAGGGAGAGCGTGAAGAGGAAATGGGAGAGGGTTGTGTGCAGCGCCCGCAGAACACCGCTGTGGGCACTGCACCAAACTGGGCCGAACTGCAATTTGTGACCATCTCTACTCGAGAGTAACCAGATGCAAAGGATGATAGGCTTCTTTTGTACCAAATTCTTATTATCTGCCATTTCTGACACCAGTGTTAATATTTCAGTGGGTAAAGTTCCTTCCAAAAGGCCAGCCTCTCATTATAATAAACTGTGATTTGTAATGAACAGTGCTGGCTCTGTTACAGTTGCAGTTTAATAATAATCATGTGACGTCACGTCAATTCTGAGTTATGGCGAGCCTTTTCAGGTCTTCCAGGTAGAAGTAGCTGCCATGCAATGTCATCATGCATAATTTGCATAATGTTCCACCCAAGTTGGAATTATCCACAGGTTCTTCAGTGTTTCATTTAGAGCTGGAAAGGAACACATCACAAAAAATATGCCTTTGCATAGATGATGAATGTGTAATGAAGTCACCTGTCAAAAGGAAGTGAACAAAGTTTCTTGACTGGCATTACATCTTACATTTTCTAGTTAATTGAAAGGTGACCTTAAAGCATCTTTAGCAACATTTTAACAGGAATTCTTCAAGTTTTATGCCATTCTCTTATCAATCTTAAAGGGCAAAGGAAGTATTATTTTATATTTAAACATGCAATATCACAAGAAGAGTATATATCTTGTCTTTTGATAGTATGCAATGGTAATGATAATGGCCATCTGGCTCAGCCCAAATCATGGGTAATGTAAGAGTTCCTTTTAAAAACTACCTTTCCAAGGTCTGGTTTCCTAGTGTTATTGTAGTAGCCAGTGGTTGACTGCATGTACCGGAGCTGATTAGATGAGGAGGAAGAAGCCATGACCTACTACAGGAAGAGAAAACTAAACCTAATGTGTTGCTGAATCTCCTCTGTGGCAAGATCTAATTGTGATTAGGCCATCAGTTACTCAACTGAAAAACAATGAGGGGAGGTCTCAGTTCTCACACCTTGTTCTACACTTGGTGGGAAGTGTGCAGCCACCTTTTCCAGCCAAATTCAATTCCAGATATGTTCTTCAGTGTTGAATTCAAGTAATGGACAGGGCAGAAGGAAAAAGATAAGAGTCATTGGTTTTTGAAAAATCTGTATTTCATAGCAAGCTTGTATCTCAATAAGATCTTATCTACCCTTTCCTCTTGTCTGCTCCCAAGTCCTCCATTCCTCAGAGTAGCACGGATTAAAGTACCCAGAAACCTGTGGAAGACTATCGAATCATAGAATAATGAAGTTGGAAGGGACCTATAGGGTCACAGAGTCCAACCCATTCTTACTGTAGTATTGTGTCCTGTGCACTGTTTGTAGGCTGCAAACAGCTCAGCTTTTCCCTAAAATTGCAACATTTACACAGGAAACAAGTATAATCTACACAAGGTCCTAAAAACATTTAGTCATGGTTGTAAGAGCACTCATTTGCTAAAGACAGTAACATGTTCTTTTCATACAAAGTAGCTGGGCAGCTGGACAGAGTTATTCATGCAAAGAGGTGTGCTTGGACACATGAAAGTTTATGAAGAATAAAAACTAGGTAGTCTTAGAAGTGATAAAAACTAGGTAAAGACAGCACTCTGTGCTCACCAGAGCACTGAGTGCTGTCCTCTGAAGATGCCGGCCACAGAGACTGGCGAAACGTTAGGAAGAACAGCCTTCAGAACACGGCCAAAGAGCCTGAAAAACCCACAACAACCAAAAACTAGGTAGTCTTAGAAGTGCTACGAGACTTCTGGGTTCTCTTGTGCATGTTTCATCACATATGTCAGCTTCTAAATGGGCTAGAGGTTTGCAGAAAGAAAGAAAGAAAGAAAGAAAGAAAGAAAGAAAGAAAGAAAGAAAGAAAGAAAGAAAGAAAGAAAGAAAGAAAGAAAGAAAGAAAGAAAGAAAGAAAGAAAGAAAGAAAGAAAGCTGAGAATCTGGGTCAGCTAATGGTGTAAATGGGTGTCAAATTTCTCTGTCAAACCACACCAAGTTGTTTATTATTATTATTATTATTATTATTATTATTATTATTATTATTATTATTATTATTATTATTATTATTATTATTATTATTATTATTATTATTATTATTATTATTATTATTTTACAAAGTCTGTCCATACTGTTCAACATTGTGTCCCCCGGGTTCCACTTATAGTCATTTTTTGATACGTCTACAATATGTATTAAGTCCTTAATCTATACAGCATATTTCTAGCCACTGATAGAACATATTGCAAGTTTGATAGTACAGTATTCTAAATCTTGCTTCCCTTTGATTTTTAATGTCAGTCTGTCCATTTCTGTGCAGCCTAGTATCTTTTTAATTATTTCTTCATCTGGAGGCGTTTCTTCATTCTTCCAGTACTGTGCAAATATTATCCTTGCGGCTGTTACAATATGTAGTATTATATATACATTTTGTTTATCAATATTTTCTGGTATTATACCTAACAGAAAGAATTCTGGCTTAAAAATCTATGTGTTTTTTATTATTTTTAAAAGCCATATATGTATTTTTATCCAAATTTTTCGCTTTATCACATGTCTACCAAAGGTGATAGTAAGTTCCAGTTTTAATGACATTTCCAGCAATTACTTGACCTATTAGAAACCATTTTAGCTAGTCTATCAGGTAAAGCAACTCCACCCATGTGGATGTCACAAACTACAGTCTCCCATGTGATTCAATTGTGTCCAGCATTTGCCTTCTTTCAAAGACAAGTGATACATATGTTTCTTACTGGATCAGGCCTTTCCCTGATGGTAACTGAGAAGTGATCTGACTGTTGTTGATCTACTTGGTGTTGAAGTGTTTAAGATTCCATTGAATTCCTGGCTTTTGTGAGCTGCACTTTTTTTTAATGTTGTGTGCCTCCAGTAAATTAAATAATTGAAAGGCATTATAAAACAGGGTGAACGGATATCTTTTGTGTTTATAATTCTTCCAATATTTATGGAGATATCACAGAGTGTGGAAAAGTTACTGTTCTGAAGTACAATGACCAGAATTTCCAAGCCAGCAAGCCTGGCAGAAGGATTCTGGAAGGTTTGTTTCAAAAAGGCAATATTTTCTTAGTCATCATTCCTAGCCCCAGCAATTTTTGAATGTACTGACCTAATGTTAAGCAGGGAAGGTCTGATAACCTATCTGTCTATCTTCTAGGTCACTCTTCTTATCTACAGTATAAGTTTCTGTTACAGCCACAACTGTCCAATTGGCACTGAAGAGTGCAGGAACTAAAATTGTAGAAACAGATGATGGTATGGATTTGATTCTATCCATGAATGGAAGGAGCCGCTCTGTTTCTAGAGACCTAGTGGAGGAAGCTGGTTTGTAGAAGGGGAAAGATGTGACACCATTCCCTGTCTAGCCTCTCCTCCCCACTATTCCAAGCAGATTTTGACGGCCCAAGGGGCCTCAAGACAAAACAAAGATCAGTGAAGCCTTCACCCTCCTGAAGTGAGTAGAACAGTATTCAGTGCCAGGGCTGGAGTGAGGGATGGAGGGGAGGCAGGGGAGTGCTCCTGCCAGCAGGAACCAACTCTGGATAGCAGCCAAGAATACAGTTAACCTTCCAGGAACATGTAATTGACTTGTCAGTAGAATCAGGAGCCCTTTTCCAAGAGAAGTGGACTTGTAATGTTTATGAAAACCTGTTTATGATTTTGTAGAAGATCATAAAGGATATGTTCAAATAGTAAATCAGATTTGAAAGGTAGCATATAGCCTTGCAGAGTGAAACCCAATATATCGCAGGACCAAAAACAAAACAAAAACAACCCATAGCGAAGCAGAATTATATTTAGTTGGGATGCATTTGACAGCTTCTAAAGGTTGCAATTTATTACTGTCTGGTAAAATTCCCTTGAGCCCACAGGAGGAGCAGGAGGAATTAATTTAGCCCATTTACTGTTAGCCTGTATTGGGTGACTATGGTTTATTTATGAGGAAGTCAAGGAGAGCTTATTCTCCATTGTCACTTGTGTCAATACAGTACACCCTTTAGTATTTTGCTTTTATAGAAATATTCTTCCAGCTGTCACTCCATGTTTACCTTCCTCCTTATGGCATACTGTGCAAAACAGAGAGGGGTAACATTCCCAAAAATTCTCATATAATTGTTACATCCTCAATGAGCATCTAGATTTTTCATACACACACACACACACACACAGAGAGAGAGAGAGAGAGATGCACAGTATTACAACACAGAAGCTGCCATGGATTAGAGCTCAAATATGTTTATTTAATTTATTTAAAATGAGAGATAGGCATGAACCTTGGTTTGAACGTTTGTGCCGGTTCGTATGCAGCGTACCATAGGTGCTGCAGGCTCCCTTTCGCCACCTCCCGGGCCAATGGCCCACTCACCAGTCAAAGCACACTCCTCTCCTCCTCCTTGTCAGCTGTTTGCCCCGTTCCCAAGAGGAGCACAGGTTTACCTGTCCTGCTGCCTTGTCTGAGTAAGCAATCAGCCAAGGAGGCACAGCAGAGAGGTCAGTGCTCCTTCTGGAGACTGGTTGAACAGCCAAAGAGGGAAGGGCGTGCACCAGCTGGTGAATGGGGGATCCAGCCAGGGAGGCAGGGGAAGAGAACGTATGGCACTTGTGCATACCAACCTCTGAACCAAGATTTGTGCCCATCTCTATTTAAAATATTTTTACCCCACCTCTCTCCTTAAAAAGACCAAAGTGGCTTACATCATTAAAAAGACAACACATAAATGCTAAGAACAGTAAGTATATAAATATTTTTAAAATGAATTAAACAAGAATTATATGAAAAAAATTAATATTAAAAATACATTTTCCCTTTTCAGACACTTGTGTGTCTGAAAAGGGGGGGGGAATTCAGCTGCCACATACAGCTCTATGGTACACTGGATCAAGATTCTAGCCCTGGGTGTCATCTCTCAGGAATGCAAAAAGCTTTGTCAGCGTGTTCGTATCAAGAACTTTGCCCAGCCTTATAGTCAGAGTACAAAATGCCTGCACGATGCTAACCCCTGATTAGCAAGGAAACCCTGGTATGCGTTTTAAATTTAAAAACAGAAAACGAGTGGCAAGTTATTTCATCCTGGAAAGAAAGGTGGCATCAGTTTGTATCTTTGCTATTGGTTAAATGGATTAATTATACATTACTCATTTTAATTAGTTATCACCAAGCCCTGGATGTAGCAAGTATTTTGCATAATTGAATATTGAATATTTCATATAATAGGCATTTTGACTTTCATGCTGGGGAGGGGGGTGGAGACAGAGGCTAGCCGCACAGTCCCGGAGTGCCCCCAGAAGAAGGGAATGGTAAACAACTTCAGAGTACTCTGTCGCTAAGAATGCTTGGAAAGGGTCATAAGTCAGAGTTAACTTGATGGAACATTATTATGATTGTGATTTGCCAGGTCCCAGGATGACAGCTGAAATCTCACAGAATGGCTGTGCAATGCTAGAGGAGAAAATCTGTTATTTGTGTGTGGAGTAGTTTTAAAGCCTTGGTGCTCATCTCAGCTCATCTCAACCCATTTCCAGCTGGCTGCAGGGCAAAGGGCTTAACAAGAGGTCTTGTGGCACATTGGTTAAACTGCAGTACTGCAGCCAAAACTCTGCTCACAACCCGGATTCAATACCAGGTAGGTTCACTCCATCCTTCTGAGGTCAGTAAACTATCCAGCTTGCTGGAGGGGAAGAGCAATGTGTAGCCTGCATAATTAAATTGTACACCACCCAGAGAGAGCTTTAAGTGCTATGGGGCGGTGTGTAAGCAGTACGCTTTGCTTTGCTTTTAACGTGAAGATGTTTGCAAAATCAAGAGCAAAAGGGGGGGGGCTTGAGAGAGAAAGAGAACAAGCCAGTGGGTGCCTGCCCTTGGGGCCCATCATGCCATGTGGAGCAAGGCAGGGAATAGAGCAACAGTGTCACAACTCATGAGCCTCTTCTTTGCACAAGCCCTGGCAACAGTGATGCAATGCTAGGAGGAGCGAGGAGACCTCCAGGAGGCTTTTCACAAGTCCCAACAGCAGGACAGGAAAAACTCCCTTCATGTCCTGTGTTCTTCAGGCATGGTTACACGTGATGCAAGACGGAAATGGTGGTAAGCAATTCAACCCCTGGGTGGCTTCTACAACCTTCCCGGCCACTCATTTCCCCCTGGCTTGGGTTTCTGTATTATTTAGTTAGACAATTTTTTCCTTCCAGATTCCAGATCCATTAATGTTGATTCCTATTATATCCATTTTTCACAATCCGCTGGGCCAGAAGCCTTTCTATCCTTCCCCTGATCTTTCTCTGTCCCTGTGACATCCCAAGGCCATTTCTGGTCTCAGGGCCCATCCTAATATCTCAGGGAATGGGATTCTGCCGAGTTGACAGCCCTACACTGCTTCTCCACCCAGGAGGCCAAGTAGATGGAGGCGGTTTGCAAACATGCCTATTTTAATGCTGATGAATGTTTAAGCTTGCTAATCAGGATAGTGCATAATGATGAGCAAAAGAACAAACTGATGATAAGGCAAAGCAACTGTGGAAACATTGGCTCAGATAGAAAAGACAACCCTCTGACTAGTTCTAACTTATCACCCTACAGTTTGACAAGTACGATTGCAGAAAAAGTTATCTCCTGTGAATAGCACCAACTGACACTTTTCCTTACCCAATTTTGAATGATTTTATCAGAGTTTGAGGGCTTCTGGATCTTCATGAAAAGTGAGCTGCAAAAACGTTATTTCTCCACATTGAGAAATAGGAGGTACTAAGTGAAGAAGTTACTAGCAGTTTGAAAGCATGCAAATGCAAGTAGATAAATAGGTACCACCTCGGTGGGAAGGCAACAGCATTCTGTTTCTAGTTGTGCTGGCCATGTGACCACGGAAACTGTCTTCAGACAAACGCTGGCTCTATGACTTGGAAACGGGGTGAGCACTGTGCCCTAGAGTTGGACACGACTGGACTAAATGTCAAGGGGAACCGTTACCTTTACCTAAGTGAAGAAAGATCTCTGCTGCTACTTCTCCTCCTCCTCTTCCTTGCATCTCTGTTTTGTTTTTTTTTTTTTCATTCAATAAACAGAAAAGTCATCCTTTTGCAAGCAAAGTTGCTGCTGGACCAGCCAATTTTCAATAAAGAAAACCTGTCATATTGCTAGTTCTTCAGGGCCTGTCCAGAATCTCCACTGCACAAAGTGGGTTTCAGTTGTTGCTAATTATAAGGGTGCACAGCTTAAGTATTTTTTTAATCCAAATTTAACTCAGCCCACACAAACCTGGTGTAAGCCCCACTGCTTATTATTGTAAATTATTGACCTCAGAAATGCTGAATCATAAAATCGAGGTTATAGAAAACGTTTACACAGCTAACGTTTGCTGAAAAAGGCTTTCTCTCTAAGACTCTACCTAAAACCACTGAGCATCTGGAATGACAAGAGCCAGTATATGGATCAAAGAAATGCGAGCTCTTCCTCACAGCTCCCACAATGTGATCTGAAAATCTACCATGCAAGAGCACTGGTCATACTAAGGAGGCTGGAGTTTGTCTGATGCCTAAATGGAAGATTATCTGGGAATTACTTCTATAAAACGTTGAGTTTCATGGGTTTGCATGGGAAGGAGTGTGTGGTAAATGAAATAAATAAATAACCTATAAAGTCTTTTACCTAAGATTCAAGATGTTCTTTACCCTCACGTTTGCAGGTGCTGTGGCTTCACCCACCATGCTGCCCCCCTTTCAGTGCTTTGGCTACAAATCCCAACACTCCTATTAGTGGCCATGCTGGCTGAGGCTGATGGAAGTTGTAGTCTAAAACAACTCAAAGTTACCACATTGAGGGAGACTGGTGTGTTGAGTGTCTGGTGAGAGTAAGATATCCCCTGAACTTCCTCCAACAATAAAATACAATCTTTCACATCCATTAGAGTAACGGTTCAAAACCCAGGTTTTGAGATAGGCACAAACTGCTGATTCAGCTGTTCATGACCATTCGCCGTCTGAGTGGACACCTGGAGGAGGTGGGCCTGGGAGATACTGAACATGTGATCATCCGAAGGACAGACTGACAGGAACCACCAAAGATATGGTTCATGTGCATCTCTACTCTCCATAGCACCTGTGCTGGTTTGGGGAACATGTGGCCTTCTGGATGTTGCTAGAATACTCTCATCAGCCATGGCTGGAATGAATGGAACTCCGAGTCTGAGCTAGATCTTGAGGATCAGCCTGCACTATGCTCACCACCAGTGCTTATACTAAATTAAACCCTCCCTCCCTCCCTGTCCACAGTTCACATCTAGATTTCTCTTCTCTTTTTTTCCCTGGCGGCTGAGGTCCACTTTGTTCAAGCTTGAGCAAAGTGAGTGGACAGAGCAACAAATGGAGTAAAGCCAAGAAGGCAGGGGATTGCAGAACACCGCCTGTGGTATGTTTGGATTCAAGTAACACAGAAGAAAAAGAGGCATCTGAAGGCCAATGAAAACGAAGCCTACTGCGTTAATTAATGAGAGGGAGAGGGAGAGATTGGTTGCCCATCTCTCATGGATCTTGCAAAAGCACTGGAGAGTTCCAATGGGTTTCACTCCTTGGAGGAATAGCCAGGAGTATCTTGGTCACCACTGCTGGTCATGTGGTTTCAGCATAGATTAAAGGGGAGGTGGCTTCTATATCCAAGGTCTAAAACTGGGCAGAGAGAAATAAGCAATAGTCAATAGCTGAACTGAAATGTAGAACAGGTGTATAGAGAAAGGGGATGGCAGCAGAATGCAGAGAGTTACTTCTAAAAAGTAATTTTTTTTTCATCAGTTTAATGTAGCATTCAGAAGAGCAGTTCACTACATTACACATTGCACCTCTTACCACTTCCCCGTTTGTGGTTTTTCTCTCTTACCTTTTCAGAGTAAAAGCTTACAATGTATAAGAGAGTGGCTTAAAACTTGAAAAACTCCAGTTCAAATAATGTTGCATGCCATCCAGTTGCTTCCAATTTATAGCGACCCTATGAATGAGAGATTCCCAAAATGTCCTGTCCTCAACTGCCCTGCTCCGCTCTTGTAAACTCAAGCTTGTGGTTTCCTTTAGGAAATCAGTCCATCTCATATTTGGTCTTCCTCTTTTCCTGCTGCCTTTCACCTTTCCCAGTATTATTGTTTTTGTATTTAAAGGCAAGTTACTCCCTTCCTCAAATGTTATCCATAAGACACACACCCCTTTATATATAGGGGCTTTCAAGCAAGACTAATGGTTCTTCAAAAGGGTACAGGAGATAACTGGGCCCAGTCTATCAGGGAAACAAAACAAAACTGAGTAACCAAGCTATGGAAGTGTGTTTCCAGACTACTCTCATGCTTTGAGGATGTAAATTTTTCCTATGATATAATTTTGATTAAAGCACAGGATTGTATCAGTCCAACTTGCAGGAAGATCCCATATATACAATATGCTGATTGTGGGGGAAGACTGCCTGAAGGCAGTCATTTCCTGCTTTTGGTTACAGGAAGCTAAGTAATCAAAGAGGTATATAAATTTAATTGTCACTGTCTTGAAGTTATTCTTGAGTTAACAGTCACAAACTTGAGAATAAGTGAACATCCCCAGGCGACCAATCCAGACTAAACACAAAGGGTTTTCTTTTCTTTCTCCCCCCCCCCCAACTGTAATTTTACACAAAGGAAATGTCAACCCAGCACTGCTCACATAAACCTGGGCATACCTATGGCAGCTCACATTTCTTACATCAAGGCAGAACAACTGTAATTGTTGTACTTCTTCCACCATCCTTCTCCCCCCCCCCCAAGATAAAGCAACAAATAGAATTTCCACATGGCCTCTCATCCAGGCAGTGTAGAAGAGACACAGCCTCAGAACCGGCATGGTTGAAAGGGTGAGAATTTCATTCAGTTTGTCATGTGAACTTTCCAAAATTCGCATATTTAAATTTTGTTTTTCATAAAGAGGACCAAAAGTTTTGATTTGAGTCCTTGTCCATTCAATAGGTCATGGGCACACCAACAAAATGTTCCCCTATGGTTACAGGACTTTTAATCACATTCCTGTTGTGCTTTGCAGTCACATGGTACTTATTCTGGGATGGGCGTCCCAATGTGTTTTGGGGTTACTGAGACATTTCCTTCGAATTCAGTAAGTGCCTAGACCTTCTTATTGACACTGTTTAACAGAAGGAAAGCAACGCATCGAAGGTAAGCAACAAATGGCGTGGGGTAAGGACAGTTTAAAAAGACATGCATGGTGACAGTAGTTCAAAAAAAATGCAATCAGACAGTTCACACATGCAGCAACGCAACTTTAAAAAAAAAGCTCCACACACAAAAAGTAGAAGCCTCTGGCTGACTAAGAAATGATCTGCAGTTAGCATGCTTGGTGGTAAATGATTTGCTAATGGCTGTGTCATGTGACCACAAATTTATGATACAAACTCAGTGGGGAATAGGAAGGCAACATTTGGCTTGTGCGATCACGGCCCATTGAATATATGTGGATTCAGTTCAGAATTTTGGACTCAAACCCAAACTTTTATGTTTATGGTGCTGAACTATTGTTATCCCCTTCTCCGCACCCATCAGGCTTCTCATGATTAACAGTAGCCCTGTAGTCAGGCACAATCTGATTCTCTCCATGCTGGTATCAGCTGTGATTGATTTTGCTGATGAAGGTGGAAATTTTTTATTCAGTTTGTTATTTTCAAAAGAAATAACCAAAATTTGCAAATTTCACATATGGGATATGGAGAACTTGAGACTAAAGACAGCTTGTCTGCCTCTGTAGGGAAGCGTCTACGCCCGAGGTCCCCAACCCCTGGTCTACGGCCCAGTACCAGACTGTGGCCTTGGCAGGACTGGGCCTCGGAGACAGATCTCCCGCTTCCCCTGCACATACGCCCCCAATGCGTGCACACACACACACACACACACACACACACACACACACACACACACACACACACACACACCAAATGCTCACACGGGCGCCCTGCCCACCCATGCATGCATGCACAGGTGACCCACCCACCCTTCAACACACAATTGCCCCCGCCCACCCACCCACGCATGTACACACGGGTATCATGCTCACCCACACATGGGTTCCCCACCCACTGTGCACAGACACACACACACAACTGGTCTGTAGTTCAGAAAAGGTTGGGAACCACTGCCTCAGCAACTGATGTTACTTATTCAACACAAACTGAAAAAAAACTTTTAATGCTTTTAGATCTTCACACAGTTTTATTCTTCTCCTGTTTATTTATGCCAGATTGTTTTTTTTTACCACTTGCTGCTAGTTTTATCTTGGTTTTATTACATCCTGTCATTTCTTGTTTTGTATTTTATGGTTTCAATTTACCTTTATGCATCCAGAGAAATCTGGTTATAATAGATAATCTAGAATTGCAATAGTAGGTAGGAAAAGACAATACGGTTCAACAAACTTTAAGAGTCAGTAAGCAATACAAAACCGATATAGCTCCTCGATTAAGTGAGTTGTGAGCTTGAAGAAAATCACAGTTTTAACTCCAAGTATGGTGGCATCTTGACAGGTCTGCATGAAGAAATGAACGAAGCCAGTTAGTCTCCACAAAACCCAGGTTATGCTGAGCTGAGTGATGTGGCAGCAGAAATTTCTAACTGGGCTGTATCAACAGAAGTATAATGTCCAAATCAAGGAAAGCAATAGCATTGCTCTTTATGCATTTGCATGATCTCACCCGGAACGCTCTGCCCACTTCTCAGCACCAGAATCTAAGAAGCTAATCAAGAAGATGGAACACCTCCAGAGGGGTCAACCAGAGAGATTAAAGATTTAGAAACCAAGACCCATGAGGTGCAATTGAGGGAGCTGGGCACATTTAGGCCAGAGAAGAGAAATATGAGGGGTGATATTGCAGCCGGCTTCAAATATTTGAAGGACTGCCATGTGGAAGATAGAGCAGAATTGTTTTCTGTAGCTCCAGAGGGTGGGCAAGGCCTCAAGTAAAGGATTTAAATTACAGGAAAAGATCTTTCAGCTCAAAGTTAGGAATAATTTCATAACAATAAGAGGTGTTGGAATAGACTGCCTCACAGGGTGATGGGTTTCCCAACACTGGAGGTGTTTAAATAGAGTCTGGTGATGATCACTTGTCAGAAATGCTTTAAGTGGAGATTTCCTGCTTTGGCAAGGAATAGGATACAGTGGCAGTCTCTTCAATCTCTAGTGTTCTACGATGCTATAAGTCTTCTTTGGTCTTCATCCACTACTTTATACTGCCAGAATAGGGAAAGAAAACAGTATGCAAAACACAGCATAGACAATATACACACTGAGGGTCAAATACACTTAGCTTGTATTTAGAAAAGGTGCTCCCTTAAGTGGTGAAAGGCATGTGCTTGTCAAACTTCAACTTCAGCTTAAAATGCTTTGTTTTTAATTAGTCACTGGAAAGTAAACATGAGCTCAATTTGCAGGTCTGGCTGCCCAGTCTTCCATGTCTGAGCAGATAAAACTGTGAGACAAGAAACAGGATAATTTCAAGGAATATGTATCTCCTATAAGATCTGGTTTGACCTTAAAAGCACTACTGGCGTAGGGTGTGCGCACAGCTTAGTAAAATTACTTCCAAAAGTAGCTCAATTGGAAAACGTCTCCCAAGAAAGTCTTTAAACCAGCACAAGGTAGTACGGCAAAATAACATGTTATTTCTTTTTGTAGGAAGAGTTAATGAAGTTACCAGTCATTATATTATTCCGCAAAACAAATGCTGCTATACTCTAGCTACCTTTTTTTTTTAAAAAAAAACTGATATATTATGGGCAACATGATTGTAATGTTATCTTCATACTCTGTATTTATGAGACTTCTGCTGTGCCATTATGAACACCTAGATGGTAGAATAACCTGTGATAAGGCAAAGCCTTTTTTTTAAAGGTCCATGGCAGCTCTTTTGAAACAATTAGACCCCTTGCAGACTCAGTGGGAAACAGTGTTGCTTGTTTGATTGTGCAAGGCAGACCAATAGGAAACGTTAGACTTTTTGATCAAGTCATCACTTAGAAAGGAGACACATTTTTATGTCTTGCCACTTTGCTCAGCAAATTGAGGGCCCAACTGCAAAGCCTGAGGTTGGGAGTTCAGTTCCCCAGGATGCCTCCTGAGAGAAGAGCTAGTGTATGTGGCTTTGGGTGAGCATCCCAGTCTGAGAGCCTTCCCAAAGGAAGGGAATGGTAAATCTCTGTTTGAGTGTATCTAGAAAACTCTAGAAAGGGTTCCCATAACACCAAATCAACTTGATGGCACATTATTATTATTATTATTATTATTGTTGTTGTTGTTGTTGTTGTTGTTGTTGTTGTTGTTGTTAGTGCAAGTCATCACTTAGGAAGGACAAAGGTTTTTATATATTCCCACAAAGCGACATTCACACATAAATTGCATTACACAACCAAACACCAGTTGCTCATTCATTCTGCGCTCCAGGTTTTTGCCCTAAAAGTCCAACTCTGCAAAGCACTCAGGATTTTAAAATTCTGTTCACTCTATCTTCCACTGGCTCTGCTTGTTAATGCTTTAATAATTGAGCTGACTTAAAATTCTTATTTTCTTTTGACAGCCTCTTTTCCAGAAAGCAATACTAGCAAAATATTTAATATTGTTGAAAGGTATGACACAAAGTTCAAGTTGGCAAAGGATAACAAGAAAGTCCTCCACTTATGGAGAAAATTCCTGAAGCTGACCAAATGCTTTGAACATGAGGGAACGTTCGGAAACCTGATGACGAGATAGCTCTCTTTGTATCATAAGCCGAGGAGGACTCCTGGGCCACTATGAACACAGCTTGCACAAGCCATAGGTCCACTTTACCTCTTCTGACTCCCACCACACTCCTTTCTTTGCTAGGAGGTTGGCAGATAATATAGCTGGAAGGATTGGCTGAGCTTGTTTGAGGAGAAAACCAACTTTGGATACTGGACTTTTAGAGCCAGAGAGGATCTAGGTGGCAATTCTCAGGGCATATAGGGCGCTGTACCCTGTTTTGCTGTTTTACCCTTGATGACATGGTGGGGGGATGGCGTGGTGGCGCTGCGGGTTAAGCCACAGAAGCCTCTGTGCTTCAAGGTCAGAAGACCTGCAGTCGTAAGATCGAATCCACGCGACGGAGTGAGTGCACATTGCTTGTCCCAGCTCCCGACAACCTAGTGGTTCAAAAGCATGCAAATGCAAGTAGATAAATAGGTACCACCATGGTGGGAAGGTAACGGCATTCCGTGTCTAGTCGTGCTGGCCATGTGACCACGGAAGATTGTCTTCAGACAAAACGCTATCTCTATGGGTTGGAAACAGAGATGAGCACTGTCCCCTAGAGTTGGACATGGCTGGACAAATTGTCACGGGAAACCTTTACCTTTACCTTACCCTGTTTTATCACACAACCACTGCTTGGCGAGGCTTCTAGGCCTGGGAAATTTTTCTGAAGGCAGTTGGTTGGTTTGTTGTAGGGAGAAATCTGGGAGCAAGAAATATGCCCTTGGAAGACCACATGCAGAAATTACCTCGGGGTGATTGAACTATGCCTATTTCTTATTCCAAGCGATCACCTATAACCTATACCAGGCAGCACCCATATATAGTCACACATCCAAATTTGTACCCAGGCTGATCCAATAATATATGCCTGCTGCAGTGGATCTGTAGATGGAACCAGTGTGTTATGGAATGAAACACAAAATAAAAGTTAATTAATGAACATGAGAATGTAAAATAACCTCTCTTGCTGCCAGCAGGGGCTCTTTTTCTTATTGCTGAAACTTTATTGTTGACCTGGCAGACGCAGTCAGCTAGATTACTACCTTGTACATCCACTTGTTCTTTGCCATCACACAGATGGCTGCAAATGAAAACTCCCATTAGACCCACTGCAAATGAGTAGTGGCTCCCTTATTCATTTGGACTTCTGATTGCCTTAAACTATAACTCCTAGAAGCCCAGATAAATCATGTACATTGTTAATTATTACTAACATAATTATTACTAAGATTTCTGGGGCTGTTGTACAATTTCATTTATACTCTACAGTTTTTATTATCTGTTATAAACCAACTTTCTAAAGGGAGGTAAAGGATTCTGAATGACATAGTCCATCTTTAGCTAGTCTATTAAATTAACATGTAACATAACATGTTGATAATGCCAAATAATTAGTTAGATGTTTTCTGTTTTAAATGTTGACATCAACAAATTAATTTTCCATCTTATAACATTTACCTTTCACGAATTCATTTTTGAAACTAACATTTCAAGCCTTGTCTTCACTTTACACATATCTCTATCCTGGAGTAAAGTCTCAAGATTTTAATGATGTGTGTTGAAGTTTGAAAGCCGCACTTTCTACCTGGGAATTTCTGACCCCTAAACACAAGTATGGTGCTTGGCTGGATAGTTCAGTGGTTTGGGAAACTGACTGAAGAGCCAGAGGTTGGGAGTTCGATTCCCCACTGTGCCTCCTGTGAGTAGAACCAGCCTGTGTGGCCTTGGGCAAGCTGCGCAGTCCCAGGGTGCCCCCACAAGAAGGGAAAGATAAACCACTTCTGAGTACCTTATACTTGGAAACCCCTTAAAAAGATCACCATAAAGTCAGAATTGACTTGACAGCACAACTGTATAGGCTTAGCCGGTGATTCTCCAAGCTAATTGAACAGATCTAATGCATTCTCTCCTGTACAACTATTTCCCATGATCAAAGAACACACATATATATTTTAGGCCATGGAGAAATCTCTCACTTGAGTGTTTGGGTGGGGTCAAGGGGCTGCTTCTCTTAGAATCCTTAATGTATTTGCCATTTTAATGCAGGCAGGCAGATATACTCTGTTGTAGTGGGGCACAATGTGCGTATAAACCATGCAGCGTTTCTTACTTCCCCCAAAAGAATAACTCTTGAAGATGTCTTTGCCCTGCCACAAATTAAGTCTTGGGACTAGTGGGCTAAGATTTAGCAACTCTAAAACAGAAGAGGAAGGCAACTGTAGACTGCACAGTAATTTCATGCTTTGCCTCCAGAGTTCATTTCTTTTGTCAGAATATTCAGATTAATTCTCCACCACTATAAGTAACAGATTCAGTCATAAAATGTCTTCTGGAATAAATTTATTTTCGTTTATTTATTTTGATTTAAAACATTTTTATTCTGCCTTTCTCCTTAAAAAGGACCCAATGCAGCTTACATCATTAAAAGATAATATTTAAAAGCCAAAAACAGGAAATATACAAATGTTTTTTAAAAAATTAAACAAATACCACACAAAAAATGGTAAACAAAATCAACACTGCAAACAGATTCAAAGCAACAAGGCACACCACTCAGTTGAAAAGTCATTCACTAAGTGAAAGTCTGGCTCAAGAGAAAAGCCTTCTCCTGTTTACAGGATAGCAAAGATGGGGCAAGTCCATCTTTAAAATGCCTTTTTGAATACCATCTAATATTGGGGAAAGCCTCATGTTGTCTGATTTTGGTGCCTACAACTGGGGCAACCTTATACAGTGGACCCTTGACTTACAGACGGCTTGACTTACAGACTTTTTGAGTTACAGACTTCTCTGGCCGCAAAATTTAGGTTTGACGTGCAGCCTGAGAATTGACTTACAGACCAGAAAAAAACCAAAATGGAACAAAAACGGCCTGTTACGGGATTAATCGGTTTTCAATGCACTGTAGGTCAATGGAGACTTGACTTACAGACTTTTTGACTTGAGAACTGCCTTCCAATACGGATTAAGTTCTCAAGTCAAGACCCCACTGTATAGACAATCATGTCCGTGGTTACTACCCATAAGCGCTAAGGTTGGCAGACAGCAGACTCTCTAAGTCCAGTCATCAGATACTGAGAGGCTCGAGTGCTGGAGGCAGACTTGAAGACAACCTGGTTCCAGGTGAAAGACTAATTACCAGTGAATTAAATGGAACCTGGAAATGAATGATCAACCAATATAATTGAAGTATGATCAGAATAATATGATTGGTCATGAGTGGATATGAATTTCATTCGGTTCACTTTTTCATAAAAGCTCATAAAAAGTGTGCCAAATGAACATGATGGAAAAACATGAGATTTAAATACTTTGAATGCTGGAGAAAGCCAGGTTGACAGACTCACTGATGAGGGGAGACAGTGTTGAGCGCCTACCTCTTAATTTTATATTTGAAAGCTGTGTACTCAGAAATGTCCTTGACATTCTATCAGGGTTGCCTTCTCTTTTTTTTTCCTTTGTAAATTTGCAAAGGTCTTCATGAAATGTTACAAATAGCATATCCCTCCTACAACAGGATGGGACTTTTTTGGTCTTACCAAAAAAGTTTTTCTTACAGACGTGGCACAGAACCTGGCCTCTAATGTAGCCCTTCTGTGCCACTCCCACCTGAGCAGTTATAAGCAATTGCTAAAATCCAGTAAAGTCACAACTGGAGTAGGCCCATTGAATCAGTGGGGATTTGATGAGTCAATTCCTCTATAAGTTCCATTGATTCAAACAGGACTACTGTAGTTGCAACTTACTGATTTTCAAGCATTGTCTCCAAGTGTTAACCACCTGCCACTAAAGCCCTTTCTTGTTACTATTGTTGAGAAACCGGGGTGGGGAGGAAGGGCCAAAAAAATAAATAAATCCAATAAATCAATTGATTTTTGGTGCCTATCATTGGCCAATGAAACATATTGGGGAACAAGCTTTTTATGCTTTGCCCTCCACCCCCAAAGTACAATGCAGCAAAGCAAAAGTGATATGCCTCAGCTCTTCTTAGGATGGCTCCATTTGAGGTGGAGATGGAGGGACATTGGCATTCTCATTACAGCGTTATAAAGAATAACAAGGTGCCTACATAACACACCTCTAACCCTTCCAAATCACAATCCTAACTCACCATACACTACATACAACTCATGGGTGGCAGAAAATGCAACCAACTTCGCACAAGCTTTTTTTGGCGGTGTGTCTGTGTCATGCTGCAGGATACCGTATTTTTTGCACCATAAGACGCACTTTCTCTCCCAGAAAAACTGGTGGGAAACGTGCGTGCGTCTTATGGAGCGAATACTGTCCCCTCCATGCCACCATCGCTGGCTGCCCAGGCCTCCGGAGGCCTCAGCAGGCCCCGCGGGGGCCTCCCCCAGCGACCATCGCTGGCTCCCCAGGCCTCCGGAGGCCTCAGCAGGCCCCGCGGGGGCCTCCCCCAGCGACCATCGCTGGCTCCACAGGCCTCCGGAGGCCTCAGCAGGCCCCGCGGGGGCCTCCCCCAGCGACCATCGCTGGCTGCCCAGGCCTCCGGAGGCCTCAGCAGGCCCCGCGGGGGCCTCCCCCAGCGACCATCGCTGGCTCCACAGGCCTCCGGAGGCCTCAGCAGGCCCCGCGGGGGCCTCCCCCAGCGACCATCGCTGGCTGCCCAGGCCTCCGGAGGCCTCAGCAGGCCCCGCGGGGGCCTCCCCCAGCGACCATCGCTGGCTGCCCAGGCCTCCGGAGGCCTCAGCAGGCCCCGCGGGGGCCTCCCCCAGCGACCATCGCTGGCTCCACAGGCCTCCGGAGGCCTCAGCAGGCCCCGCGGGGGCCTCCCCCAGCGACCATCGCTGGCTCCACAGGCCTCCGGAGGCCTCAGCAGGCCCCGCGGGGGCCTCCCCCAGCGACCATCGCTGGCTCCCCAGGCCTCCGGAGGCCTCAGCAGGCCCCGCGGGGGCCTCCCCCAGCGACCATCGCTGGCTCCCCAGGCCTCCGGAGGCCTCAGCAGGCCCCGCGGGGGCCTCCCCCAGCGACCATCGCTGGCTCCACAGGCCTCCGGAGGCCTCAGCAGGCCCCGTGGGTGCCTCCCCCCCCCCGCCACCTTTGCTGGCTTCCCAGGCCTCCGGAGGCCTCAGCAGGCCCCATGGGGGCCTCTCCCAGCCACCATCGCTGGCTTCCCAGGCCTCTGGAGGCCTCAGCAGGCCCCGTGGGGAGTCCCCCACCACCACCATTGCTGGCTTCTGAGGACCTCCAGGAGGCTTTTGACCGGTAAGGTGCTGCTTTTTACTTTTTAAAAAATGTTCTGCGTGGGAATTGGAGGGTAGATTTGGGCTGGGAGTGTGTTTCTATGTTGCTTTGTGTTTTGGTGATTTTTTTGCAGTCCCAGCATGGGACCTGCTCTGTTTATTTATTTTTACTTTATTTTTTTGGTATTTAAAAATTAGTTGCTGCTTTTTACTTTTTTAAAAAATGTTCTGCGTGGGAATTGGAGGGTAGATTTGGGCTGGGAGTATGTTTCTATGTTGCTTTGTGTTTTGGTGATTTTTTTGCAGTCCCAGCATGGGACTTGCTCTGTTTATTTATTTTTACTTTATTTTTTGGTATTTAAAAATTAGTTGCTGCTTTTTACTTTTTTAAAAAATGTTCTGCGTGGGAATTGGAGGGTAGATTTGGGCTGGGAGTATGTTTCTATGTTGCTTTGTGTTTTGGTGATTTTTTTGCAGTCCCAGCATGGGACCTGCTCTGTTTATTTATTTTTACTTTATTTTTTGGTATTTAAAAATTAGTTGCTGCTTTTTACTTTTTAAAAAATGTTCTGCGTGGGAATTGGAGGGTAGATTTGGGCTGGGAGTATGTTTCTATGTTGCTTTGTGTTTTGGTGATTTTTTTGCAGTCCCAGCATGGGACCTGCTCTGTTTATTTATTTTTACTTTATTTTTTGGTATTTAAACATTAGTTGCTGCTTTTTACTTTTTTAAAAATGTTCTGGGTGGGTTTTGGAGGGTAGATTTGGGCTGGGGGTATGTTTCTATGTTGCTTTGTGTTTTGGTGATTTTTTTGCAGTCCCAGCATGGGACTTGCTCTGTTTATTTATTTTTACTTTATTTTTTGGTATTTAAAAATTAGTTGCTGCTTTTTACTTTTTTAAAAAATGTTCTGCGTGGGAATTGGAGGGTAGATTTGGGCTGGGGGTATGTTTCTATGTTGCTTTGTGTTTTGGTGATTTTTTTGCAGTCCCAGCATGGGACTTGCTCTGTTTATTTATTTTTACTTTATTTTTTGGTATTTAAAAATTAGTTGCTGCTTTTTACTTTTTTAAAAAATGTTCTGCGTGGGAATTGGAGGGTAGATTTGGGCTGGGAGTATGTTTCTATGTTGCTTTGTGTTTTGGTGATTTTTTTGCAGTCCCAGCATGGGACTTGCTCTGTTTATTTATTTTTACTTTATTTTTTGGTATTTAAAAATTAGTTGCTGCTTTTTACTTTTTTAAAAAATGTTCTGCGTGGGAATTGGAGGGTAGATTTGGGCTGGGAGTATGTTTCTATGTTGCTTTGTGTTTTGGTGATTTTTTTGCAGTCCCAGCATGGGACCTGCTCTGTTTATTTATTTTTACTTCATTTTTTGGTATTTAATTTTTAAATATTAAATAAATTAAATAATTTTAATTTTTACTTTTTAAAAAATGTTCTGGGTGGGTTTTGGAGGGTAGATTTGGGATGGGATGCATGTTTCTATGTTGCTTTGTTTTTTGGTGATTTTTTTTGGCAGTCCCAGTGTGGGACTTGCTCTGTTTATATATTTTTATTTTATTTTAATTTTCAGTATTTAAAAATTAAGTGCGTCTTAACGTCCGGTGCGTCTTATGGAGCGAAAAATACGGTAGTTAACAGCCTAAAAATCGATCCTAGAATAAAGCAAAACTTTCATCTTTCTCAAGTCTAACTCTCTCTGTCCATCTGACTAGCAACCCAAACTGTGTCTAGGTTGGTTGGTTGTTTTTTTCTTATTTCTCAAATAGACAGTGTCCCTGTTTAAATTCCTACTTTTCCCTCACATTCATGAAATTTAGGTACTTGTCTTTGTAAAACAACAACAGCAACATAGATTCTGAGGATCGCTTCATACTCGACAATTTCCTTTGTGGTATTTCATCTCTGTGTAGAAAATTGTAGTGCCTGAAGCCGTCCTTCAAGACTCAAATTCCATGCCAGATTCCAGTTTTTGCTGGCTCCCATCATGTGCGCGGATGTACAGAGTACACCCATCCCTGAGCGTAACATGACAGGTGAACTGGATATACCACTTCAAAGATGGTATTATCTCCTCTTCCGCCTTTTTGCCTTTGTTTCCAAACAGTCACCATCTGTAAGCAGTTATTGATTTTATTACTTTCAGAAACCTCCTGGCATTTGCTTTTCATCATCTGCCTTCTGCGGAATGACATCCCACCCTCACAGATGCCAAGAGTTAATCAAATTCTGTTGGAATGCTACAAGTGAGCCTCTCTTCTGCTGCAATTATTATTAATTGCATTATTTTATCATTTTTACAGTGGTGATTTTAAAAAGCATAGCAAGAAGTCTTTTCTGAGGACTTTGTCCTGATTATCTCCTTCATGCCAGCAAGCATAAAGTAATTATTTATGGATACTTTGAATTCACACACAGACAAACTGTCTCTCTTTCTCTTACACCTATTATTTGAAGTTGTGCCTTGATAGTCTTTGTCAGATAGGACAACTGAAGCTGATATATGCAGCTTAGGCCCATTTACATAAATTACATGGGATGTCCAAGTTGATTTTCTGTTCTGGTCTGGTTTCAGCACATACAATGCACAGAATAACTTTCAGGGGCATTACAACTCATATTTTGCATATTAAAAAATGTGAATGTGGGTAACTGTGTTAGCCGGTGTAGCGTTGTGGGTAGAGTGATGGATTTTGGAGGCTAGAGTTTGAATCTCCACTTGGCCATGGAAACCCACTGGGGGAGTGGAACTGATACAACTACTCCTTAAATATCTCACTTACTTTGAAAGCCCTATTAGGGTCGCTGTAGGTCTGTTCCATCTTGACAGCACATACCTACCTAAGTATTACAATTCACATTTTGCATATGAAAAACTAAGTCTGAGACCAGCAAGGCCTTACCCACTAACTCAGTAAACACAAAAATAAAGATGGAAATTAGAGAAAGATTTGGGCCTCCCTTGGCAACAATCCAGATCATCTTCTCTCTTTCTCTTTCTATCAGAGACTTAAACTGTGAGGGGAAAAGATCTATAACTGACTATAACTGTTGCAATTAAGAATATAAACTGTGAGAGTTGAAGTTAGTTCAAATTGGTTGTTGTGGGTTTTTCGGGCTCTTTGGCCGTGTTCTGAAGGTGGTTCTTCCTAATGTTACGCCATCTCTGTGGCCGGCATCTTCAGAGGACAGGAGTCAGAACTCTGTCTGTGCTCTTAGTTCAAATTACTATTTAGTTACCAGGTTGTTGGCTGTCTTTAGGCAAGCTGCTGCCCCGGAGCCTTGATCCATCCCAATTACTGCACTGCAGTACAAAGACATTGAGAGACATAAGAGAAGGCAGTGTGGAAGCCAGAGAACACATCAGACACATCAATGTAGCAGGAAACCATGACAGCCACTTACCTGAGGGAAAATCTGAATGAGAGTAGACTTGGCCTCACCTTACTCCAGCTTTCAAGAGCTGCTGGGGCATAGATTATTGAAATAACGTATGCCATACATATAAAATATGTATGTGTTCCCAGCTGAGGAGCAATTAAAGGGGATATATTAGCACTACAGGAGAGAGCTGAGATATTGACAGAAATATTACTTTGCTGTTCATAACATTTATGCCATTAATGCAGGTATTTTACAAGAATTTATTTATTTATTTGATTTATACCCCGCCCATCTGGCCTAAAAGGCCACTCTAGTGAAAACAGTAAAATAATACAAAGAGTTACATAAATCATAATTATAACATACACAATACAAAAATAAAACTAAAATAAATAAAGGAGAACAAGAGAATATCAAGTGTTAGCTGGAGGGAAGGCCTGAATATATAGCCATGTTTTTAGTTGCCTTTTAAAGGTGCCCAAAGTGGGGGCTGCGCGAATCTCAGGAGGGAGATTATTCCAGAGGTGAGGAGCCACCGCCGAGAAGGCCCGGTTTCGTGTCTTTTCCTTCCGGGCCTCTCTCGGCGTCAGGCTCCTCAGCCTCACCTCCTGGCTCGCACGGGTGATCCGGGTAGACCTTGGTGGGAGCAGGCATTCCAGTCACCATCTCCAGCCTTCATGCTTTCACTTCATCACATGAAATATGTCTACATACCTACAAAAACACATGCAAGAGCACAAGGTAAATGTGGATGTTCATCGGCCAAGGAGTGAAAACTATTACCCCTGCCTCACATATATGTTTATCATCATAGGCATTCTTCAGTCTCGAGAGACTATGGTAACATGCTCTGAATCGAGGAGTGTTCTCTCCAGAGCATGAAGCCCGGGTAAGGTAATATGGAGGATAGGCTGTTACCCAAGCAGCAAATCCCCCCTCTCCACATTGCTGAAATAGTCCAATGGAAAGGCAAGAGCCAATACAACTGGTTCCAGCAATGTCGCAGGAGTTGGCAGAACGACACATGCTGCCTTCGGGACTCCAGCTCCGGATTTTGCCTCTGTAATCTAATGTAAAAACTAAAGAAAGAGAACAAAAGAGAAGATAAATTGTAGTATATTGTAAATATTATTATGTTAACTGTTTGAAAGAATTATGTGTAATATGTTAACTCCTATGTTCATAATTTCTCTTTTTGCACTAAGTGCTTTAAAAATATAACACCACTAATTTCAGTCCACAAAGTGGAAACAGTTACTTCAGTTCCATTTTGACACTAATTATGGAGGCTGAAAGAGTATATTTTTATAAGAAATACACTGATGAGCATTCCATGAGGGTAATACAATACATTTCCTCTTTGCTGTCGCAAGCTTCTGTATCATTCAGGAGACCTACATTGGCTGGGTACATGTGTTCAGCCGGAAGGGTGGTGCTCAGCTGCCATATTGTTTTAACCTTTTTCTCTTCTTGTCCACTGCTGATTTCCACTCTCCATACTTGGGGATCAGCATTTTGGTATAAGTCCTTCACGAAAGTTGTCCTGATAGGTAGCTGAAATTCATGCTTTTCATTCAAGGGATTTTCCTTGTAGTAGTTTATGCAGGACTGTGTCAAAAAGATGAGGTTCTCGTGCTCAAGTTTGAGAAGTTCTACGCAGTTGTCCACAATTTCCAGAATGTGATGAAGTTTCTGAAGACGATGAACTTGTTCCGGCAGATCTACTGAAGTAGATATGAAGTAATCCAGATGAGTGGGTGTTGCAAATTCCTTCCCTACAAAATAGCTGACATAATCTCTCTTCATTTTGTCCATACCAATTTCTAGAAGCATTTGTATTGGAGTTTATCAATCCTAGATGATTGGACTACAGTATTTTGAAAGGGCTTCTGACATCCATTAATCCTCCCTGTGGGGATGAGGGTGGGGGTGGGGAATCCCAGGCAGGTCTGAAGGAGCTGTTCTCACTGAATAAGACAGGGATTTGCAGCTGGTGGACTCCTGTGGGACTTTAGAGCCCTGCCCTTCTTTTCCATACTACTGTAAGAGCCAAAATAAGTTGTGGACCAAGCAGGAAGGAAAGAGGAAGCAACACAAAGGGATTGCAAAAAAGTACCAGGCACCATATTGGAGCAAATCTGGCTACAATCTGTATCAGAATTTGCTGCATAGCCTTGGCCCAGCAGAGAGCAACACATCTAGGCACTGGCCAACTCATACACTGAGTGATGAACAAGCACCCCTCATCCTATTTGCTGGAGCAAACCAAAGGACAGCAGGATATGTGGATACACATAGATGCAACCCAGTGCACGGTCCTTTTTATTTGGGAGAATAGCAAGTACCACAGCTCCCAAGCTACCCTCCCAAACGTACCGGAAAGCCTTCATCCCAAGATTTCTTCTGTCAAGTGGGAGAGACAGGCACACAGGCTCTTCCTCCTTCAGTCCTGGGGACTGTGAAGTTGTGACAACAGAAGGAGTAGCAAAAGAACAATAAATAAACCTTAAGGCAAGAGCCACCCAGTAACTGAGATATAAACGAAAGATATGGAATGCTGAAAGAGGGAGAGTGGGTGAAGGTCAGGACAAAAATGGCTGCAGAAGCGTGGTGGCAGTGCACTTATCAGGTGGACCAAAAGAGGGGAAAAAAAACATGCTTCTTGGATCTGTTGGAGGAAGTCCTACTCCTGTGCCAGCTTCTGACTCATCAGAGTCAGGAAGAGCCCACACTCATTGGATAGGCCCCTGTGACAGACTGGCAGTCTACTACACTTTCATTCCACACTCCCTGCTGGCTGCAAATAAAGACCAGAGTAATTCTCTGGACCTAGACTTTACACAGACACCATGCTTGCATTGAAAAAAGAAGTCTTTAATGACAGAAAATTGCCACCACCAAATGGCACTACTGACAAGGGGAGATTTATAGTAAATTGGGTTGCTATTAGATTTAGGTTCTGCAAACAACTGATCAAAAATATGTTTTCAAAATGGACTGTTTCTTAGCTTTAAAAAGTTATATCTCTATTCAGCGTAATGCCATAATGCCTCCATATGCACAATATCTGTCAACTCTTATGGAGTGAAAAGAAGCGACAATTTCACTATCAGTGCCACATCTGCAGCTTAACGGACATCCACCGCAGCTGAGGAACACAAAGTTCAATGTGTGGCAGCCACTTTTGACAGTCGCATTATCTCCATTCAAGATCCACCATCTACCGAGCAGCTATGCAAATGATCATTTCTGGCCTTCATTTGCCACTCTTGAAAACAGAAGGAGCAAAGAACTAAAAAAAAATTTTGTTCCTGAAAACAAGATATTAGTTTTCAGGTTTCTGAAAATATCTTATAAAGCACTACAGGATGAATGCCTCCAGTTAACATTCTCACCCACAAGTTCCAGCTTGGGAAAGGAGCAAAAGTGATCCTGGGTGGAGTAGGTCTGATCCTCTAATGCCAAAAATATCCTGAGTTGAGCCAGACGTTGGAGGGAAAAAAAGTCACTCATTCTTTTCCAAAAAGAGGCATGTACTGCTCTCTGAATGCAACACAATTGGTTGGAGATACATGACAGACCCCCTTCTCTCCTATGAAGAGCACATTCATATTTTCTTTGCAGGATTAGCTCTGTCTGATGTGCCAGGAGTTGGTTCTATGGGGGGGTGACAGTCTCGACAGTAGCACAGAAATTGTGGAGAAACCTTATTCCTTCCCTTGCGGTTATTTACAAGCATATAAAAGAAAACACAGAAGCCAGCGGGGCTAATTGCAGCTTACTCTTGAAGGGCCATGCACACACAACCAGGCACACAGCCAACACACCACCAATATATTGCCATCCCTTCTGCTTTTTTCTCTTACATGTGCATAAATCATTATCTGCCAGTTTCACATGTCCCATTCCTGGTGCATGTTGTGGCTTCTCAGCTCCAAGAGTTCCTGGATGAGTCAGATTATGGAGAACCATTTCACTCTGAATTCAGGCCCAGTTGTGGGACCTAGACTGCTTTGGACACCATGGTAGATGACCTATGCCAAGAACTGGAGAGGGGGAGTGTGTCCCTCTTAGTTCCACTGGACCTTTCAGCACCTTACAATACCATCAACCATGGTATCCACCTGGACTGCCTCTCTGAGATGGGACTTGGAAGCATCGTTCTATAGTGGATCCAGTCCTTCCTAGAGGGTGGTGTTAGGGGACTCCTCCTCTATGCCCTGGCTGTTAGCCTGAGGTATCCCTCAGGGTTATGTTCTGACTCCCATGCCTTTTAATACATACAGGAAACTGTGGTTTGTGGAACTATTAAACTTCATTGGAGGATAATCAAATTTCCTTTACTTAGGATAGCTTCAGTTCTGAATATGACTGCCATCTTATCAAATTCAGCCCAGTTCTAAATATCAGAGCACGTGGGATTGCTATTGAACCATGAACGCTCAAAGCTGGGATAAATGCTTGATTTCAAAACAGTGCTGGAGAGTTCTGTCCCCTATTGCAAATGGTGGATAAGCTCAGAAATAAACACAGGACAGGATGTATCCACAGTGATGGGCACCATGGTCCTTGTG
Source organism: Pogona vitticeps (assembly GCF_051106095.1). Classification (NCBI taxonomy): domain Eukaryota; kingdom Metazoa; phylum Chordata; class Lepidosauria; order Squamata; family Agamidae; genus Pogona; species Pogona vitticeps. The sequence goes on along the minus strand of NC_135783.1, from coordinate 111,184,804 downwards.
TAACTTGGTATTATTTTCTTTTTTAAATGTAGGAACTGTTGGCATCCCTGATTTATAAGGGACATCTGAAAATGCAGCATGACTCCAGTATATGGCAGGTTTGTCCTGACAATGAAGTTGAAATTGAAATAAGAGTTTTTGAAAGGATTCAAAGCATACAAAGTATGAACAAGGCTAAACAAAACCACTGGGCTTTTGTGTATGCAAAAAGCTTAACAATTAATGCTTTGAAACCAGACATATGACGCCATAACACAGATGTTGCTGCGTTATTGTCTGCTGATGCCACAAGAGAAATGACTTGTTCATTTCCTAAACCAGTGGTGGAGAACCTTTTTGGGCTTGCGTGCCCAAACTGAAAAAACAAACAAACAAAAAAACAGGGGGCGGAACCAGAAGTGGCAGCAGAAGGGGGAATCCTGGGCACAGAGGTGCCTTGAGACCCCACTCTGGATCCGCCGCCAGCACCAGCTGCTCCGGATCCTGACCTGCCGCCTGTCTGGGCACCAGCACTGCAGTTGCAGCCGCCTGCTCAGGTTTGGTGCGGGGGGGGAGTAGCGATCCGGCGACTTATGGCTCGCGTGCCAGCGGAAAGTGCTGTGTGTGCCAGCCGTGGCACGCGTGCCATAGGTTCGCCATCTCTGTCCTAAACAAACTAATTTGAAATTGAATTACATTTGAATCAATGGAATTATGACCACTGTCCTATTTAGAGCAGAAGGGAAATTGTATTAATGGTCCCCTGCTTCAACACCTTTCCCGGTGTGCAAACAATCTCACAACTGGTTGTGTGACCAGTCCCACAGTTAATCAAAGACTGAACACACATATGGGGAGATCTTGCTGGAGCAAAGGGAATGCTTGTGCAGTTCCCCATCCACCATCATATCATCCAGTAAGAGGACACTGGCCATAATGTAGTTAATGTCAGTACTTTAGATTTCTCAGTATTAAGTTCAGTGTCACTGTTTATGCTAGTGGCTTGTCAACCTTCATCATAGTTTATAAGTAACACATAATTTTAGAACAACATTCAGCACAATCAACTTTTTACTGTTTCCCTCTCATTAAATATACATTTCTATTCACTTAGTAATCCATCCCTTCTCATGGCTGATGTGCGCGACATCTTGGAATTTTACAAGATTGTCTGGTTATGTTCCGAAGCTGAAAAACATTAAGTAACTGGATTTGCCTGCCTGTCTGCAATCCTTCTTTGATATTTAAATAAAAACACGTGGCGACAGAAGAAAACATAATTCTTTGCTAGGTCAAGAACTGTAACAGGAACAAGGCAAGGCTAAATTGTAATACATGGTCCAGAGCACATACCAGCAGAAGAATCACTATTACTGTGCTAGTTCCATCTCCTTCTCAAAGAGCAGGACCGAAAATTTAAATAGTGGTAAAGTCCACTAAACACACACTGCTTATTTCCCACTCCACCTGATGACACAGCCTCCTTCGCCCAAGTAAGTTTGGGAACTGTAGTCTCATAAGGTTTGTGAGAATGAATTGAAATTCCTAGCCTAATCTGTTGGCAGAAATAAAATAAAATCCCCACAAAAGCAGCACTTGGAAAAGTTAGTTTGTTGGGCTAGAATTCCCAGAATCTCCCAGGAAGCACGACTCTGCATGGACACGCTCACTTGTTTTCTTCCAGCTTCCTCTGCTGTGCCAGCTGACAGCATTTGCAGCCATGAGCCCATTCGTGGGCCACCTGTAGTCCAGCATCAAGGGATAATCATCTGACAGAAAGCTGAACTGCTGGCTTCACCTTTCCTATTATCTTATTTATAAATTATTCTGCTTTATACAAATGCTGACTCTGTAAACCAACAAATACATTTGCTGTCTAAATAAGATATGGCAGACGAGGAACCTTGGGCCTAAGGGCAAAACAATGTCCCCAGTAACAAAGCTCCTAGACCAGTCACAAGGTAAGGAAATGCTTATTTGCCCACTTTCTGTCTAACTAAGGCATTTCCTTGGAGATGTATGTCTAAGTAACCAGACTTATAAATTAAACCCACATTTACCTTTCAGTGACTGATCACAAAAGATAACATATTAAACGGAAGATTCAGAGGTGAGGAGGATCATATGCCTTAACAAACAGATGTCTTTTGCCACTTGAGGCAGCACTGTTCTGAAATACGGGTGAGGTGTATTATCCAGTTTGATCCTGATGGATCAGAGAGAATGATTTTCGCTTCTCCCTTCCATGCTGCAGTGAGGCTCCATTGCTGTCAATGGGAGTTTTAAAAAACCTAATTGCAAGAGGACTTTGTCAAGGGACATTTCTTCCAGAGAGACACTCTAGGGCATGGCTCCATCCCAAAGCTTGCAGACCCTGCCACATGTGTCTGGATCCAATTTCACCCTCAGACTAAGAAAAATTCCCCTACCAGTGTGAATCAAACAATAATTATGTGCCGTATCTATGCTGCTTATCCCTATGCAAAACTTAACAGAGTAGGGCCAGATATGAATCGTGTCATTTTGGGCCTGTTCCCACCAAACATACAGAAAACAGCTCCGGTCTCTGTATCTTTGCTCATGATCAAGCCCCACTACAACAGCCTCTCTGGCTGCAAACAGGAACTCCATTCTATGTAACACCTTCCTGGGCTACAAACCTAATGAGATGCCACAAATTCACTCCCTGGGCTTCAAATAGCCTTTACCTCTGATCACTGTTCCAGAGCGTAATCATAAAGAAACCTCCCATAGGTTGGACATTCTCCATATCTATTGTAGCAGAACACCGTAAAAATATGGTGTCTCACTTCATGGACTGCTTCTTTAGCAGCAATTACAAAATGCTGTGCCTGTGACAGAATGATAGTGTGGTGATGAATGAAGCAGTGCTCTACCTTCTAGAATCTGTGGGGATACATTTGCCATTGGATAGCAACAATATACAGTGAGCAGCAAATGCATTATTAAAAGGGAAAGGAAAATTGTTTTCAAAGCAAAGGTGGGAGAAGAATAAATCTAGCTACACCTCCACATCCATGAGAACATGCATGAGTTACCAGTGGCTGCTTTTTTATATATATGGATAAGCCTCCCCTTAATAGAAAAGCCAGCACTAACAAATAAATGTCGACAGTGCCTAACAATGTGCAAAATTTAAGACCCTCTTGTCCATTCCGCAACTGATGTTGCAATCAGATGGTAAGAAAGGTGTGCACCTGTTCGCACCAGAAGGATCCCTCTGTTGGGTGTGATTTCCCTTAAAGTGATCCTTCCATCTGTTGGGGAATCACTCTAGCCCAGCGCAAACAAGTCATAGCTATACTGTGCATGGATCCTGGACAGGCTGAGCACTACTGCTTGTACATTGTTTGATCACCAGGAAATAACTCACACCAGACGCCACCAGAAAAGGTCCAAAATGCAAGTTATATGCCCATGTGATCACAGCAAACACTGAGACAGAAGTGGAAAAAGCTCAGTGGGATTCGATCAGCTTTGCTCCAAGTACTGCATAATTTTGCCTGATTGTGGAGGAAGTTGACAGTAAGAAGAAAATAATGAAAATAAGAAATAAAAAAAATTCAGGCTTCCACTTCCAACTTAATAGTATGCAATCTAAGCAGCAGAAGGAACATGTCAACATTTTTCCCAAATGTATAGCGGGTGTAAATTAAGCCAGATGGAGAAAGTGATTGAAAGCAGACTATGGTTTCACACTTATTCTGAATTAGACATCAAAGACAGGGCTTGGAATATAATACTGCCATTTTGAGAGCTCTTGTTTAAGGTTCTAGCCAACCAGCCAGTCTTACCCTTTTTCCTGATATTCCCTTCCATCCCTTCACCCAAATCTCGGGTTTCCTGTACCTCAGACATTCTGTGTGTTCAGCGTACTGTGGACACTGAGCATGCTTGGATTTCACAGTTAATTAAGGCAAGGAATCTTTTTTTCACCTGACCCCCTCCCATTTTTTTGTTGTTCTTTTACAAATATTGCAGTT